>NW_020230470.1:185000-785000 GCF_003227715.2 Harpegnathos saltator
GCTAGAAATCTTGAGGAGGCTTATCATTATCCGGTGAACCACTAGAAAAAAAAATCGAACAAAATTAACAAAATGGCAGCTATTATTAAGAAAAAATTCAAAATTTTCAGTTCTTTTATAATAAAAAAATTAATATCTCGAAATGAAATATTTTGACGGAGTTGTCCATGGTTCACCTGAGCCACATGAACAAATATTATTGCTTTAAAATTTCAAATCGATACGAAGCTCAGTTTTGAAGAAAAGTTGAACAATAAAATTTCGAGAAAAATGTGTTTAAAATTTAAATGGATGTATATTTATATGAGTATTTGTTTAAAAACAAAATTTTTCTACTCTTCACATGTTATATAAATATATGTAAAATTTTCATTCTTGCACATTTATTCAGTTCGTCACAAAATCATTATCAAAAACAAGCACGATTTTTCAGTAATCAGACCCTCCAGTCCCCTTAATAATCGCTATTCCCATGGCAATCTTCCTGCCGGTCTGATGAGGCCGATGAACAGCTATGGCTCCTTGTTAAATATCGTTAATGAATGTAAACGTTGAGCTCCATAGCATCCATAACAACAATTAAGCGAAATAATTACACGTTGATGAAAGCTCTCACGTGAGAACTTTGGCGTGTGCGACGTGTGGTCGATCGTAACGACGACGCGTCTGTCGCACACGTCAAATTTACAGGCGTAACGAGTTGATTCGAAGAAGTTAAGGGCGTCTGTCATAACTGTTACGCTAATTGGTCTTCAAAGGCGGCCCGCTTTCGTGTTACTTCCGTCCTCGAGGAGATTTCATTTGCGTAAAATTCCATCGCGGGCTTTTTCTCCCGTAATGGCAAAGACATGAGACGCGCGCGTTGTCGAGCATTCGTCAAACCTCAGAAACAGGGTATGCGCGCGATTTGAAAGTCTCGAAGTTCTTCATTTTCCGTGGCAAGGTGAAACTTGTTCTATCGCACCACCACCACCAGCCGTCGTTGCCGTCTACAGCGAACACTTTAATTAATCGCCGACCGCATTTGAAGTTTAAGGCAGTAATATTAAGTTTAACATCACGTGCGCGAAATACGAAATCAATTTCGCTTAGTTAAATCTCACAGCCAGGGAATCCCCCGTGTCGCGACGAACAAGTGCTAATTATATATGCCAACCGGCAAAGTAACCTTAACGCAATGTGCAATTAAGTTGCTGAGATAAATGTAACTAACTGCGACTAAGAAACTAATAACCGGATATCTACAACGACGCGGAATCAACATTGCCCAACTTACATAAGAATACACGATATTTAATGAATTAATTAAATAATAAAGTATAAAGATTTGTCATTAACATATAAAACATACAATAAATTTCCAAATTACTTCAAAGTAATAAAAATTTTTAAGTTTACGGATCAATCAATACCCGAACAACGTGAAATGCTCGTTCCGATTGTTGAATTTTCCCAATATGCGGATATAATTATCAGTTATTTATTAATTAATTACTATTTGTGGCAATCCTTTAATAATATCGGCAACTTATTGTAATAATTTCGATATTTCATTTGTAATCATTTTATGAACTATATTTCTAGTATAAAACAGTTTTTCCTTTAATTAAATCCGAACTGATTTTTGAACGGTTAGGTATCAGATTATAACAATGCGACGCTGATTGATGCAGTTTTGTTGTAATAAATAATTCTATAATGTATTAACAGAAATATATGATGGAGTTAAAGAGTTTATTATGTTACGATAGAAATAGAATCGTTCGAGTTTAGTGAAAATAAGTTTTCGAGCGTGTCTGGTATTCGTATTTTTTAATTGCACACATTAATTTCTGGACATCAACGTGAAACTTGTTACGGACTTGACACGCTTTGACACATTTTTGTTTTCCGTTTCTTTGGCTGATCAGTAAACTATAAATCAATAATGCGTACGGCTAGGAAATCCTAATAACTTTGTTACGCCGGTTGTTAAGGTTATTCCGTCGGTTATAACGTAATAACACGGCTCTTCTCCAACCGATTAAACGTTTCCCTCGATTCGCTATTAAATGATAATATTTCTGATCGTTTTATAGTTTGAAGCTGAGTGCTTTTCGATGTATGTACCCCTTCGATTAATTTATAAATCATTTGCGCTCATCGACTAGACAACTCGCGAGTGATTCAAAGTTCTCTTTAAATTGACGGAAGTAATTTAATTTGCCGGGTTTTATCGTCCGACACGCGCGAGCTATTCGCGTCGCCGACGATCCTGTTTGATCGGATATGCTATCCATCGTTGTATACCGTCGGTGTAACTTAGAAACCGCATCAAACTGTCGGATTACTCGGGTACTCGAAGGGCAACCGAACCAACGCACCGGAAATTAATTACGCGTTCCCTGTTTTTGTTTAATAAGTACTTTTTCCAAGCAGAGAGGCGTTATATAACATGCTGTCGCGACGTGATCGGAGTAAGTTTTAATGTAACAGACAAGAGAGAGAGAGAGAGAGAGAGAGAGAGAGAGAGAGAGAAAGAGAGTGCGCATGTAATTTTGTAAATATATTCTTCCAGCGATATCGACACTTATCGGGACACTTATCGGGATTTTTGCGTTTTATTTTTACTCGCGATAGCACAATTCTGGCACTCGATAAAGCCCAAAGTATTTTAGAAATTTCAAGAGGGACTGACTTCTATAAGAAAGTAAACACTCCAGGGTATTCAGGACTGTCAGGATGTATGGGGGCTCATGGATCCAAGGTGAACATATGATGGCGAGCCGTGACATTTGAGAAAATAAAATATTTCGTACACGGTCTCGGGGAGCTTAAACGAAGGATTTAAAGTTTGCTCAGAATTCGAGGGTCCGCGAATATTTTCTGGAAGGAGAACACTTTTCCGTGCTGCGTGACATTCCCTGTATGTGTACGGGTGCATGTATGTGTGTATGTGACTGTTGTGATAGAATAAAGTTTTTATCGTAACCCAAAGAACATTTGCGTCGCTTCTCGCAAGATTCTCCAGCGGAGAATATTTTCTACCCTCCGTCGTTTAATCCCTCGTTCCCATCGATACCTGTTCTATTATTCAGCGTCCACCGTGAATCCCTTTTTTCCGGAATTGGATTCCGACGAAACAGAATTTCGGCGGACGCGCGGGCGCGCGCCCACAGGACCTGATTCCTGATTGCGGAATTTTTTACATACGGTGCATTCCTTCTCGATCTACGTTTAATAACAGCCACATAGAATACGCGAAATATGTGCGGGAAAATGTGATAAAATTGATGTAAAACACCCACGCCCGTATGTATCATTAAACTACTGTTATAGGATTTGCTAGAAATGTCAAAAACTACTATTTTAGAGGTTTAATGCATAAACCTCCAGGATGTATTTATTATTTTACACGGACTTATCATTATTCTGAAATACTAATAACGCGACGTGGATAAACCGTTACTCTTTCTCTCTCTCTCCATTTACCTGCACTATGTATATTTAAAATTAATTTTATCTATTATGTAATTAATTTATATATTTCGACGCACGCATGTGACAGTATATTTTCCTTTCGAGGCGATCCATGAGCCGTGCACATGTCCTCACTTGTATGTCTATCAGAGATTGTGAAAAGTCTATCATTATGTCGAACGAGCTTTCCAACCTTCAGCGACCTCGTTGATTAATTAAATACCCTGGCGAGCTTTGAAACTTCTCAAGTGTCCTGTTCACTGTAACTGCGTTAAAGACCGGAGTGTTCCCGTCCGATGCGTCCTGACATACAAGTACGACGTACGATTTTAACAGCTACAAAGTTTTCAAGTGACATTCACGAAGGTGAATATGGAAACAATGTTACGGCGTAATTACAAACACGAGACAAACAACACGACAAAACTGCTTAACACGAAATATATGTCTACTGGCGGAACTATGTACACGTTTGGAAACAACGAACATACGAGAGCTCGTAGCTCGTATACATAGCAACTTTTGTCCTTAATTAATCGAAAATAAAAGTTTTTATCGAAAGAGAGGATCGGTTACGTTCGAAGTACACTTGCAAATTCTATTTCTCTAGAAATATATTTACAGACTCTTACGCAATTGACTTGATGACTCTTGATCTATTTAATCGACCAACTGATTTTTAACGTATTTATAAACTCTATTTCTAACGATAAGACGTTATTCTCTGCTGATATGAAGAACCTCATATGTGACGCGGCGCATGCACATGTCATTTACCAGGTATGTCGGTAATTACTTTCCGGTTTTTGTAACAGATGTCACTAGCCATAAGTATGCAATATTATGATTTGATACACATGTCATTTTATTCTACTGACATTAACCTCAAAACTACACAAGTTACGTTCCGCCAAAATAACAGCGTTATAGATTAATAATTTTTTGAAAATGTCGAGTTTTGTGCCTGAAAACGTGCATTTGCGGCACGCATTACTTTTCTTGTCAAATCAGAAGAAAAAAGCCGCTGAAAGTCATCGTTTGCTGGTAGAGACTTACGGTGAGCATGCTCCAACCATAAGAACATGTGAAACGTGGTTTCGACAATTCAAATGTGGTGATTTCAACGTTCAAGACAAAAAACGTCCTGATAGGCCGAAAACGTTTGAAGATGCGAAATTGCAGGAGTTATTGGATGAAGACCCAACACAAACTCAAAAACAATTGGCAGAAAAGTTGAATGTGAGCCGAGTAGCAATTTGTGAACGATTACAAGCGATGGATGGAAAGATCCAAAAGATGGGAAGATGGGTGCCACATGAATTGAATGACAGGCAATTGGAAAATCGAAAAATCGTCAGTGAAATGCTGCTTCAAAGGTATGAAAGGAAGTCATTTCTGCATCGAATAGTAACGGATGATGAAAAATGGATTTATTTCGAAAATCCCAAGCGAAAAAAATCATGGTTATCACCTGGCGAAGGCGGCCCATCGACTGCAAGGCCAAATCGCTTTGGTCGCAAGACCATGCTCTGTGTCTGGTGGGACCAGGTTGGTGTCGTATATTATGAACTGTTGAAACCTGGAGAAACAGTTAATACTGATCGCTACCAACAACAAATGATCAATTTGAACTGTGCATCGATCGAAAAACGTCCACAATACGCTCAAAGACATGATAAGGTGATTTTGCAGCATGACAACGCGCCGTCTCATACAGCAAAACCAGTCAAAGAAGTGTTGAAATCACTTGAATGGGAAGTTTTATCGCACCCGCCGTACCCTCCAGACCTGGCTCCATCCGACTACCACCTTTTCGCATCGATGGGGCACGCGCTTGCAGAGCAGTACTTCGCCGATTTCGAAGAAGTTAAAAAATGGCTCGATGAATGGTTTAGCTCAAAGGAGAAACAGTTCTTTTGGAATGGCATCCATAAATTGCCTGAGAGATGGGCAAAATGTATAGAATCAAATGGCCAATACTTTGAATAAATATATTTTAACTATCCATTGTAAATAACGTGTTTTCTTTAGCGAAAGAACCGGAAAGGAATTACCTGGTATATATTGGAAAAAGAAAAATGTGTAGATTATTATTAGATGTAATGCAAGAAGGATATAGAAGGATAAATACATTTTGTTTATTGGCTGTTTATTAAGCTATGTATATGTCGATATCCGATTATTTGAAATGTACTTCAAGTGTATATTATTACAATATGTTATCTCTCGTTCAACATTCACCGTTTAACATTTATGCAGACACATGTCGAAACATAGCAGACGCAAGAATTTCATGTGAGCGCGATATTATTAGAAATTTCAACAGCATGGCAGAGACGAATGTTTTCCGAAGTGTCCGTAGGAACACTCTCACCTGATGGATGCTGAAGTTCTTTCGGGGGATGAAGCCTGGAAAATGATTTTGGTATAACTAAACATGTGGTGAGGCGGTCCGGTATAATATAATGAGAAAATCCACTATTTCGAGCAATCCGTGCGTTATTCCGTCGCACTACTTGGTTTAATTGTTACGCTCCGTGTAATTTAATTGGCGCGATGTATTAAGAAGATGGATGCAGATACGTGTTCAGCGTGATAGTTGAGCTACGCGATATACGTGTTATATTCTTAACGAAAACGTAGAAGGACACGTGCGCTGGGCCGATGCCAACGGCGCGCGGTAAATCTAAGCTGAACGAGAGAAGCTTTCGAAGCTGTGAAAGCTCGAGCTGATGATTTAAGCATTCAAAGAGCTCCAGCTTCAACTTTTGTCGAGCAATAACATCTAGTTGTCCTTATGAATATTAATCGCTTTGTCTGTGTCACCCGCGCATATCGCGTGAGGAAAAAGGAAGAGAGAGAGAGAGAGAGAGAGAGAGAGAGAAAGAGGGGGGAGAGAGGGGGGAGAGAGAAACAGAGAGAAAGAGAGACCGTAAATGAGAATGCATAAGGTAGGAAGTACAGAACGGATAACCCGCGCGGTCGTAAGGATAACAAATGATCCTGTAAATCATCTCGTTAAGAGCTAATGACCGACTTGGTACGTGCTAGGTTGGTTCTTCCGGCTCGTGGTGTCACTCATTTGGAAAGGTGTGCAAATCGGAAACAGGAGTCCGTCGAGCTCGTTTTCGGCCATAAGCACGGGCGGTTTAATTACGTCCGAGAATAGTTCGCCGGCCGGCCGACCGAGAGAGATTGAACGATTCTTCATCACTTACTTTCGGCCCTGCGGTTTGTCTTTACGAAGACTTATCTTCGTAAAGACAAACCGCATCTTGAGTCCGCGGTATCTTGAGTCTTGGGAAACGCGCATCGATCACTTGATTCGGGGTTCGGCAGACTCAGAGATATTTTTAATTCGAGGTAAAAATTTTAATCCAAACCGTAGATTGCTCCGGGAGAGCATTTTAGATTGTAAAGTGTCTGCAATATCAATGTAATAATTAGTGTAATATTCGAATTCGAATAATTCAAATAGGAATCAAATGCATTATCGTTTGCATCAGCTACAAAACAGGCCACCTGGTCCTGTATGTTTGAATCCTTAACTTGTAATCAACTTAACTTATAATTGATAACTTAATTATAAATTACTTTAAGTATTTAAATATATATTTCACTTTAAGATGATATTATAATATCAATATTCCCTTTCATATTAAAATCTTCCATCATTATTTGCATATTTAATAGTCATGTTAAATTTTTTAATGATTCGATTCGATTGCATTTGATTCGATTCGATTCGAATTCAAATTTAAAAAATGAGATTCGATTCAATTCGATTCGAGATAAAAATTCTTGATTTTTACACATCTCTAGTAATAATATAATATAAATGCAATGTAATAATATAATAATAATACAATAATATAAATGTATCAAGACATTAATGTAATTTGGATAATGAGCGACGAAGAATACATTTTGTCTACTGGCTGTCGGCAATGCGAGCATGTAATAAATCTTTAGCTCTTTTGCGCGGTATGTGAAGCAGTTTTTATTGCGATAGAATTTCAATTCGTCGAAAACTTGCAGAGATACATACATAAACTGGTGCGCGTAAAAGATTCCGCGAGAAAGAATGTAATACAAAATCGTACAATATTATATGCCATATCTAAACGAGAATATTCGAGGAGGACTTGTCTCCCTTTCATATTTCACCTACGTTAACATATTATTAAATTTACGATTCCAGATCCATTCGATCGGCGTTAAAAGCGTTTGTGAACTCACGGCGATACGGCGAGTTGCGCGTCCGCGTCAACTTTTGTTTGCGTGGTCGCGATTAAATTTGTATCTCGCCGCGCATGTCGGCGCGTTAATTGTCCTGTACAGTTTGTTAATAATCCCGTTCGGGAAACTTTTGCGTTTGTAACGCGCGCGCGGAGGCCGCTCTAGGGCAGATAATTGCGCGCGCCCGGTTAATTACGCATGCCGATTCGCGCGAGAAAGGTATTGATCGGACATTCGTGGGCGATTCGTGAAATTATATTCCCTGGAACGGCGATCCGCTAAAATGCGGGGTCTCCTGACTGATTGCGGGATCTCATAGTATATTCGTTAGAGCGTGGCGATTTATCGGCCGCGCGGGCGTTCGGATGAAACCCCCCCCCCCGCGGTAATTCTTCCCGCGACAAAGAGAAGCCGCGGCAATTTTTCTCAGCGCCTAATCATCCGAGTCCGTCGACACGTTTCGGTGATAAATTATGGCGAGTGGCCGCCCACGCGGCTCGCTTCGTCTTCGTTATCCGAGAACGAAAGCCGAGCAGTGCTTGAAAGAGAACGGCTTGGGAACGGCTCGTATCATTTGTATATACGCACCGTTCTGTGTCTTGCCTTCTCTCGTTTTCGCCTTACTCCCGCCGTTTGCACATTTACTCTTACTCCTCCATGCTCGGAGTCTCTCGTGTTCCAAGTAACGGAACGCTCGCGTCGTGATCGATTGGCGCCGACACGGCGATTAATTAAGTTTCTCTTCCTTATGCACGGGAAATAGGTAATATTTGAAAAGAGAAAAAAAAGAAAAACGGAAAAGTAGCTAATTACAGGCAGCTAGCGATGGTTAGCGGCGGCGACTCGAGATCAGAAAGTGATCGCATCCTTACAGTCTTGTGCTGAGGAACTCTCTTCGATCATAATATCTACGGGGCAATTCCGAAGGGGAGCGTCCGAACTTAAACCACCAGAACTGTGCTTCGCGAGTCGGTTACTTCCCGGTGGAAATTCAGTTTGGCCCGTGTTTGGCCAGCAATTATGCATGTTGAAATTATTGCAGCGCGATATACAGCCTGACATTGAATCGATATCGGCCGGTAATGGAATTGAATATTTAACTCGGCGATATTGGTTTAGCCACCATCGATTGTCGTTTTATCTGGCAATATCGGCGGCGTTACAACATCGTCGAAAAGTCGGTGCTGTCATATGCACCGTGCACGGGTGTCCAGTTGGTCCCATTGCAAGCGGAAGTGCAAGCGTCGCGGGTGATCCCGGCTGTGATTACGTTGCGTTACATGGCCGAGCACGGAGGAATAAAATGGAATGGCATGTTTCGCGCTGTGTTAAGTGCCGGATTTTACAATGAATCTACCCGCAACGGGTATTTTACACGCAATGCGGATTAGCTGTCAACATGTATCGATTTATAGGTCGAGCTGTGCTGATTGCAATTTCAACGGAAGCCATAACGTTTCGTCGTGTGCGCGTGCGAGCAACAAGCTCTTGGTTATTCTTCGTGAATGGTTTAAAAATATTGATGAAATTATATATATATATATATATATATATATATATATATACTGTATACACACATATAAAATTAACTAAATTACCTTAAAAATACCTTACTAAAAATTACTTTTACTATTATTAAGATAATTACATTATATATACAGGATGTCCCATTTTAATCCGGCCGGCTGAATAAAATTCGAGGATGATATTTTCCAGAAAAAAATGTCAGACAAATGTTGCTCAGTTCTAAGGGGGACATTCGATGCCATCAACAATTTTTACCTCGGGTGAAAGGTTCAAGGTCATTCAAGGTCAACTTTTTTTTCTTAAATGGGAACCCCTATTTTTCACATCGGCAATCGATTCTACGTAAAAAAAAATGAAACTTTTGTCTGAAGCATTTTTTTTTATAAGGCAAACTAATTTCACTTATTCAGCCTCTAAAATTGAAATTTTCAAACTTTCTGAATTTTTTACTCGAGAATGGTGGGGTTTGGGGGGAAATTGCGGAAGACAAAAAGTTCTTGGAATGCTGCAAAGAATTCACTCGAATTTTCGTATAGTTGATCGTGCACTTTTTTCCGCCAATGTTCTACCTGTCAGGAGGTACCTCGAAATTAATACAATTATATGCCGGCTATTGTGTCTAGCAGTAGATATGAATATATATTGTACTTTGAACTGTTGCTAGGCACAACAGCCATCATATATAAGTAGATTAGGTCTGAACAAAAAAGTCCTTTACCATTTTGTAAATAGGTGCACAAATTTTTACGTTATCAATTAAAAGAGCTTCTAGATATGGTCATTTTCTATCATTAATAACTTAATATCTATTAATAACTATTGCGATTCTTGCAAAATGGTACTCGACTTTTCTTCTCAGTTCTGATCTGATTAATCTTCATCTGATTTGATCTGATTAATCTTAACAATTTTTTGTTTCCAAAAGATCCTGGACACCCTGTATATATAATACTTTTGTATATCTATAGCATCTATAAATATATCTATAATTATAGAAATATAATTTATTTCTTCTATGAGGAAATTCAAGGAATATTTCATACTCTTGGTCATAGAGAAGTATCTTAAACCTGCCACATTGCGAAAGAGAGATGTCCGCTTAATCATGTTAGAATCTTCCTTTCAGCTGTATCCGCAGGTGGATTCCTTTAAAGATTGAATTACAGTATATACCCATTGGAGACTGTTTTTAAATTAATCTCGGATCTCTGTCTTTCGTTTCAGTGCCAGACCACATAAGACCGCGCGTGCACAGTCTACCGGAAAAAGCGTACAATCCCAGGGCCAGCGACGACCTGTATAGACTCAGAGCATTCAGTATCACTCACAAGGGAGTCGTGAATCGGGGTGATTCCATTATTTCCCGGCGTAGCAGGAGCAACACCTCTGTCAACAGCAGCAGGTGAGTCATCAGCGCTGAGATTATGCTCCATCATGCTCATCGCATGACGGGCTGAATTAACGTTATCGTTAAATTACGCTTCCTCCTTTTGTTTTACCGCCCTATGCTTCGCCCGCTTGGTATTTAAGCTGCTCCGCAGCTCGGTATTTACGTAGTTCGATACGACGCGGATAACTTGCGATATAGACGCGGCTGGCGGATTTGCTGCCGGATAAGCCGCCAGAATATATTGCCGGAAAATATATTAGCACGGTGTGTTATTTTGCGGCAGAGATATTGTACATCGGAATTCTTGCTATTATTTAAGACGCACGATGTATCTACTCGATATAGCTATAATTCCCACAGCCCTTAATGCACTTCAACGTCGTCACTAAATTTCCAAGAAAGTCAGCTTCTCGCCGAGTGGATATTCTAGGAAAATGAGGGATTTCGTCGAAATTTCTAGATGCAAAATACAGCGTCTATTTGCGCGGGCCGACTTACTTGTTGATTATCGTTGCTCAGAGATATAGCGGTTCGTCCGTAAGCTATATATTCAGTCGCAGGCATCTCGATAAACAAGACGTGAAACTGTTGCAATTTATGGTACATCCGAGTGATACTCAGTTTAATATCTTACGGCTGCGTTACGACGACGATGTCACTTAGCGCTCCCCTGATCGTCCTGCGCTTTCTACCACGCGACGCCGCGACGCGTGAACTGACTGTTGGCACGATGAACATGTGCATACTTAAATTCGCAAGTAGCGTCCCTTCGGATATAAGGAGGCTAAATATTGACTCCAGAAACCGACTACTTTCCTCGTCTAGCGTCAATATTGATTCTGGGAGTTGGATGAAACCAAGTATCTCGTTGGCTTGGCACACTCCTCTCGGCGAGAAAAAAGAGAAAACGTCGAAATTGAGAGCGAGAGAGCGAGAGGGAAAATGGTACGATGACACAAGCTCCAAAGCGCTGACGGAGGATCGATGAAAACAGTAATCTCAAATACGTGATGTTGCCGTCGACAACATTTGACAAATATTTTTCTTTTAACACCCCTAAAATCCTCCTCTCCTCTCTTTCTCCTCTCGACCTTTTTTTTTCCAGCTTCCCTTTTTGTTTAATTTCTCTTATCCTCTTTGTCTTTTGATTCGGCGTTGCCGTTTAAGTACGCAAGGTGAGGAGAAATTTTCTGCAGACACATATTGAGCGTCTGCCGTCTGAAACTTTGTTAGGTCGGCTCGACCCTTCCCTTTGCTGCTTCAAAGGAGAAGGCGAATCAATGGGATTTCTCACGTTTCTCTTTTACGCGTTAGAGGTATAATCTCAGATTATCTCGGAGAATATTATGTTCCAATTTTCAAAGCTTTCCGTCTTGTGGCGACAATACGAATTTTTGTCCATGGAATCGTGAGAAGTCAATTAAACCTACGTATTAAACATTATCGATAATATCGAGTAGCATTAATTTATTACTCCGTTACATGTGGGTTACACAAAGAATCCGATAACACGAAGCATTAATTCGCGCGACTCTCTTCGTCATAAATTATTTATGACGATATATATATATATATACCGTTGTAAGAAACTTAACGAAGTTAGAAACCCCTCGGAATAAATGAGTTTGCTTTATCTTTGAGATTCATTTTTTATTAGATTTAATTTCGATCGCTCCACTTTAACGCGCGTGTCAATTTATTTCTTACTGCTGGGCAGCTTCAGCGGCATTTCTCGCAATAAATCTCCGGCACTCAAATTTTAATGTCTCTTCACTTAGCAAATTAAACGGAGCGGGTCGCTTGAATTCGAGAGCAGGCTGCTTTACGAGATTAGGCGGAAATTGCACGTAGGGTCTCGCGTTTTTGCGATTGCTTCATTTTTGTTTGCGAATCGCGTCAAGAGAGCGGAATAACTCTCATAAATAAACTGTGACTGGAAAGGTTACGAGCGTGCGTCTTGCGAATTGGAAAAACCTTTTCGCGCAAAGTAGAGTCTGAGACAATATAAATATGTCTCACCTGGGAGCTTAGGGACCGTAGTTTCTCTTCTTAAGACATGTGCGTACTTAAAATATGCAGATGCGATTCCCCCAAGGAGAGATTTATCGAGTTAACTCTTTTGCGCGTATCCTGTGTTTTATGAGATGCTTTATAACGTAAAAGTATATCCGTCTCAACTGATTTTTTTCTTACGAAATTATAATTATGCAATTAAAAATCGCATTGAGAAAGGTATAAAAACATATTTCTTTGTTATTCTGTCCTTATTATTAATTTGCTATAAAGAATTAAAATTATTCATCATATTAAATGTTGATAAGGCAACGAGTATGAAAATATGCGGAGAATATTATATCGGTTATACAGGGTGAGGAAAAAGTATGGAAACCCTTAAAAATCTCAAAAGATATAAATTTTACAGAAGAGTGTTTCAGACAAAAGTTATAAGACTCAGAACGATGTATTTATCGATCTAGATCAGTTTGACCTTGAATGGTGTTGCCAAGGTCAGGTTAAGGTCAACTTATTTTTTTTAATCGAAATCCGCCTTTTTTATTATATCATCTTTTTCTACCAATTAATTTTAATAACTTTTGTCTGAAACATTTTTTCATTTGCCTAATATTTTTTAAGATATTTAAAGAAAATTCGGAAACTTTTTCAATATTTATCTTATGAAATCTCGCCAACTATTTGTCGGAAGAAAAATGCTATTAGACTTTTTTACTGTACTTGGTCTTAAGAATATATTGTTACAATAGCACCCTAACTTTTGTTAATTTGATGATTTTAAAATTTCCAAAAGTCAATAAGTTAACAAAAGTTAGGAAACTATTATAACAATATATTGTTGAGACCAAATAGAGTCTGAGAAAAACCAAAAAGGTCTAATACCATTTTTCTTCTGACAAATAGTTAACGAGATATCGTAAGTTAAATATTAAAAAAGTCATCAAGTTTTCCTTAATAAATATCTCAAAATATAATAGGTAAATAAAAAAAATATTTCAGACAAAAGTTGTTCAAATTAATTGGTAGAAAAAGATGATATAATAAAAAATGGAGATTTCTATTAAAAAGAAATAAGTTGACCTTGACCTGACCTTGGCAACGCCGCTCGAGGTCAAACTGATAAGATCAGTAAATGCATCGTTTTGAGTCTTATAACTTTTGTCTATAAAACTTATAAAACTATTCTATAAAACTTTCGAGATTTTTAAGGGTTTCCTCTTTCCTTTCTCCTTCCTCACTCTGTATAACTCTCTCTCTGTGTGTGTGTGTAATCGAACAATACACACAGTCAACAGACTTGGGTACTTGGTGATTGATGAAAAAGCAAAGTTTCCAAAAGTTGCTATTTGAAAAGTGAAGTGATTTATACATGTATCTTTGTTATATATCACTTCGGAGACAAAGTTTTGTTTCAGGGTGTTCTTTGACACTTTTTAATGTATACAGACGAACTTGACGAAGATTCGTCGATCGAATGGGATCTCTGAAGCATTCCAAGACCGACTTATTGGTATAGAATGATGACTGTATTATCTGATTGACTGTATTACGTCAAGAGCATTCTTATATCGAGTAAAATTTTCGTACAGTTTATTTTAGTCGAATATTTTCCTCTAAATATCTCTATCCTTCCGATAATTAATAAAATTTGATAATATTTCCATTTCTCATGTCTCTTTATGATGAAAGACGCGATTATTATTCATTAATAATAATAAAAGATGCGATCATTGTTTCTTTAATATCGAATTGCTGGCTTTGTCAATAATATTATATAAGCTTCTCCCCTCCCTTTCTAAATGTAAAGACCCATTTAAAAGTAAATATCTTAATTACGAAACAGCGCCGCGATAAAGTTTCACAATTAAATATCCAGATGTAATCTACCCTTGATTCCTGCGATAACGGAGACAGAGTTACCGAGTACGATGGGATGGATATTTATCGTAGAATTACGTTTTGGTGCACCGATAAGGTTACGGGCGAATCTCACGATAAAAGTATCTTGATAAATGACCTTTACAGGAACGAGATGCTTTTTGCGTATTTTGTTTGCTACTGAGAATGTTTGTTGTTTATTTCTCGAGGAGGATCGATCAATTTTTTTAGAGGATTTCCTCTTGAATGCTTCGATCGTGTTCTTGCTGCTGCTTGTTGCTTACAATGCATCTTGCTTCTGTTACAGACTAGCCTAGAAAAGAATTTTCTTCCTAGCTATCTATAATGTAATATATGATAAATTACGTATTCAAAGTAACTTCCAGGCTTCCCTCCGGCATTCAATCGTCCCTTAAAATTATATTCATAGCGTATGTTGTGAGGAAGCATCATACTTCATACAGTTATCTCTCAAGTATTCGATGAGAAAATGCAGATATTTATGATATTCTGACACAGTTTGGACGTAACAATTTAATTATTATTTTTAATCATCTTTTTGTAGAAATAAAAACAGTAGAGAAAAATATCGGTAGGTAAATCTCGATTTTTGCACATACAACGGGTATAAAATATTATAAAATAACGGGAAGTTGGTCGTTTTTGAGTTGTTGATCCAAGCAGGTCAAATCAATGGAAAGCGAATATTGAAGTTAATGTCGAAGTTTTGACATCAATATTCGCATGCCGCTAATTTGCCCGAGAGACTGATAACTGTAGCGGCTTTTTATCATCGTTACAGACGTTAAAAAATATTTTTAAAAAACGTACTTATAACGCGATTTCGAAGTTATTAGAGTCTGTCCACACAAGAAACTTTTTTTCTCGGATGTATTTTTATTTGAACAATTTTGGGCTTTGAAGTCAAAGAGAGAATTAGCTGGATTGTTAGAAAAAGTAAACTAAATTTTTCAGAAATGACGATCTTTCTGCAGCATCTCATTAATTTAGTACAAATTTCAAAATTTACAATCGCGATATTATTTCTATCATTTGAATATTTGGTCATTGATGAGGAATGACCTTCGCGTCAAATATGAAAAAGCACTGCGCGATTTGCAATCTCCTTCCTCCCATTGCGCATGATCTCTAAATGGACATTGGAAAGTTATCCCGATGATGTATGTGACCCGCTTTAGCGAGGATTCCTGTAAGCGATCCATCTCAGTTAAATCAGCATCATCTTTCGTGATCGAATGCATTAAAACATCAGATATGGCTTGCGTTAAATACGGAGAATTTTTTTTCAGCGTTTCTTTCTACAGCGATCGCAAATCAGCTCGCATTACTGTCTCTTGTATATCTGACACTACTTAATGCGCCCTGAATTCTACACGTAAATGTGAAGCCAAACGGAATGTGTAGAATGCAAAATACCGAGAAATAACAGACAACCTCTGAGTATATTTCATTATATTAATTACGTACAGATCAGCATTTGTGTTTTACGAGTCCATGTCTCGCGCGTACGAGTGAAAATTTCACCATTATTCAGCTAACGATTCAATAATTATTCTCCTTATTATTCTTCTTATAGTATAATTAATCTAACAGGGAGTGAATGTAGACACATTAATCGCACATAAATTCGTAAAGTTGCAGTTGCTTATCAAATATAGATTCATTTCGCAAATATCATATTTTACTGCGACAAATGTTACTGAGACAGGCAAGATCGCTCGTGTAGATAGTCGCTGTTCCGAAGCAATCGCGTGTAGATGAAGCGACTCGTTAAAATACAGAGAAGTAAGCACTTCCTGCGAATCATCCGATCCGCGCGACTCTCTCCGCGGCTGCAAAGCATCCCCGAGAAATCCATATTCTCGCGAGCGCGTTCGCTGTATTTGCCGCACGCGACAGGATATTGAAATCTCCCCCCCCTTCCCCCGTCCTGTTACCGCTGCGCCAAGATTCCAAGCATCCCCGGGTGTATCATCCGGTTCTTTCATCGACAGTTACGTGTCGTAAATTTTGATGATGTACGTTATGCCGAAATTGCCACGAGTCTGAAACTTTTGTCGTCACTTATTGCGCGTCGCGTGTGTGGGCCGCCGGTAACGTTACTTTATTTTAAAGGGCGTCGTGTTTGCTGATTCCCTCGACGGCTCCTCCTCACTGCTCCCACGTCGGCTCTTCTGCAAACCCCAGGTTCTTCAGTCCCTTAAATCGTACTTCCTTTGATCGACTTGCTTCTTCCCTCTCGCCGTCGAGTCGTACGTGTCAGCTCTTGGTTAGTATCATATGGTAAGAGGCCAGGGAGGGAGCGAAGGGAGAAGAGAAAGAAGGGGGGACAGGGGGGAAGAGAGCGAGAGAGAGAGAGAGAGAGAGGGGGGGAGGGGAAAGGGGGAGAGGAGGGAGAAAAAGAAGCAAAATGAGAAACAGGAGTTGCGCGATACTTTAACGGCGCGCGCGCGCGCGCAGCGAGAAAAGCTGCTCGCGTGGAATTGCGACTCCGCGTTTCTGGATCTTTCACAGCAGCTTTCATTCGCCGTCACACACTGCGCTTTCGATAAATGTCACGGGTAGCATCGTCACGCCGTGCAGTGATGGTTCAATGGTCTAAGTGATGATACTTTGCTCGCTTGGCTCTCTGCTGGAAATAATACTCAACAGACAGACAGGTCGTCGCGCTGTGCGCATTTTGAAAATATTAAATTGTAATTTTCATCAAAACTTAGCGCCCTTAGCCAGGTCGCGCGCACCGAATGAAATGATTAATTTAGACCTGAGATCGCTTTCAACCTCCGCGTATACACGCCCCTTCTCCCGCCGCCGGTTTAGACATTTGTGCGCAAAAATTCGCTCTGGCGTGCAGTTGAAAAGTGAACGTTGATAATTAAAATTTACATAACGCGTGCTACGCGCACCGCGTCGGACAAACCGTCAAGGCCGAGCAGTTAATTATGTATCGTGCAATTGAGGGCGCTGAGAGAAGAAACGCGCCGACGGTGTTTATTGTAAACGGAGTTTATTGTACAAAGATAAATGAACAATGGTGCGGTCGCGCGCCCCGGCGCGCGACCGTGACAGAGAACGATTTGCGTATTCACGAGGTGGGTGGTGAAACGTAGTCAGACGGGGAAGATCCTCGGAGGAGGAAGGAAGGGGCGAGCTGCTATTTGGCGACGAACCACGTCGATTGGAGGAGGGCCAGGAGCTTTTGAGCGTTCTCTCTCTCGCGCGCGCGCACATTTTCAATTTCATCTTCCCCATCCGTCTCTCGTCTCGGACTCGTCGTATTTCTTTTCGTCGCAATCATCGGCACAGCGCGACTGTGCGTGTGACGGCTTGTTATTTCGGTGCCGTAACCCCGACGAGTGGACGCTTTGACCCGTCGATTCAATTTCCCCTCCGGCCCTCCGCGATCCTCCTCGACCGTGATGCCCGAGCTCGGATTGGGGAACGGCTCGAGAGCCGCGAGCGAATTGCCATTTTCCTTATTTCTCCTCGATGAATTGTTATTTCCAGCAGCTCGCCGTTGCCGATGCGCAGACGAGGGGTCCTTTCTGCGTACGAGGCGGGGCGGGGCGGGGGGAGGGGGGAGGTTGGACGATCGAGCCGAACGATCTGTGCCCGTAATGATGCATGATTTCGGAAAAGGATGAACTCTTACGACTCTTCGAATACGACGAATCCTATCGTTTTACTCCCTCGGTCTCTCTCTCTCTCTCTCTCTCTCTCTCTTCGCGCGATGTCTTTTCTCTTGGTTGGGAGGATTGGTTCATGTTTCACTCTCTAACACTAATCGCTGTACTCGAGCGTCTCCTCGTACTCCATCGATTGCTGGGACCTGGTGGACGAGGAAGAGACGGATTTAATCGAGGTCGACGACTCCACGACTGACTTCGTCTGGACACTTTGTACGGATTTCGACGACGAGACGGACTTGGTCGCCGACGTTACGTTCATGGACTGCTCGACGAGACTGCTGGACTGGTCGTTCACTGAAAGAACACCGGATTATACTCGCTCGTGTGCGTCTCGTTCCGGTTCTCCTTGATCGCATCGATCGAGCGTTTCACGGCATTCATCTCCGCCGTATTCAGCGGATCGCAATTAACGCGTTTAATTCATCTGAATTGAAGCTAAAGGGTAATTGACGTTGCACGGAAACGGACCGGAGCTACATGACCTGCCGTGGAACCCGGTTAATAGCGGGGAATGTGTTACGAACATAGGGCAAACAACACAATAGCAAGCAGGACAGGCAGTAAACGCTAAATTAGCGGATATAATCAGTGCGTTATAAATAGTCGTGAATAATTGATGATTCGCGAATGGCTGTCAGCGCGGCTGACAATGCGTCACTGTATCAACGTAGCAACCGCAAGATTGCTCGTCCCGTGCGACTCGAGCTCGCTTATCAGATTAGACAAAGGTGAAGCGAGATGCCATTATTCGGCGTACAATCGCAGATCGGCCGGCAGACGAGATTACAAATTCCCCCCCATCCCTGTGTGCGCGAGTTTATACAAATTGCGCGCCGTATCGGACACCGTCGAATGAAAGAAGCCCTCCCGGGGAACTCGCTAACTGGGTATGTCATTAACTTCAGCCCGAGTTGCGAGTTACGCTTTTCCGGAGAGCGGCGAGGCGAAGAGCGAAGAGCGAGAGACACGTTCCGAGTGAAAAGCGTGCTCGTGACCCGGGTGAACAACAATCGAACTGCGACTGCGACTATCGGGTAACTGCAAATTCCAGCGGAGCACTTGGAGGCGTGACCTCGCGGAGCGAAAAATCCAATTCTGATCGAGAGCTTACCTTTGGCGACTTCCATGGCGGCGCTCTTCGACGCTTCCTGAGTACGAGGCGCGCACCAGCCGGGATCGAATTCGCGAATGGTGAGAGGAACGTCAGGGCTTTGGGTTATTCTAAACCGGCGAGCGCGACGGCGGAGAGGGAAAGTCCGCGAGATCACGTGGCAAGAGATGAACAAGCGAGGAACGCGAGGAACCGCGGCGTGAAAATATTCGCGGAATCCCAGCCGGTGGTGCGTAATGTGGCTGCAATGCTGAGTCAATGCTCTTCGTCTCGCGACAAGATGCTGCGGGTGATCGGCCACGATCGGCTCGCTTATATCCGCCGTGGTTTTCACAGATAACACACCGCGAAACGAGAATTTGTGAAAAATGGCGCTGACGTGTGATCGAAGGAAAATAAAAACATTCGTCCGATATTCCATTTACTTTGTTATTATCGTTTTTCTCGTTAGTGAAGTTACACAAATGATATGATCCTTCGTGATCCTTGATTAATAATTGTCGGCCATTTGGAATATCTGATCACACGCAAGTTATAAATAAACCTTCGAGATATGCAAGCAGATTGCGCTCTGAGAGTGCCAATTTCCTCGACGGTTATATTTTAGCTAGAACAGGAATCTCGATACTTCCATCTCTGTTGCGGCATTTTAAGAACTATTCGTATTCCGATGCTGGCGATCGCACAACTGTTATCGATAGAATGCGAGACAGCTGTCCGCAGCATGTCTGCGACCGTTCGAAACGTGAGTCACGCTAATGTGCACGCAGCTTTATTTGTTCTATTTTCTTCTTCCACCACAGGTCGTTCGCCCTGATCTACATTTATTCGAGCACTTTGTAAAATATACCGTCCTGTACTCCTTTCCCGAATACACGTGATTTCCTAAAGTAAACTTTTATATCGAACGCGATATGTATAAGTGATGAGTTCTTTGGAAAAATATTACAAGCGTTGTTTTAATGGAAATAACTCCCACTGGGCGAACAATAAATATGCAACGCAAATAAATACGATGAGTGAAAAGATTCGTAAATTTGAAAGAACAGCGGTTTGTGTGACTAGAAAATTTCTGTACCGCACGAAGAATGTTTCATGCGTTACTTTATACAACACATTTGTTTTTCGCGAAATGTACGAACGAGATTTTGTGAATTTTTGCAAATTTTGACAACGACTCGCCGTACCAGACGTATTTTTACGTGAAGTGTGAATCGCGTGTCATGTACGAGTAATAGGCGCTGTCGCAATAAATGTCATATCATTTATTTGTCATACAATTTCAACTATATTCTCACACGAAGAATGCCTGGCACGATGTGTTTTGTCGCAACAGCATTACGGTTACAGGAAATATATTTTGTATATGGCTCCTATTCTTTTCCGACGCTGTATTCTGACGCGGAGGGTCTGCGATGTAAACGTAACTTTCAAAATATGATATTTTGTGCGTCTCTTTTTCCGCGTATTTCGCACGACACAAAATGGAGCGTATGTACGTGTGATCGCGTATGTGTGATATCGCTTGCGATATATTGGACCATAACCTGTCATAAATAACATTGTTTCCATTGTGTGCGCGTCAGGTTATAATTGAGAAGTACCGAACGCTCGGAGGATGCTGAAATTTTTCATATTTCATTCATTTTTTTTAATTCTGAATATTCTGAGTATCACACTTTGGAGCGTGAATTTTAATCGAAATTCATGAATTCTCCCCCGCCCGCACGTTCCCAAACGTGCTAAAGAAGTTGCCAGTTTTATTTCGTAGATTCTTCAATGCAGAGGCTCTCGTTGGCTGCTTCTGCAACGAGCATTTGTAGTTGAAGAAAACAGAAATTCTCCTCGAGGCATTCAGAATAACGTGCCACAGGCGTGAATGCAGTCACGTATGCGATGTCGCGGCGGAAATCACTTCGATAAACAAGCGCGCACTTGCCATAGCGTTGTAACGCTTTTCACGAAAGGAAAGCACGCGGATAAGCCCGTCGTTCCTCTGAATAATGGCGAAAAGTTACGGCATCGTCGGTCGACACGCGGAATAGAAAGTAGTGCGCTAAACGACTATTACGGCGGCGAATCCATAGGAATTAAACCGCGCCCGAGTGTTTGTGGATTCTAATGCTTTTGTGACCGCGAGTGGGGTTTCATTCACGCACTTGCAGTGTGCCGGCACGTTTAAAATTTAATAGCATGCAAATCCTGTGCAGCGTAACGAGCAATATCCCGAAAAATTACGTGTGCTTTCAGTACGAAAGCTGGTTCGTATTTCTATCTTTTGTTTTTTTTTTACGTTGCTGTAACGTGCGAAGAAAGTACTCGGCTGTATTTTCGACGGATTTTTTATCGTACTTCCGACAAGGCGCGATCCTTATTTCGTTTGAAATTGTTTCATTCAGAAATTGTTTTTTATGTGCAAAAAGTATTACTGTTTCTAAAAAAAAGAAAAAGAATTTTTTTTAAAGCGTTTTTTAAACAGAGCATTTTTAATCTTCAATATAGAGAGGAATGAATTACTAATGAATGAGGTTTCTGCTTCAGACCTTTTGTCACTTTCAAGCAAAAGCTTGAGTTTGAGCGGATAATGTAATTTTTAATATTATTTCAACGAATTGTCCGTTTGCTATGTGGGAGGTAGTTGAATTCGTTCGGTATGCGCTCATAGTCCGTGCGAAATCTGCATTTCATTTCTTAACCGGAAACGTGATTCATATCGCGCGTTCGCGCAGTTTCCTTGCCGCTTTCCCGGTGAAAAATCGTCACCGATGAATCAATACTTCCACGTGTATTTCCACGCTTGGAAAATTCTTCTGAATAATATTAACACGACATTACGTCATAATTCGTTTCCGGCACAAAAAAAATTTATAAAAATTTCAATAAGATCTCTTTTGACGTGAGGTCGTTCTACATAAATAATGTGTGATGTTATCGTAAAATATTGTATGATATATTATTCTATCTTCCGGGAAGGAATAAAATTTTGCGGATGTAAAGCAGCGCCTTATTGGATAACATTAAATTAACTTACGATAGACTGTTGCTGAAAATAGTCGTCGTATCCCGACTCGTCTCGTTTAATTTTAGATCTTCTTTCATTGTTAGACAGTCAAGTGAGTTCTCGAGATCGCATCATCCTACTCACTACTCATCCGATCTCTCTTCTCCCTCGGAGGGAGAGAATGATTCACCCGTAGCGGAGCGTTTTTCGTCAATTTTTCCGACACTTTTCGCCGAACGATCGTCATCGGTTGACTCAGACACGGCTGATGGTCCCTAGAAGTTCTGAGTTGGAAGATCTGATATTGTCGTGGATTTCGTCCAAAACGGTATTACGACGCAGACGACGAGTTCCGACGACGGCTGCGTTTGGCCAACGTCGTGAAACGTAATTACTCAGCCCATTATTTGGACGTGCAAACGCCTAACTGTGAATTCTCTCTCGATGAAATTCCGCGGGTGACATCGCCGAGTGATAAACTGCTCGATTCACCTGGCAGTAGCAGTGCGCTATCTTGATACTGAAGGTTACCGATTTATTCGTGTCGCGAAAAACTTGTTATTAATGTGGGAGGGCTATTATCAGTTGCGCAAATTTCGGAAGGTTACATAGAGTAATACAGATTGATAGATCGACATGATGTATGAAGATGTGCAAACTGTACATATACATATATGTGTGCTGGTAATAATTCTCTTTATTGTTTTCTAAATCTTCATTTCAAGGATAAATGGATGCCAAATTTTTCAAGGAATCTGCCACGTTAGAACAACAATCGAGAGCTTCCAAGTGCGAAATTTTGCTAATTTTATCAACTTTATTCGTGTTTTACTCATGTTGCTCGTCTCCACCGTAAACGTATTCTTTCTATTCTGTCTTTCCATAGATATTAAGGGAGATAATGCACTAGCAATTTTTACTCGCGCCTCTTCGACCTGCAAAAGTTACACGCGGATTGCGGTGCATAATAGCTCCAGTCTTTGTTTCATATCAATTTTCAACCTTTCGGTCCGTAAGCATTAAGACAGTTTCGCCACAAAGCGAACAACATCGCGAATGCGTCTCTCAAAATAGTCCCGGCTTTGTTGGTGCTCGTTGTAAGTCCAATTTTATTGCAACGGACTTACGTGTGGTATAGGCGATGTGAGCCGAAAGAGAAATATTTACGCGCGAGAAGCGTTAAAACGCGTTTTTATCGCATAGTCGCTTCCACGAAAAGCTATTCCACTGCCCAATCATCAATCATTGATTTTTTTACTCGCCCGAATCGTCCATCAAACGCCTCTTTTGTGCGGGCGCGCCACACACTGTACACGTATTTATTATTTAACCGGATTTACGACGAAACTTTGATTCCTCAGAAATTTTGCATCCAACACAAAGGTTTGTCTTTGATGAAATATAATTTATAATTCCAATCAATCATAATTCCGTCAAATGAGTTATCGAGCGCAGACAGAATTTTCCCTTAACCATGAGACATTTTATGAATTTTTTTCTTAATGGTTCTTTTGTCTATACGAGCTTAATTTTATTGCATAAGTCCTTTTCCGTCCTCGTCAATGCGTTTTCACGTTTCGCCAAATAGAAGAGACAAATACTTGTGTTTGTTTTTCCTTTTACTTGCCCTCTTTCTCCTTCTCTTTCTGTTCTCTTTTTTCTCTTCGCTTCTCTTTCTCCACTTCGACATGCCTGAGCACACATACTCACGTGCACATTTCCACACGTGCCAAGCATAACTGGTGTTACGGCAAATTGTTCTTGGCTGAAGCGCACGTTTACGACCAGGCAGAAAACTTCAAATACGAGCCGCGGGTCAGAGTGCATCCAGCGATGCATCCCGAGTTCATCAAGAGCGAGTAACGTTGTTAATTGGAGCCATAATTAATCTGCCATCACGAGCAACCTCGAAAAAGCCACACTTGTTCCTTGGGGGAGAAAATAGACTTCGATAGTAGGTAGCTGGTTGCTTTAAGGACGCATCGAATGGTTTTCGATGGTCTCTTACGTAACATCATTAATTACCTCACATCGGTGATATATAACGCTCCCCTTTGTCGAGAGTGTCGCTCGGCTCCCTTTCAGGTAGATCAAAATCGATAACGCGATTACAAAGTGAGAGTGAGCAGGGAGTTTCTTTTTTTTTTACGTCGGTTCGTTATTGAGATTAATCTATCAAGAGAAATTAATTCTCGAGAGCACGTACGCGTGCGATCAATTCGTAAGCCGAACATGACGGAGCATTTTCACCTCCAGTGGAATTTTCAAAGGTACTCTTTGTTTTATTCTTCTTCGTTTTATTCTATCTTCGTTTTATTCATCGCGAGGGAATGGAAACGTTAAAACAACGTTCTTTTCGACGGTGCGTACTCGCAGTTTAAATTACGGAACACGGCTTTTGTAAATAATAATGCTTTATTATTTCTGTCGGACGTGCAGAGTACTCTTTTGGCTTCTGATAAACGGCTGTGTTATACAATTTTTTTATAATTCCTTACTGACCAAGAGAGAGAGAGAGAGAGAGAGAGAGAGAGAGAGAGAGAGAGAGAGAGAGAAATAGAGATCGAGAAAAATTGCTCGATGAACAAAATATTTCTAACATTTTATTTATATTTTCAAAGCGCTTCGCGGTCGTTGAATTTTGATCGACGTCGTCCGAAAAATTTTCAGCTGTTTTTTTTTTTACATTGTTGCAATATCTCTAACAAAAATCATTCGTAACATGAAAGTTCAATTCATGCCAGCTTTGACGCGGAATGACCGGTAGAACCTTTATGGATCATAGATTTCGACAGCCGTGCGATCCTTTCAGGTCACGGACGTTAGCGATCGCATGACCCTTTCAGCCTAGAGGCTGAGGGAGGGGAAGGGTTTTCGTAGTAATACAGCCTTTTTGGGTCATACAGCCGTTACGGATCAGCGAGCTTAGTGGAGAAATACGGTAGAATTTAACCATGGCGCATCCCTTCGGTTACAACATGAGGTTCGTCCCCAATTATGACTTACTGCTCGACTAAATTGTTGTTATGCGTGTTTGTGCACGTGCGACCCACGATTACGTCAGAGAAACGGTGCTTTCTACGGAAGGCAATTTGCCTCGATTATTGTTAGTTCGTAACTGTGAGTTGTGGAGAAATTAGTGAGGTACAATGACGACGAAAGGAAGTGGTAATGAAAAATTTAGGAAACAATAGTTGAATCGAAAATACTTATGGGACTTTATTTTTTCGTATTACACGTCTCAGTGCACACGCGCGGATTTTTGAAGCAAAAGAAAATGCAATTTAGAAATTAATAATGCTATTTACCGAAAACACAAGTTAAGTTAATTCTTTGTAAATTAGAATCTTTTCATCTCTCGTGTGTGTAGGCGACGTAATAATCGATGGCAGCGAAATGACTATCTCGCGAGCGAGGAATTTGTATTACTCTTTATTTTATGACCGAAATGAATGTATACTCAATGACGCGATCGTCGCTTTTAATTGGGTTTCAAGGCTGTTCGACGAATTTCGGAGTGAATCGTTTCTGTGTTTTCAACGCTACCCAACAAATCCGACATTCCCGTTAGGTGGTTTCACTTGCAAAAAGATCAACTTTTTCGTTCGCTATCAGAGCTGCAGGGACAATTTCCATCGTAACTGTCTGCTGTTGCGCATGGCGAAATGGATTCGTCGAAATGATGCACTCACGGGAAATCACAGTAGATTTTATTTCACGGTTTGTCCTGCGCGCGAAAAAAAGTGTTGTTTCTCTGATTGTAGAAAAGTTAAAGGAGAGTACTTCTCTAATCAAATCATATTCAATTTAAATTGAAGAAGCGATTGTGTAAACAAAGATGATACCTGAGACACAGGGATTAAATGTTAAAAAAATTTGCTCATCGAAAGTTCCCCCTTAATCGAGGTCGCCTTATTTACAGACAGATCTGTGCTTTGATATAGGTTGATGATAGGTGCGCAACTAAGTTTCCGGGTTTCACACATGGATGGCGCTAACGACGCATGTAGTCGACATACATGTCTGAAGTTGTGTTTTTTTTATAGCTTGGACAGCTGTTAACAATAACCAGTCGTAATACCAACACATATCGCAACGCAAAAATGTTTTTTCTAACAACGAAGATGTCGAGTTTTGTGCCAAATAAGCAGCATTTGCGGGAAGCTTTGCTTCTCTGCTTTAACTTGAAAAAAAAGTGCAGCTGAAGCACGTCGTTTGCTTGAGGAGGCCTACGGCGAACATGCACCATCGAAAATCTACCTGTGAAGATTGGTTTAAACGCTTCGGAAGTGGCGATTTCGACACTGGGGACAAGGAGCGCTCCGGAAGACCAGAAACAATTGAGGACGCCGATCTGCAAGCGTTATTGGATGAAGATGATACGCAAACACAAGATCAACTTGCGGAGGTATTAAACATGACTCGCCAAGGTATTTCCAAACGTTACATGCCATGGGAAAGATTCAAAAGGAAGGAAAATGGGTACCGCATGAGTTGACTGAGAGACAGATGGAAAATCGAAGAGCCACTTCCGAAATTTTGCTTCTGCGGCATGAAAGAAAGAGTTTCCTGCATCGAATTGTTACTGGCGATAAGAAGTGGATATATTTCGAGAATCCCGAACGCAACAAATCGTGGCTTTCACCTGGCGAAGTATCAACATCGACGACACGACCAAATCGCTTCGGAAAGAAGACAATGCTCTGCGTTTGGTGGGACTAGAAAGGAATCGTGTACTATGAGCTGCTGAAACCGGGCGAAACTGTCAATGGGCATCGCTACCGGCAACAACTGATCAATTTGAACCATGCATTGCTCGAGGAACGGCCAGAATGGGACACGAGACACGAACGAGGGATATTGCAGCACGACAACGCTCCGTGCCATCGCACTTCTATCGTCCAGGACACCATGAAAACGCTGAAATGGGATCTGCTACCGCACCCGCCGTATTCGCCAGACCTGGCCCCTTCCGATTATCACTTGTCCCGGTCGATGGCGCATGGCTTGGCTGGGCAACACTTGGCCAATTTCGAACAAGTGCAAAATTGGTTGGATGAATGGTTTCGGTCCAAAGACGCGTCGTCTTATCGTCGCGGTATTCATGTATTGCCAGAGAGATGGCAAAAATATGTAGCTAGCGAGGGACGATACTTTGAATAAACCATTTTTTGTATTTCTCTTGAAATTTTCCATTTTTCATTGATCAAAAAAACCCGGAGACTTAGTTGCGCACCTGGTACATGTTGGATGTGTCGTACATATAACATCTTCATTCCATAGAAGAAATATATTTTTTCTTCAGATATGTAACGTATCATTTTTATTCGCTCGTCCCTTCGTTAAAGTTGAACGACGCGATATTTCTTCGGATGAATGAAACAGGCACAGAAGGTCCAACGAGAGCCTAATAGCTGTGCGTGCGTAGATACGGTATTTCTTCCATTTCTACATGTTTGATGACTCCTCTAATAATGTAGAAATTTCCACCGCAGCAACGAAGAGTCTCATAACGTTAGAAATATTCGGCCTTTTCTGCCGACTCATTTGTCGCGTTTATGGCAAAGGGTTCGTCGAGGATATTTAACGTATTTGGCCGGTCTTAAAATTTAATTGCAGGAAAAGTTGATGTCGCAGCTGCGGCGAACGACCGAGTCGACGCGTTACCTGCGTGGCTTGATCGAGGGTTTCGCTGAATGCGAGCAGTTCCGTGCCATTACCCTCCGTGCTATTAGATATTTCGCGCTATTAGATCGTCCGAGCCTCGACTTTTGTCGATACTCGCGATGGAGGGTGCATTCGTGTGAAATCACCGGGAAAAACATTGTCTTCGCCGAAATGGCATGGGAAAGTTTCGATTTTGCGTTAACTCGCACGAGTCATTGAAGCTTGTCGCTTTTTGGCAGGTTCATCAGATTGTTTTTCACGTTGAACGGCGCGTTCATGCATCCTTTATAAGAGAAAGCGAGAAGAATTGTAGACATGAACTTGGAAAAGTATTATCGCGAAGGGGATTTTATTCAAATTTCGCTGTCTTATAATATCGGCCGGCGATGAATTACATCGACTTCGGAAAGCTTGTTGTATACGAGTAATAGAATGTCAGTTATGGCTTCGGAGGGATCAACAATATTGTCAGGATGATGCCACGGCATCGATGGTGTGAAGCCGTGAGGAGAAAATAGGCTTTGCCGGAGGAAAAGATTGTTTCGCCGAGGCAACATCCGAAGGATTCCTGTTTGATGTCAGTCTTCATGGTACCGAAATAAAATATTTCTCGACAAATCCACGAGTCATTCGGATGAAGTAGTGTTCTGGAGGATTAGCACCGTGAGGTGAATGAAGATAAGGGGTCAGGATAGAGGATAAGAGGAAAGGGCGATCTTGAGGTTACGCTCGCTCGACAAAGATTTACTTTACTTTTAAAGAGTTACTTTAATTTTAGCATTTCAACGAGATGACTCGATGAGCATTAAACCTCCTTCTCACAAAAGGTAGGAAGGAAGAATGATAATCCGCAGGACTTCTTATTGTTAAAACAGAGCGTCACGGCAGTCTCGCGCGACGAGACCAGGCAAGAAGAGGGCGACTTTGAAATATTATATCGTATCCGTTTGCCGAGTAAAAATAGGCAGGCAGGAACGAAGCAGAAAGACACAGGGAGGTCACTTTCCTTGTTATCCTAAAGTGTCGCGTGGAGAGTTACCGATTGGTCTGCACACGTAATTGGATATCGCCGGAAAATACGTCGTAGAGCCGCAAGATTTCCCGTTTTTGTGAATCTGTCAAGCGGTCTCACAGACTCAATGTGATAATTGAAAATAAGAAAGTACATTTGTCGGGCAATAAATTCGCAGAGAGGATTTTAACGTTTTTACGGGATCGATAAGGGATCCGAAAGTGCCTCTTTTTTTGTCTATTTCATTTTACTTTCAGGAGATTGGAATTCGGCAGGATCGTGGCAGAGAAATTGTGGAAATTTAATTAACCGTTGTTCATGATGTTTTGTATACGGTACAGAGACAGAATTTCGAAGGTATGCGCTTGATTTATCGGACGCGCGTTGCAGCAAGATGTAATTTCGGCGTGCCGAACAATTTACGAGTAGGTTTATTAAGCGAGTATTTGCAAATACTCGACTGCGCGTTTTATCGTGCGAGGGACATTCTTCGCCCATATAAATATATTTTCGAGAACATGTGTGACATTCGACGCGACTGTGATCCTATTAAATTGTGTCATTAATATTATACGTTGATTATGTTACACTTCAGAAACATGTAATTCCGATAAACAACAAATCATCTTTTTCGTCGTGCCTAACGGCACGAAGAATGACGGTCTTTTCGCTGATAACGGATATCTACCAATGCTTCCATTTTTATCCTCTTTCCAATCGTAGGCCGGCGTACACGTAATATCGTTAAAAATAGGTCCGCGTGGAAACTCGCGAGTAAGACATCGGTACGGTTTTATTTCTGTACTTTTGTCTGATTTTAATCGATAGCTTGTATATGTAGAACGCAATACGCACATGCGCGCGATTTTAACAAGCAAGCGATTCATTGATAAGCCCACCCGCTGCTTTCTGCATTTCGCTATTTTTATTTTGTCATTTAGTATTTTGCCGATAAGGATACACACGTGTGCACCCGCATACACATATACACACACACACACACATACAACATGATACATACAAAATACTGTAATACGTCGTCGATAGTTGTTTGCGCGTAAAATTCCTCACTGATGAAAAATTTCATCGCTCTTTGGGTATCGCGACAGCTCATGTTGAATCAATGCGCTGTTTTAAAAATTTGATTTAATTCGGGAAGCCGCGCGCTCGCTTATTACGATTGACATTCGTAATCTACGAACTTATCAGAACTAAGCTGGCTTAGCTTGTTTGCCATTAAGGGACCTCGAAATCCACCGTATTGATATCGTACACAAACAGGTAACTGAAATGCGATAATTATTACAACATGCCAAAGCCGGCGGCTGGCTTCAAGTTGAGGCATTGTACTAACAATGGCGTTATACGCAACCGTTATATGTACGTAAATGCATACACCGGTTGGCTTAATCCGAAGCTGACGGTTTATCGTGCAATCATTCAAATGAATGCTGAATGTATTATATTACGGTATCTAATAACGGAATTCGATACGTTTCATATGCTTTGCACGGTGTAACGTGCAACGTTTGAGAATTTGTCATAGGGATGAATTTCTCTCTCTCTCTCTCTCTCTCTCTCTCTCTCTCCCTCTCTATTTTGACTATTACTCTGTGCATCTCGTTTATATATATTTTAATTACGCTTTCATCAATTTTTGAAAGGTCAATTTTCAAATATTTTGATACATGTTAATAAATGTATGATCAAACGAATTTTGCAACGTTAATAATGCCGAGGAGAATAATACTAAAAAACAATTTAAAGGAGATAGAGATACAAATAATTTATACATACATTGAACCATATCATGTCGTTGTCGTGAATATTCGAGATAATTAAATCGTCCAATATTAAATATATGCAGCAGATGGAATACACGAAACAGCTTATATTAATTAGTTCCAGAAGATTAAAAGGAATAGCACGAGACGGATTACCGTAAATGAAAAATTGTTTTAATTTTAATTATTGTTTAATTTGTAAAGAATGCTCACGCGATTACGTTAAGTATTTGCGAAGGCTTTCTGCGGACGAATTTGCATAAGGTATAAAGGGAAAAGACAGCGAGACGAGAATACCAACGAATATGTGTTTTGCATATTCTTGACACAACATAGAGACAAGGAGAGTAATTCTGCATTAATTTAAATAATGTGACAAGCGGGATACCGTCCAAAGACGAAGACTTGCATAAGGGAGACTTTATGCTCCACATTCTCGAAATATGATCGTTTAAAAATATAAAAATGGCTTTCCATACAGCAGAATTAATAGCGCCGTAAAGTGCCGTTTGTAGGAACATTTACGACTCGGAGCGCGAATGTACCTTGTACGGTATTTTTATGGTATGGATGTTAATTACGAAAGTAGCTTTCCTTCCTGCAACATTCCTTGACATTTACAGTTTTCCTCGTGTTGATACTTCGGGTCGGATACTTTCGTCTGGTTTTGACTAGTGAACTTCTCGATATCTTTCAATGCTTCCCCGTTCTGTTCGCAGAAATAGCAATGTATCGGGCGAGAGATCGCCGTTCGAAGGCTCGTGCTGCAGCGGACAAGGCGCCAGCACGGAAAGCGACATCGAGGAGATTTCGAAATACAGGGTTGTCTTACTCGGAGATTCCGGAGTGGGGAAGACGGCTCTGGTCTCGCAGTTTATGACAAGCGAATATATGAACACGTACGACGCTAGTCTAGGTAAGTCTGTGCACCCTTGTACGGCGACCAATGTTACATCAGTTTTCCATGAGACTCGCACAAGCTCGCAATCATTTGTCACTAACTGACTGAGATCAATTATTTCGCGTATTAATTACACGGTTATTTTTCGTCAGATTTGACTTTCTCAGTTACTTCACGCCATTCGACGTGTAGAGCGTACCATGCGGGTACACTTACGTCTCGGGGTAATTGAATGGATTTTCAATTGCGGATTTTTAATGAAAATACATTTCAATTCTGTGTGATATTTCCTAACAAAAAGAACCTAAGAATAAATTGGGATTTTCGACGGAGCAAGAGCGAGAGACTGGAATCCGCTTAAGCGCTTTCATCTTGTCTCCTCTTTCTTCTTTTCTCTGTAATCATCCGCTAAATCTTGTTCCTCGGATATCTACGCACGATTTATAAATTTTTCATGCGGCTTCGTCGCGCAATAATAGCACAGATCAAACGGAGTCTTTGCCGTTTGATTATCTTTCTTTGACTTAATTAATTAGCTAATTAAGAAAACACACATTAGAGGGCCCGCTCAAAGACTTGGTACTTAGTACAGTGGTCGGTCGCGGGTTTGCGCGTCACAAACACGCCGCTACGCCCACTTCAGCGAGTGGTCTGGAAAGGGGAAGAGGTTAATAATGAAGAGGAGCCGGAGAAAAATCCACTTTGTGTTTAGTCTGCATTTTTGCTGCTCGCACAGCTGGTCGCAGAGCTTTGAAACATAGGTACACTTCGCGAGATGGGCGTGCAGATTCCACACAATCGCTACTGGAGCAGCAGCACGTTGTGCGGCGCTTCGAGACGGGTTTTCAAACGTGCGCCGTCTCGCTTCATGTATTCATTCTATATCTTCCGTGCAATCGTGGACGGTCATACACGTGCACGACGAGCCACGTGCAAAAACTGGCGGCGTGGCGCGGCGCGACGGGTTCACGACGATCCACCGATTCCGCTCCTCACCTCTCGCCGTGACGTCTCGTCGACCCGTTCGAAAGTGTCACGTTGCACGATTCATCGTCCAATTGTGCGTAATACACTTCCGCTTTATCTACTCGCGCTTCTATCCGCTTGCGACGGATCGTAATAAGAGCCTTGACACTTTACAAGTGCAGCAAGGTTATTAGGATTTTTTAATTGTACGCAGTATTTATTTATCATTGATTGATTATTCAAAATAGAGGAAACGATCCTCTTTATGATATTTACACGTACTGTAACTTCGACGCCATCCACAATCGATTACCACGCAAACTGGTGAACAGTGGCACGCAATTATGACCGCTTTTAACTTCATTGGAAAAAATATGTGAAAACCATTCTGCAAACGAGAGTACGTGAACTGGCGTAACAGCCTTAACATAGTTGAAGTTATACATTTCTAGAGCGCGTGATGTATGTATATTCAAGCGGTTTCAAAGCGGTTCGGAAACTTTTCTTTTTCTATGCAATTCAGAACGCAGCTACGCTGCAATGAGAGAATTTACGCTGTCTAATGAGAGAATTTAACTTTTGGGAATTAAAAACGATTTCTCTCATTTAACCATTGGTTGCGCTTCAAATTGCATCGGTGAAGAAAAGAGCTCAAATTCTATTTAAGCCGAGTCTATTTTTTATGGAAAATTCTAAAACGATGTGATTTTATGTATTGAGCTATCTGTTGTGTCGCTTTAAAGCGGATCCGCGACGAAAAATGATTTATTTTTTATTTGATTATAACTTTATTTTAATGACCTGCTCGTGCCTGCGAGTTCTCGAAATTTCTCATTATGTTTTCTACGCACACATTGAGATTATTAATTTAAAGAGCTAATTTCACGCGCTTAATGGGATCTTAAGACTTCTTTTAAGCTTTTAAAGTGATTTAAAGAAGATTGCGCAAGCGATTTTTGTATAACGTGTCGTCTTCTTTTTCCTTCATACGTTTGACAACGTTGGACGTCCATGTAACTAAATAATAAATTTATGTTCTTTACATTTGCATCGACACGATCTTGTCGAGAGAGATTCTCAAATATTTGAAGACTGTGTCTTTAAAATCAAGATTGAGCAAGATATAATGTCATACTTGTAATTCACCATATTAACTTCGTAGAAATTATATATTCATTTTGTATTCACCGTTTCACTTAAAACAGTCTTATGAAATCTTTATTAAATCTTTACTAAATTAAATTTCCCTCTCTTTCTCTCTCTCTTTCTCTCTCGTTCACGTGTTCATTTATCTCCCGCTGTAGACTCGAGATATTCCATAGATATTCCATCACAAATAAATTCAATTCATCGCCACTTGAAGGAGAAGAAAAAGAGGGGGAGACGGCGGGCAGTGATGGATTCGCTTTCTCGAGAAAAGCAGATGCTGCGAAAGGAAGAAGCGGGGTACTTATTCAACGGGAGAAAATTTGTCATGGTCCGCGACGAATGGTTACGACGAACGTCCGAATGGAACACGATTTTAATGTACAAATGACGGCGTTGTGACGTATCGTGCGAAATTCCACCTCGATAATGCGTTCCTCTGTTCCTAACGAACTGAAAATCTATGAGGCAAGCTTTTCGCTCTCGCGAAAACACGGCAGTGAATTCTTTTTGTTTTATGACAAAAGCATCGTTTTCACAAAACATTGTTTTTGTAACATTTATTTACCTTCCGCTTGCTCCGCATAGTATATTGTTGTTTTTATCGTTTCGTAGTAGTTTTTGATTCATCTGCGAAATAAATCTGTGAAAATAGAAAACACGACGGGCGAGAAGAGTGGTTTTTATTTAGGATCGGACATTTTTCTTCTTCTGCAGGAATTTTTACTTTATGTTTCGATCTTGAGAGCGTACAATTGGATATAATTTATGATTGAGAATTGCTTCGTATAAAGATGAATGTGTTTGTAGGAATCCTCCAGCGCACATGTTTATTCTTGAAGCGTTTTAAAGCCTCTTGTCTTTTACGCCGAAGAAGTTTGTGCGAGATTTCTTTTTAAATATATTCATCAAACGTTTGCGATTTGATCAAAATCATTTCGAGAGGAATTGATTTTTCCACGACAAACGTGTCAGGACAGTGTGTGAGAGCGAGTTTTAAATTACTCGCAACACGTGCGAGCGTTTATTCGGCGTATATTACTGTTGTCCGTTATTATTGCAAGAATCTGTCACGTTCCGGATTATGGGAATAGTTTGTTGATTCTCATGCGCGATCGAAAGTAGTAAATATATGTTCGCGGATGTAGGTCATAACCTGAGCTCGTTAATGATGTCCAAACTTGCGCGCGACAAATCGCCGAGTTTCCGCGACGCATCAGCGATACCGAGTTCGGGCTTCCTTTTTGAAACTCAGCTCGTTTATTCAAACTTATAATCAGTTTTATCGCGCAACATATCTTATTTCAATATTTATGATTGAATAATTATGTCTTATACGAGGGGAAACCCCACGCTGAGTATAAAAAGATTTTCTCATTACTGAGCGGTATATACGATCTTTCGTTTGATGGAACAAGATTTGACAAGTGACTTAAAAATTCGTTAAAATTTTTCTCGGAATAATTCTCGTATTTAGTTCAGTGCCATTTAGTTTTACGAGACTGACGACTTGTGTGTATGATTAGTTCGACGAAATTGTGTTACGAGTAATAAGCGAAATAAAGTCCGACTCGATGATTGATCCACTAGAAGTTGCGATGAGGTCTCTCTTTGTCAAACTTGTTTTTCGCGAGAATTAATGCTCCACATTAGAGATAAATATTCGTTTTATCGAAGCGAGGAATAATAAAACTGACTCTTGAATACAGTCTTTCCAGTTTTATAATAAACTTTTTTAAAAAACCGTTCGATCGCAAGTGCGCACATTTATTCGCAACAATAAAATATATCCGAGTTATATGAAAATCTAAAGAATAACGGAAAATTTATTGATTTAAAGCACACGAATGTATTACATTTTTATCAGAATATTTTACTATTAAATGATATAATTAACTGCATAGCTTCGATTAAATAACGACAATATTTTAGTTGCGACATTAATTATCAATACGCATAGAAACAGAGAGAAAGGGAGAAAGAAAAAGAGAGAGAGTGAGAGGAGGGAAAACTCGCAAGGTATAGTTAATTAACGATGTAAATTAACAATATAAATTATTAAATTATCTTTGATAATAATAATCTTTGAAGTAGTCTAAAATTCACATACCGCAATCTAAAAGGCTTTTTTTATTTTGCTTTCCCCAATACAAATATAAGTGCTAGCATAGCTGTAGCTCGTCAAAGATGTCAATAAGATGCTACTAGGATATTTTGTGCACTTTCTCCAATGATGTTTTTTCCCATCAAAAGTACCAAATTCTGTGTGTCACGTATGTCTCATAGTTACGTAGAAGATGAAGCGATGCCTCCTCATTATCCAAACATTCCCTACGTCCGTGTCTGTCATGCTGACTGTGAAAAGATGTCTCTTGACTTGAAAAGATGTTCTATCTAAAGAGGTTACTATGTCTTTTAATTATTCCTGTCAGCAGTCTAATCCGTGTCTTGCTGAGAAAAATAAGACGTGACTCCAAATTTTTTCCAATTTTTATTATATTCTCTGTGTAGCATATCTCATCCGTGATATTTTTGATCGTGCGGCGCAGCTTGTAATTGATTCGTAAAAATTTACGAAACGCATAAATCCATATAACATAATGTAAATACGTGTGTTTATAAATGCGCGCTCATTATTTAATTTAGATATTTAATAGCGCATATTAATAGAAGTTTGCACGTAATGAAAAATCAGTTATAAACGCGAATGAAGTTTTTCGTGTGATCTTTGGCATAAGTAGCAGGCATGAATATTCACGGCTCAACATTCAGCATAGACCTTTGCCTTCATGTTACAGACGACGAGTTCGGCGAGAAGACCGTCTCTATCTTGTTGGATGGCGAGGAGTCGGAAATGGTATTTATTGATCATCCTCACGTCGAAATGAGTGTAAGTACTGTCATACACGGTTGTCCCACGCAAACTGTACCGGCGATCGTATATACGTAGATTAGGTCAAAGTGAATAAAAAGTTTCTCTACCATTTTGCGAATAACCACAGTTTTGAATTATTTATTGAAGGAGATTGGTGAATGATATTATGATTGGTGATTATGTGATAATTGTGATGATAGCGGTTTCTGCTGTCGCGTATACTAATTAGGTCTGGACAAGAAAGTTCTATACCAGTTTACAAATAATTGTTGTGAATCACAATATATTGGGTATTAAACTTAATTTTAAAGGATTTACAAGAGATGGCGCAATGAGCATGTAATAGCATCGGCCCATACTGAAGCCAACTTTATACGAAAGCCCTATCATCAGGCTTTAAGAATCAATATATTTCATTTGGTCAAAGTGTAAATAACATATTTTTTTAGCGCATTCAATATGTCGAGCTTTATGCCAACGAAACGCAATTTGCGGGAAGCGCAACTTTTTTGTTTCCATTGGAAAAAATCGGCAGCTGAAAGTCTTCGTTTGCTGTCTGAAGCTTGTGGGGGATTATGCTCCATCGATCTCAACTTGTGAGTACTGGTTTAGACGATTCAAAAGTGGAGATTTTTATTTGGAAGGCAAGGAACGCCCTGGTCAACCGAAAAAGTTTAAAGACGAAGAGTTGAAGGCATTGCTGGACGAAGATCAATGTCAAACGCTTGAAGAATTGGCAAAAGCATTAAATGTAACCAAGATGGCCGTCTTTAAATGTTTGAGGTCGATGGGAAAAACGATCAGAATACCAAAAGACACGACAAAGTGATTTTCCAGCATGACAACGCTCGGCCACATGTCGCTAAACCGGAGTTGCTCGGATGGAATGTTCTACCCCACCCGCCGTATTCACCAGACATTGCTCCTTCTGATTTCCACTTGCATTTCGATCCATGCAGAATCACCTTTCTGTCCAGCACTTCAGTTCTTTAGAAGATATCAAAAAATGGCTTGGATTCATGGATAACCACAAAAGACAAGTCGTTCTTTCGCCGAGGAATCCGTCTTTTACTAGAAAGATGGGAAAAAGTTGTAGCTAACGATGGACAATACTTCGAATAACATGTACTTATCATTTTGTTTCGAAATAAACATTCATTTTCACAAAAAAAAATCCTTTAAAATTAAGTTTAATACCCAATAGATTTTTAGATATCAATCAAAGAAGGTTACAGTGATCATGTGTGGTAATGCGTTAATATCTGCAGCTCATTTGCCGCATTGTGCACGATCATTCGCTAATTTTCGCGAATTCATAACTCGAAATTTTACGTGGTTGTTCGCAAAATATTAAAGAAAATTTTTGCTCAGTTTGACCCAATATACCTGCACACGAGCGTTGGTACGGCTTGCGTCAGACACTCTCTGTATATATATCTTTATGATAAAGTGCTTTTATAACAAACGTTGGAACATATTTTCCTTTGTACGAGCAAGAACGCTTTTCTGTAAATCGATCTCTTTTTCCCTCTTTTTATAAATCGTCTTGTTACAATCCATGTCTTTTTATAAATCACGATACACGAGTAGAAAAGTTTCGTTTTACTCGACTTACGTTTCAATCTATCGATGAATCTTTATGCAAAGTAAAACGCAGGAATCCGTGTCAGCCTCGTAAGCTTAGTTAGTCTCATATAGCTTATTATATAACCAATATAGCTATCTTAACTTGTATACAGCTAATCTTATATGGCACCTAAGGACGCTACATAGCATTGTATATTTCGCGTAATTTCAATTTTAAATAAACATCGATTGTCGGTTCATAATTATAGCAGCGTCAGCTTAAGCGGCAGCTCGTGTCCCAAGCCTTCTTTCCTTTGTGCGACACAAAATATTTTCATCGCGAGTCGATACGTTGTATAGAGATTGGCCAGCGTGCATGAATTCGTTTATAAATGCGAATGAACGAAAGGCCCCGTGGTGATATTTAATGCTTTTATCATGCATATGCCCGTTATGAGAACGCATCGGCTTATCGCTCGATAAAATTCTTTCCGCCCGGGGTGATTAATAATATCGTCGTATCCGATTATCTCCCTCGCGATTCTTGCGATATGGTCATTTCTAGAATTCGTATTAACGGCGCAATTTAATTAATTGCTATCGCGTAATTGAAGAATATAGTACCAAAGAGAGAGATAGAGAGACAGAACGTTCTGTACTCGCTGTTTAATTTGATGTTTTGACTTTTGCGCTCGATCGATCTTCCAAGTGCAATACACGTGAAGTTGCTATTATTAATGTTATAAAATACTCATCGTAATTTCGCTTCTACGATGGTTTTACACGATTAATAATGACCTCACTGCGTTTAACGTAAATGAGGGGTCTGCAATGCGTCTTTCGTTTCAGAAATTTTTTATTCTCGCATTAAATTGTTCTGGCCAGTACAACTTCACTTTACTCTCGTGGTTCTCGTTGTAACATGTTTCTCCAGAACGCTTTATTTGAGTCCGCAAAGTTTCAGGTTAAAGACGTAATATTTCTTCGTGTTAGTCACGCTCTGGTGGACATTACTATCCACTCTGTCGTGGCGGGATTTTTTAATTATTCTTTATATCATCACGATAACGAAATCAATTTGTTGCGTGATAATTGTACGACAGGATTAAATACCGTTGAAAGTGGCCGGATCAAAATCGAGGGACGGAGAATTGAGGAGGTGGTAATTTAAAGTATGTGACGGCTCCCAGCCGGATTGCTCAGAGAAACACACGAAAGAGATTGCCGGAGATTTGACACAAAGGAAGAGCTCAGGAATTGTTCCGGGGGTGAGAGCGAGGGGGTGGCAACTATCCCCGGTAATTGCTGGACGTTGAGATTTCGTATAATCTTGTTGAACGTTAATCTCGTTCGTCTTAACAATGAACCTTTGTAATGTGTAGCATTAAACGCGGCATATATGACGGAAGATATTTCCAGGAATGGAAATTTACGGTCCTACGTCGTTATGGAATTTCAAGAAGGTCATATTATAAATCTCTCTGTGGCATTAGCCACGAGTGTTTTGTAATCTGCGTATGCATTATATTGTTATTAATTATCGTGAACCCATTAAATGAGCGAAATGACATGTTTCTCTTACAAATATAAAGAGGCAGGAGTGGGTTGAATGCGCAGAAATTTATCATACAACCTACAGATATGTAATTAACGAAAACTGTTAGTGGAAATAATTATATGTATTTCTGCGTTTATACGGTTTTATGTTTTTACGCTAATTACTCTGTTGCTCTTTTCACGTAGCAACGTCAAATGAGCGGATGTGCCTTATCGAAATAATTTAATAATAACGAGTCGGTGCTTAAAGATACGTGTATGTATTTATATCGAGTTGTACCTAGCAAACGGCTTCATCGCGAAGTTTGTTCTCGTAGGAGCGAGTTTTGAGCAAAATCTCTCCAGAACAGTACTTGGACGCTTTCAGCGTACATTCAATTGACTTTCTCAATCTACCGCCGCAGGATTCCTCGAGCTGTCTGCGTCTGCTCAGCGTGCGATAATGCGTATTTCGTGTAGCAAGACGTAAACGCGTTGGCACGAGTCGTAACTTTAATGTCGCGACTGCAGAGTTACTAGTGTTTACGTATTATGTGTGGTTCCTCACTTTTTGATGAAAAAAATAATATAAAAAAGAGAAGAGGAAAATACGAACAATTATGAACGGCGATATCGATGAAGAACTTTCAACAGCAGTTCAAAGACACTTTTCATTACTCAAGAGGCGTAAAACATTGTTGTACAAACTTTAAATCACGCATGACTGGAACATACGAGAGTTCCAGATTATGTTGAATTTATCCCGCGGCTGGGTTTAGCCGATAAAGAGAACAATAACAACCGCAATGTTATTAAAGTTAGGCAACTTCTCTCGCTGGACACTTTGCCTTCGAGATTACCTTCGTGCTTACGAAGTATCGCAACTTGTATAGCACAATTTTTCTATAAACTCTGGTACACACGCCGTAGCTTGAACTTGGTCGGACTTTAAAGCCTCCGACTCTTCATATTTTCCGCGCGAAAAATCGTCGGGGAGATGAATACGTTATCAAATTTATGAAACGCAATGTATATACGTATTTTCACGTTCTTCAATGTAACCGCGAATGTTTCAAACAAACTGTTGCATCGTATTACGAATGTGCATAAATTGTCTAACGGTAAAACTTGTCATAAAAGCTAGTATTATAAACGATTTTCTTCCAGCTGAGACAGGAAACATATTTTCTTCGTGATTCAATAATAAAAAGAATTCGTTGCAATTTTAATACACACAATCGCATATTCCGTAAATCTATGCGTCTAATACGAGAGACGCGAATAAAAATTCCCTTCGACAATTTCTCAGGTGGAAAACTCCTTGTCGACGTACGAGCCGCACGCCTGCATCGTGGTTTATTCGATTGTTTCGCGTACGAGCTTTCAAATGGCCGAGGAGATACTAAACTATTTGTGGAGAGAACATTACACTCAGGAACGATCGGTCATCGTGGTCGCCAACAAGTCTGACCTCGCCAGAAGCCGGATAATTTCGGCAAATGGTGAGGAAATATCGTGAATAACTAACTACATGACATACATAAACTAACTACATGATACGCGATGTATTTCTATTATTTATGTGTACCTGTCACTTTATTCTCATCACTTTATTCCTCTCCTTTATCTCCTTGCTGTGTCAGCGGACCATGAATATAAACACGAAAGGTTTAGCTTCTAGTAATAAGTAATTCTTACGCGCCTTTCGCAGAATCTTCAAATTCGGAGCATAAAAATAATAAGTATTCTCTCTAAATTGTTTTGAGAGTGAAATTCCACTCCAAAAGTAGAATACTAATCAAGTCACTCGAAGTCGAGTAATTTTTCACTCATATAGAGTGGAATCCTTCCACTTTAATTTTAAATCGTCAAATGAACATCACTCAAAATTGAAAAGTGAATCTGACGTACTCTGAAATAGATTCATCAGCTTAATCTATTAAGGTATTTATTTGTATGATCTAAGAACTCGCTCTAAGTCTCAGTGAAACGTCTACTCTTGTAATTCCGCAGCGGCAGTATTTTCATTACCGCTTAGAGCAAGTCTTTACATGTTTTGACGGAGATTTCACTCCGAGAGATTTACTAGAAAGCATACACGAACACATTATACTTTTACACTTGTTGCATGATCGTTGCTTTGATCCGCTGAAATTTAGGCCGTAGGCAAGAGCATTTCGCAAGCGACTGAATAGAATCTAGCTGCCAGCTTTCTCATTAGTGTTTCGACGCGTGATTTAGTCAATTAATACCGAGCTTCGATCTGTACGCTGTTAAAGAGGGCAAACACTTGGCTACGTCGCACGAGTGCAAGTTTATCGAGACGTCCAGCGGGATTCAACACAACGTAGATGAGCTCCTGGTCGGGATTTTGAAGCAAATTCGACTGAGGGAGACCCGCGACAAGAAGCTTCGACGCCAGGGCAGCAAGGGTAAGCTGCTGTCGAGACTGCACAACAGCAAGACCGTGCTGAGCCTGAACCTGGCCAGGGAGATCCTCAATAAGATGTGTTTGAACGACAGCAAGAGCAAGAGCTGCGAAAACCTGCATGTGCTGTAAAAAGGGGATCGCAACGTGGTGGAAAGCGGCGGCGCGGCAAGGAATATACGACGAGAGTCTCGTTTTACGGTTGACGATCGTTTCTCCCACGAGTCGTCACAAGTCACCAGCTGGTGATCGAGATGGGGAAAGGTAAACGACGTCTCGCCACGAGCTGCATGACATTTCCATGTTTCATCATCTGGCGCGGTTGTTACGGAGGGCCGAGGTATAACGTGTGGCCGACACTTTTCCAGCCGCGGCCGTAACGATTTTACGAGCTCCGTAACTGATCACGCATCCATTCCTCTCGATAAGGAGCCGTTGTTACTACCTACGTGTTTCATGTTCGCGACGCGTCCCTCCCAGATCTTCATTTTGCCGCTAGCGGGTGTCCGTAACGCGTTATCCGATGTATCTTCATCGCGCAACGGAGCGATAATTCGCGTGCGGAGATTCGAAGCGCTCGCTCATCTGAAAGTTCAAGAGTTGAAATTTTCATTCTGCTTTTGACCTCAATATTCCGTCTAACGCTAATTTAATACTCTGGAGTCAATATCAACGTATTCTGATGGCATTTAATCTACAATCTTGCCGAGAGGCTCGCGTAAGAATGACAAAATGTGTGTTTCTTGCCATTCGGAGGCGTTGCGTAAGACTTTTTTTGTTCTTATATAAATAAAATTTCCAGTGGTTCTCCAGAATCTGTAAACGTTAGACAGTTGAGCCAACCGAAAATCGAGCCAACATTTCGACTCGGGCTTTCTTTCCGGCTTCACTAACCGAGTATCGTTAAATCGTGCGATAAGAGACACGAGAGAGCAAAATATATTTCTTCCTCATTCTTTATACGTTATGCGAAGAAGATCGAACGCGACGATTGCGAGGCAAACTGTATAGCTGTTGACTCAAGAGCATCATATTTTCTAGCAGGAAAATTCCGTTCGATTATCGATAGCTTGCTTGTAAGAGAAGAAATAGTTCTCTCGCTGTAACGAAGACATGATCGTGTGATTATATTATCATTTTTACTGTTGTGGGCGCACCAAATGGTCGGCGATGCTACGGTGAATTTTCTTTCTCTAATGTTACTTCCTACGGTGGACAAAGCCGCAGGCCAAGCCGCGCAGACAAAGGCAGGCAAAGTCCCGCAGGCGGATTTAGCAAATTATAAGTTAAAGTCTCTAAGCCTCTTCCCGTGTAAAACGCGTCCGATAAGCGTATCCCCTGAAAGTGCTCCACGATGAGAAGAAGGCTACAGGTGAATGCGCTTGATTAAAGAATGAAAACAGTTTCGCACCAACAGGCGCTTTCGCCCTTTGCTGTCGCCCGCGTTTCTACGTCGTCTTCTCTCCTCGTACGTGGGGCCACATAGAGTTCGAGAAACGCAGGTAAAAATAAGTCACGAGCTGGATGGCTGACATACGCCGTCGTGATCATGCGGTTAAGACCTATGCACGTTTAAGACACGTGCGCGCGTGTGCGTATATCCGAGCACGTGCGTCTGCGAACTTGAAATTAGAACTTAAGATTAACGATCGTCACACACAGGTGAGTCGTCTGTTTGGGCGCGAGACGAGTGACGGCGCAGATAAATCTCGTGCGTCGTCTCTGTCTGCAATGCAGCGATTTGATTATTTATTAAAGCCTAATGAGTAGCACGTGCGCCGAGTCCCACGCGTTACTCCACGGTTCTTCGATAATTGCGTTTTGCGAATAAAGCCGGCTTCGGGCGGGCGCGATCGGTTGGCCGAATATTCGCCCAAGCCGGGACAAATTTCACTCGCATAACCGGCGAGATTAAAAGACAAATGCCGACGCTCGGTGCAGTATTTATTCGCTCTGTGGAAAACAACTAATCGATAATGTTAATTAGTGAATGAAGCTTCGATCGATTAATCATCCGAGCGGTCATTCGAGTAACGCGATACCACGAAAACATCAGCAATCCCGTTATGTCGAGATGCTTTGTTACGCGTGAAATTATTGCAGCATGTTTGCGTTACATTAATTACAGGCAACACTATGCACACCGTATTTGAGTAATCATCGTAAAGGTTCGCCAGATCGAGTACAACACGCATCGAAATTTCCGCCATTCGGCGGATATTCGGTAAATGTGAACGCACCGACGTGGTTCCGGCGTAATGCGTGCAATTGATCAATGACGATCGAGTAGGTATCGCGGATGTTCCTTACGTAATATCGTGTCATCGTTCGTTGAATATCTTGGATCGCGATAATAAACAAGGTGAGGTGTGAAAGAATAGAGTTTTTCGCTTTTAAACATGAGCGATACTTCTTCGAAGACTATTTAGCCGATCACAAGGTACATCGAAATTCTTGAGTATTTAATTGTCGAATATTCTTGGTTATTTACTGTTGTTTGCACACGAATGTCTCGGAATAGTCGACGTAAATTGGCACTGAGAATTACGATTAGGGCGCGGAAATTGCCATCGACGGTGGACGTGGAAAAATCCACCGTGAAACCTTACGAACTTCTGCGCCCTGATCACGATGTGACGTCTGACCGAGTGTGGCCGTGATATCGGCGTTTTATGACGATAAAAATAGACCCGACGAAAATTAATTCTATATGACTTTTGTCTCCATATGGCAGTATAATTATATAAAATTATATACGTCTACAAGAAAAAGGAATCTGTCGTTCACATACAATTAAAGTAACTTTATGTTTATGGTCGTCTGTTTTATGTAGACGTATAATTGAATAGAAACGTTTCTCTTTTTTTTTTTTTCATTTTACAATGGTTCTCTTAGAGTGTGGACACACGAATATAATTTTATATTATACACTTGACCATGTTAGAGACGAAATTCATGTATCGATCATACATATAATTATATATAATTTATATACAATTATATATAATCCATATATATTATATAGTACATCATATATATTTCATATAAGATATATATATATATATTATTTATATATTATTTATTTATTATATATGATTTTTATAATTAAATATGATCTTTTTCGATCGGGGATACATAAACGTTTCAACATGTCGTAAGGTAAATCTGTTGTGAAAAGAAATATTCTCGCGGCATACTACCGCTCGTCATAATCAAATATGTAAATAAGCCGAAAAGGAAATGAGCAAACTTCGTCGTCGACAGCATCTTAATGCGATCGCGCGATACTTAGCGTACGATACCTCTCCACCCTCTATATAAGGTCAGTATTTATATTCATAAATGATTTGCATTTTTTGTTTGGAAGCATAATTGTTTGCAAATTCGTATTCATAGGCTGTTTGCAGTAATATACCTTGCATGAAATAAATACACAAATTGATATAATAACCTTTTGAACACACGTGTGAAATTACAATATTTCAGAGCTCTCAAAGATATATTGTGTACTCTAGGAAAGCATAATTTCATCTATTTTCAGGCCATTATGTCGGTTTTTGCTTACAGAACTGGCGAACAATCAGAGATTCATAAAGTTACATATCATGAGATTCATCAATACCTGTGAAATAATGACGGATTATGAATATTGACTTATGTTACACTAATTGAGTCACTTCGATTCAAATACGCTCCTTGGCTATTCCGTTGGATCACCAGACGCAGAATATGTCGTAGATTAAGACGCTGGTCGTTCTTTTTCATTTTATAAAGCCTATGATTACTACGATGAGCTTATGATATACGTGACATGTTGTAGAATTCGATGTAATACCCGTCGATGGCAACGTATTTAGTGAAACAATGTGTGTGTGCGTGTGTATGTGCGTGTGTATGTGCGTGTGCGTGTGCGTGTGCGTGTGCGTGTGCGTGTGCGTGTGCGTGTGCGTGTGCGTGTGTGTGTGTGTGTGTGTGTGTGTATTGAAGGTTATGCTTAACATTCCTGCTGCATTATCTTCTAATCTATTAATTATCTAAATTTTCATTCCCTATTTGCGTATAAGAATTGATATGCATAATGCAGCTACGGCTGTGACTTAGATATGTATAGTTAACTGAAGTTGGTTAACTAAAGTTGGAACATTGCTCGTTCAACATATCTCCGATATGCCTGTACTTTGTCATTGTTCTAATGCAGGTTGCCGTCGGTCGCAATTAAGCTTTTTAATTGGACCGATATTTGGACCGAGCTAAGAGGCACACGAAAATGTTTGTGCATAAATTACACTGATTATTACTGTTTTGTCGTATATTATACTAAAGTCGTTTCCCGTAGAAATTTATTGTCAATTCCGGCTGAGATTCTTCTTGGTCCAATCAGTTGTAGTTATGAATTGGCGGCATGAAGAAACAAATGTATACAGTTCAATGATGTTTAATTGCACGCATTATTCACTTATTTATAATAGATTTTTCTGTGATAATAAACAATTTCTTTTTTAATTATTTTAATCGCCATGAGTTTTCGATTATGGCGTAGTAACATACAGAACTGATTTCAATACATTACATAATTATATAAATATTCAATTTAATATTACGTACATATTTTACTTGTTATATAAAAGCGAATCGAAGATAAATTACTCAAAGTCAATTAGATGAACGTTTGTTCTAATAATTATCAACTTCCTTCATGATATTCTCGCGAGTACTGACAAAATTAAATATTACTTATAGAATCTTGACGAATATATTAAATGAAACTATATTTTTGTTACTATCTTATAAAATGCATATACATTGCTTTTCTTTGCTTCATCTCTTCAGTCATCCAATATTTTTCAATAAAATATGAAAAAGACTTCCGCCCTTATTATATATCATTTATATTTCACTTCATTAACATATATTTCGTTTACTATCTTTCACTTCATCTTCCCCACTAACAAATCTGTGTTTATTTTTTCGATATATGCATTTCATTTTCTTCCTTCTACATAATGTATGTTTATTTTTTTCCTTTTTATATCGTATTTTTGCACGATGCTGTTTGCTGTTTTTTTTATTTACTTGTATATTATGCCAATAGGATATTGTAGAGCATAATAAATAAATTTTTTTCTACTTTATTCTATTCTATTCTATTCTTTTTGCTGATAAGAAACAAAATTATTTAAATATGAAACGAAGGATAATGATAAATTCCTATTACTTTTAAAAATCGATTCTTTATGCGAGAGCAACACAACGATATAATATTTAAAATATCCTTTTATTTCGAGCTCGAGTTGAAAGAATGTGGCCGATGCTTCCATCTTTCTGATATGTTTTATTCAAAACCTTTCATCATTTACGACTCACTTTAAAGCTGCATTCCCAAACTGCGAATTCCAATTTCTTAATATGTATTATTTACACCTTTGTCCAAAGAATTTATTTTCTGTTTTTAATTACTCGATAATGCAGTTGAGTAGTAGATATTTCTTTCACATGTATTAAAAACATGTAACACACATATATATTTTTATAAAAGATATTTCTTGAATATATACGAGTTTATATATTAAGATATATAGCGTGACAATACGAAGGCCGACTGCGTCTTTAAAATTAGAATAATTACTTCGTACAAGGGATTCAATCACTCCAATCACTTTGCATTTGAAATATATTGTCAAGGACATTATCCAGAATACCCTTTAAAATGTTTTAATTGACACTTACTATTTATCAAAATATTATTAAAATAGTTTTGATAACTATTTAGTTTAGCTCCAATGACCTTGACTTTGACATATGTTGTTGAAGTCATGTTACCGAGTAATTTTTAAAAGGTTTTATCTGTCTCTGATTGTTTATTAAAAAGTTATAAACGAAAAAAGTTTCGTAAATATGATATAATTTTTCAATACTATATACTATATATATTAAAAATTAGATAGTAGGGTGTTTATGGAAAATGAATGTGCGTATGTGAAATAGTACATGTAGCTGCGCGAGAGAAGGAATTTTTTTATTTATAACTTTTCAATAAACAATTAGTGATTGCTAAATCATTTTAAAGGTTACTCAATGAGATGGTCTTAATAACATATGTCAAAATTGAAGTCAAAGTCATTGTAGCTGACTCCCCTAAACTGAATAATTATTAACATTTTTTTTGGTTAATAATAACTTTTAATAATAATAAGTGTCGACTAAGATCTGCTGAAGAAGGGTATTTTGAGCGACGTCCTTGACAACATATCTCAAGAATAAAACGATTGGAGCTGGCTTCCTTGTACGAAATAATTATCAAAATTACTTTTTTGATTGCAATTGAGAATCGAAAGTTTGGAAATTGAATTGAAAATTTATATATTGCATATTTCCTTCACAGATAATTTTACTTAAGTTGCGAATTTGCGGATTCGGAATATTTCCCCGTCACATGTCAATGTCGGCCTCTTAATGTACTGCTTCTCATCCTCGTCTTGAGACGTAGACAAACATCATTTCTATCATTCGCCACGCTTGTTGACAGAAAACAATGCGTTCAAGTAGACGCGGCCTAAAGAGACGTATGGAGACGTACGGAGACCGAGGTGTTTCCGACGAGGACATACCTAAATATACGTATATAGACGTCATGATTATTGCCAGCGCAACATTATCTCGAGATAGGGGCGCGGTATCTGCCGCGCTGCGATAATGCGATGCGTATTGAGGAGTCATACATTATAACGATGTACACATATCGGGTTATATGTATATACAGGGTGTCTTATAACAAATCTGGCAGAGCTCGTGAAGACATAGAGCGGGTTAAGACAAACATAAAAGTCCCATACCGTTTTGTGAAATTCGCAATAATTATCAAGTTATTAATGACAAAAATCTGAGGAATGAGCGCGCACCGAGACGTTATGGGAGGAGCATTTAGCCGCTCAGGCTAGAGAGCGTTGTCTAGTCGACAAAGGAACTGTTGCCGGCGCGCGGCGAGACGAAGGACAACGCACCAATGTTCATGTCTTTACCTCGCCGCTCCTACATCCCGCCGCACCGCGTCTAAGCTCGCGCCAATATGGCGGCCGAATATTCGCGTTTATAATTACGAGATTATTTTATGAGGTACCACAGATAGCTCATATTGAATTGTAAATTGTAAAGTTTAAGGTTCAAAAGTTCTTTGATCAAGGAAAACATCGAAAAGAAAAAAGCGATAGAGAGCGATGAGATCTACAGGGATTCTCATTGTTTTCTATCGCAATCTATCATTTTGCTGCATCGGATCCGAAAGAAATGATATCGCGTAAAAATAAAGTACGATGAACACTTTTCATCGTATTCTATTGTACTCTATCGTTAGGAGAATATTTAATTGTCAGAGTATGATAGAATTCGCGTAGAGACTCATCGTGTCCTATTGTACCTAGGAATCAATATTATGCCGAGTATCGTTGGTACACCATTGACAACGATGGTCCTTTTTTCGCAATTGTACGATACAGAACTTTCAGTTTCTTCTGTCGTTAATATACCACTGATAAGAATTACGATATAAGACAACAATTTATGCGTGATACATGGTAAAAATGTTTGGTCCATATGATACAACTTGCAAATGAAATATGAACGATACAGAGAAATATTAACACTCAATCTAATTTATCAAGGTTAATGGTTAACTTAAACAAAATTGTGCTATTCTCAATCAAAATTTCTTAATCGTTCTCTCTTTCTCTCTCTCATTTCGTCAGAAAATTGGTTCATTCAACCAAACATATTTTCCGTGTAGACTTGAATAAAACGATAGGACACGATGAGTCTCTACGCGAATTCTACTCTGACAATTAAATATTCTCCTAACGATAGAGTACAATAGAATACGATGAAAAGTGTTCATCGTATTCTATCTTTACGCGATATCATTTCTTTCGGATCCGATGCAGCAAAACGATAGATTGCGATAGAAAACAATGAGAATCTCTCTAGATCTCATCGCTCTCTATCGCTTTTTACTTTTCAATGTTTTCCTTGATCGAAGAACTTTTGAACCTTGAACTTTACAATTTACAATTCAATATGAGCTATCTGTGCTACCTTATAAAATAATCTCGTAATTGTAATCGCGAATATTCAACGGCCATATCGGCGCGAGCTTAGACGCTGTGCGGCGGGATGTAGGAGCGGCGAGGTAAGGACATGAACATTGGTGCGTTGTCCTTCGTCTCGCCGCGCGCCGGCAACAGTTCCTTTGTCGACTGGGCCAGCTGAGGTCCCTAATATGCATCACTGCTGGGCAGTGCTCTCTAACCTGAGCGGCTAGATGCTCCTCCCATAACGTTTTGACGCGCGCTCATCCCTCAGATTTCTGTCATTAATAACTCGATAATTATTGCGAATCTCACAAAACGGTATGGGACTTTTATATTCGTCTTAACTCGCTCTATGTCTCCACGAGCTCTGCCAGATTTGTTATAAGACACCCTGTATATACATATTCACATATATATGCATATATACATACATATATATAAATGTGTGTACATATGTGGGTGTTTTTATCGAGAATCCTTCCCCACGATCCGGACATGTTTGAAGATAGTCACAGCCTGATATATGTGCAGGTGTAGTGACGAAATGGAGATGCATGGCTTCAGCTTCGGATTTAGATGTTCTTCTATCTCTGTCGCATATGTCTTCCTTCTTCCGTAGATCACTATGGTTTTCTGGGACTGCGTGTGTCGCGCATTCATAGAGACGCCTACACAGGTAGTCGCTGGTTTGCAAAGATAATGCATTCTGAAAGTTACGCGAATAAAATTCGTGCGAGGTAAAGTAAGCATGGGACGTTTACCAGATGAGTATATATATATATATATATATATATATATATATATATGTATATATATACACAGTATACCCAAACAGTATACTCAAACACGAAATTATAATTAAACGTCATAATTAATTTCACGTGGTTACGTAAAAGTATTTAAAATGAAGATAAGAATAATTTTTCTAACAATACTTTAAGTTTATTGAAATTGAAACTCCGTTCTCATTTTAAGAAAGATTTTACATATTTTTCTTTATTTGCTGCAAAATTAAAAGAATTCTACGAAGACTTTTTCAAGTATTGCAATATAACGTAAAGGTTTGTACGATTTACTCTGTATTTTCGTTTTCGACTTGGCTGTCAGTCGGCAGTTGCGGAGAATGGATTAACCTTGCAAATGGGAAACTATCCGTACGCAGTGCACTTTTTGATACTGTATGCGTTGAGAGACGGAAACTCGGTTGCAGCGGTTTATACTCTGACGCAAGAACGAAAGTCAGTTTTCAATATCCGGTTAAATTTGAAACAATGTCAGCGCAATCCTGCAAAAAATCGATATCAATCTTCTACGAAGAGCCATGAGTGAGTAACGGACTAATGTAAGTCGGTAATAATATCAAAACACGTATCATTCGTCATTTCACGAAACTACAATTGTAAACGTACCTCAGCGTCATAGATATCTCCCCAAATCTGATCTATTTTTATAAATATATATATATAAATATATATATATATATATACAAATATTATATGTATATGCTCGTTCTTCACCTATGTCGTGATCTGTCATCTATAAGACATAGATTTTTACTGTATAAGAATATTTCTATTTCGTGTGTGTGTCTATGTGCACGGGGGAAACGTTATATTTTTATAATTCGCCAATGATGGCAAAATATTTCTATTTTTATTTCCACTTTAACTTTCACGGTACATTTGATACTACTGTGTAATTTATAGCAACATTAATCTATGTATTTGTCAGGATTAATTATCAAACGCAAAATTCAAGACAAAACTGCGTGTTACATTAATAAATAACGTAAATTAGAAAACATATTAATGATCATAGACAGATAAACGGCTGCCATGTAAGATTCAAGTACTTCAACGGTCAGAAAAGACACGGAAGGTTTGACAGATTGATCTGTTCACATTTACGATTTATGTAAAATTTTTTGATATTTATGTTATGAAGTATCTAATACACACCAACGAAATTATATACGTAGGCAGTCTGAAAAGTTCTCCTGACCTGACACATACATGGCATTAGAAACTGTCAAACTATAATTGTATTGGAAAGTGGCATCCCTGATATAAACCCAATGTAAAATTTTATTCGATCTGTCAAGTCATTCGAGTAGTAGCACTAGTTGAAAGAGCTTTGTGCAAGATGGGTACCGCATTTGTTAACAATTGACCAAAAATCCATTCGAATGCGTATTTCTCAAGCGTGTTTGACACGTTTTAATCGTTTTAAGCAAAATAAAATTGATTTCAAGCGTCGTTTCATAACTGTTGACGAAACTTGAATCCACCACTATGCACCAGAGCGAAAAGAACCTTCCGGAATCACACTTTAATGATGGTATTGAATTATTGGAAAGACTTTGGAATAAATGTATTGAAGTTTCAGGAAATTATATTGAAAAATAAAACATTTTTCACGGCAAAAAAATTTTCTTTCATTGTTAGGCCGAGTACTTTTCAGACTGCCCTCGTAGTTATGTTGCGTGAGAGATTATAATAATTATGTAACTTCATTCAGGTACTTGTAAATTCTATCAATTAGGAGAGAGAGAGAGAGAGAGAGAGAGAGAGAGAGAGAGAGAAAGAAAAGTAATTTCTAAATATTTACTTATAAATAATAATAATGAGCGCACAGATATCGCACGGTTTTATGTGTACATTATTGTTTATTATATCCCAGTTTATATCGCAGTTACATATTCCCAATTATTTTGATACTAATATACGAAATTTATGAAATACCTCGACTTGTACTTCGATGTTACTTTTTCTTAACAAACCCCTGCGCATCCATGACAATCAAATTATTTTTTTATCGTTCGTGCTATACTATGTATATGTAATCGAATCTAAATGTTTATGTGAAATAAAAGCAATATGCGAGATAATGCAGTGTTATTTTTGTAAGGCGTACAATTTTACTTCGTTTTCTAAACATATCGCGTATATAATTATATTATATTAAAAGATATATCTCATCGCATTACAGAAAAAGAATTGGCTGATGCGCTTAAGTTCTTTTGCTTTTTATAAAATACAAAAGTATAGGTACAAATGATACTATTGCTGACATATATTTACACATATTGACATATTGAATATTACTAGTTGCATCCAGCGTAAAAAAATTTGTATTAGCATTTATTTGTATACTTTGTATAGACATATACGTATATACATATACGTATATACATATTAACACATAATATAAGAGTCAAATTTTTACAACAATTACTTGCATCCCGAAGCGTTTCGAAATAAATTATTATAGCGTCAACGCGTATAAACAATACATTTATTAACTTGAAATTATTTCATTTTCGTTCTTACGTGTGCAAAGTATCCTACAATGATACTGCCCTCTGCTATATTGATCTACGGTTCAGATACTGCCTGGTTATAGCTGCCACGGAGTCGATAAAACAGGACGGTTTCTGTTAAAATGGCTGAACATTTGTGCACGGTTTGCTCTGATCAGTGAACGAAATTACCTACGCGTGTAAATTAAACGATCGCAGTCTGTGAGCAGCAAGCGGCTGCATTCTCCTAAAAAAATGCTGATGCCTGGTAAACGCAGTTTGTCTAAGGAGGACATTAGAACAGCGGATAAAGATGAAAAAGTGAGTACTTTCCGACCTATCGTGTTGGCATGTATAAAGAATGCGCAACACTTTGAAGATGACGTCATTGTCAGCGCGAAATTTGATTTACATTTGAATTATCGTTTCGTAGGAGACGCTATTAGAACACGACAGCGATCTCGATGAAGACATGTTGTTCAGGTAAGATAAAATATCTAATTTGTCGTCATTTGTTCACTCAAATCTTTTACAAAAATGTAAAAATGTCTTTTGTAAATATTTGTAAAGAAAGTGCACAAGAAATTTTTGTTTAATAAGATGCTTAGGATAATTGTTCGATGAGATACGTAAAATTGTTATTATATATATGCCCGTTGATATTTTATATAAATTATTTTATTCCTTTTTATTTCTGTTTAACATATTAATATAAATTATTCATTATATTATTATATAAGACGCAAGCCAATTTAATCACTTTGGTTACGTTAATATGTGATATTCAATTGCAGTCGGCCGAGTACTTCGAATGGAGATGAGAAGATCGACAATAAAATGGATTGGTAAGTGACGTTCTATTTTGTATTTCTAATTTCAAGTTAGTATAAGAAAGTACATAGGAGGAAAAGATGTATTTTGGTTAAAATATTGGTCCGAATATAGAGTGAAGTGATCGGAAGTAGTTATTATCTTTAAATATGCATGTGTATACATATGCGTACACTTTATCATCATTTATATTTATCTTTTTAAATCAAAATGTAACATTTATTACATAGTTATACACATCAAATGTATAAATGGTTGATAAGTGTCGGCGTTTTTAAAGTGTCAGGCTACAAATTCAAGAAGTGACGGATGTGATGAGGGATAATGTTCAGAAGGTAATGGATCGTGGCGAGAGACTGGAGGATCTACAAGAGGCAAGCGATCGTTTGAACATGGCTGGAAACGAATTCAGGGAAACCGCGAGGCGAGCGCAACGGAAAGCGTGGTTACAGAATGTGAAATCAAGGATCATCATTGTCAGTGTCACCGTGACGATCGTGCTTTTCATTATTGGTAAGGAATGATGCATTGACATTACTAGTAACAGAACGGTAACAGCATGGCATTTCATTACGACATAATATTTCATATTTCATCTCTCTTGATTCTTTCATTTTCTCCTTATTTTTGGGCGGCTTTGTGACTTTCTCTCCCTTTTCTCACTAAACGTACATAAATGCACCTTCGTGCTTGGTTTCTCTTTTCGTTTCGCATCGTTTGTGAATAACAATATAACATTTTGCATCATGTAATTACGGGTTAGCATGATCGATGCTATTCTGTACTTAGAGATGGAAGAACGTATATATATATATACATATTAAGGACCTTTGCGAGAAGATTGTAAATTAAAAATAATTGATAGATATTCGGCTCTGCGGTATCAATTTCAATTGATTCTTTTTGATTCAGCTATCTCTTGCGGAGGACTTCCATTCTTCAGCCTATAACGCTTTTATTCATCCACTTCCGAGTAAAATCGATGCTAAGTCGATCAGTTTTTAAAGTTGCTAGTTAGATTATCGCGTGTCATTTCCAGTTCTGGACATCATGGTGCTCTACTTGGTTCTCAGATAGCGAGCGCGATATTTGGAGTCTTGATCGTTGAGATTAAGGTATATAACATTCCCTTTGACCGCATAATAACGACTTTATGTTCAGAAACAACAAAAAAGAAACATGCATCTAAAATTCTCAGTACTCAGCTTTTCTACTATATCATGCGGCACTTAATAGTTTGAATTTGCAATTCCAATTTATGCATATTCACTTTTTGCTTTCACTCATTTCTTTATGTTACATTTTATTTTTATTTATTTTTATTACGTAATTATCATACTCAAATGTTAAAGATGTGCAGTAAATCTTTTTCTTCTCTTCCAGCATCCATTATCGTGAAATATAGCCGAACATAAAGTTTGACCGAGGGACCGTCACACACTGTCTACACACATCTTGTACATTTATATCTTCTTCCTGTGGACCTATTATACGTATTATACATATATAACTGTAAGTCTGTATAAATATATCTTCTATTATTTTTGTTTAGATCTCATCTCTTGTTCAGACCTATATATCAAAATCGTGAGAACTTTTACAACTTTCCAGATATATTTCCAGATATAAGAGGGCTCAAAATGTATGAAAAACTGGATTAACTAAATTCTATTGTAGCAGTACTGTTTATGTACATATATATATATATATATTATTTTTTTATCGTTTCGGAGGCATTCTCTGAATATGCATAAATTTTCATATTTCAATTACCTTCGAAAGTATCAAATTATGAAACGGTGCAAACATGCCAGGACTGTACAAAGTAGTTTTTCAAAATAAATAATATCTACAGTATAATACGGTATATAATCGAAAATTGTTGTGAATATTCTGAGGTTAGGAATTGTCAAAACATGTTTCATTGATCGTTACATATTTTATTTCAGGTTGTTGTAAAAACAAAGAAAATTGCAAATTATACTTACGTATCAATAAATAGTCCTGATGTTTTTTTGTCAACACAATAAAATAAAATTATTCTCACAATGTATCGTGCAAAGTGCAACTGTCGAGAAACGTGTGTAACAAAAGACTATATGATTTAACGGTGTTTTAACGCGCTGGCTAAGCGCAGCGTCGGTTGACTAAAACTAAACAAAATTAACTAAAATAGTGTAGTAAATTATAAGAATATATAATATAAGATTTCGGATCGTGATGAACTGTCTCGTCAAGCAATCTCGCAACGGTCTACTCGTTCAAGAACGTCTCGCTATTTTGTTCGATCCGTGTATCGACCTTCCAACGACTAGCAGATTTTTCCCGTGTCGATAGGTTAAACATAAAGATATAAACGAAACGCACGAAACGAACGCTTGAGCAATAACTATTATCGGCTCGACAGTCATATCACACACAGAGAGCGTTTGCCCGATCCTGTTTACAAATTGAAACTGGTACAATACAAAGTATAACGTATAAGCGAATATGAAATATAAAAGTAGAATATTAATAAATTAAAATATCCTACAATAGTAAGTTAAAACCTGATAAATTGGTTTCCGTTTCTTCAAATTCTCCATAAAGTCGATACGGACATTAAATTTAAAGTTTATGCCATCACGCATGAGTCATCGTTTACTATGTCCTCGAAAATATTCGAAAGAATTGTCTGTTTATGTTCAAGCATCAAATTCGATTTGTACTCGGTACAAATAACTTTCAAACGAAGTTTCAATCAAAGTAAACGTCCTCTATTTATTATTATATGTAGATATTGCTATTATATGTAGATATTATTGAGATATCTGTTAAATTTCAATCGAACGTGGAAGGAACTGATATACAACTAACAAGGTTTGCAAACGTAATGCACGTGGAGAAAAACTTCAAGCTATCTAGCACGGCGAAGATGGATATAAAAATACCTGATTGGTCAATGCGATTCATTAAAAGCTCGCAATTTCGCAATGAAAAGCGATCGCGTTGTCGATGTATCAGGGCGATATTATACATGACTAGTTTCATATAGTATATAGTGACCTACAAATTGCAATGAGACCGTGCGAGACGAATCAAAGTTCGTCCGTTCAAAGTAGCCGGCTCGATCAACATTAACACTGTCTACGCCATTGATTCGTGGTGACGTATTCGCGCCGACGCATCAGCATGTGCGCAAACACACGTGTGTGGACTGCAATGAGCAGATCCCAATTACTTTTTCTCATAGATCGCCGAGTATTACCATCCGCGCGAGCATCGTTTACACGAAAACATTTTTGGCACTTCGTTCCTCGTCTTTGCCATTCATTTTCGCGTAGCCATTAGATGCTTTCCCCAACGACTTGTCCACACCCATTAGTGTTTCGCCAATTTTGGCGTCACTCAACGATCGTCTAACCTTAACTGACTCTAAACTAAGCGATTATCAGTGAGAACTACATATCGCTGGCGCATACAATTGTATACGATATTTTCACCTTTTGATTTGAATTATATCATGTGAGGAGCACGACTGTGTGAAATATCGAGTGACTGAAAGTGCAGTTTCGCGCGGTTTCACGGTTAAATTTATTAAAATTTATATTAAAATTTGTCGTATCTGCTGCTGTCGTGAAATATAAATAAATTTATACGCTCACATTCGATCGAAGGATTACCGAAGAAGGATCCGCGATATATTCGCACAGTGCGGCATCGAGTGTGTGTGTGTGTTCACATCTTTTCCATTTTCAGAGGTACTATCGAGAGACTTGATTTTCATAGGAGTGCGCATGTGTCTTCAGTGTGTAGTGCGCAAGGCTAATGTGTTTATGGCAGCGTGCTCTATCACTTCGTCCAGCTCGGAGCAGTTTCGTAGAGACTGGCTACGCCAGTGCGAGTACCGATGACCGAGTACCTACGCTTTACTGGCCTGCTTATGTGGTGGTCGTCGACAGACAGGGAGAGCGGTACATGTTGAAGCCGTGCTTGAGTCCCGTTTCAGTTGTGCGATAGCGTCCGCATGTGCACTTGGCAGTTTTTGGGCTTAGCAGTCGACGCTCGCGGTGTTATCACGGCTGGCGGCGTTTCCGACTTGACGCGATTGAAAGACAGACAAAGAGAGAGAGAGAGAGATAGAGATATATATATATATATAGAGAGAGAGAGAGAGAGACAGAGAAAGACCGACCGTCGACTAGCTGGCGCCATTTCTGGATCCGTTACGGGCACGCCGTTAATTAATCTCGAGTCGTAGAACGAGACAGCACTACAGGAATTAAATAACAATGATAGAGTTTCATCAGGTCGTCATCACAGCGCTGAGCCTGCTGCTCGGCGGCTTTCTCCTTACCGGAAGTCGGCGACGCTTCATTTACATGCTCTACAAAACGCTGCCTAGAGATATTTTGTGAGTACAAATGAATGTGAGAACGCGCAAGCGGGAAGGGATAAGAATGGGGTGTCCCAGGTCTAAGCAGGTAGACAGATGTTCGTGAAATGAACTCGGGTCAGTGTCTCGCGGTGCCGCTAGTGGAAATATTAGACCGCCCGAATAATATATACTAACAGAACGAGGAATACTGGGAGGATGCGTAAAACACGTAGCCGCCGAGAGTACCGTTGTCTTCACCTGGTTTCACCTCTCTCGTAATTTCCTGCACATGAAATTTAATTTTCTGAGTACGAGCAGACGATGATAAGAGTCCCGCTTCATGCTCCGAAGCTTCATGTTCGGCTGCTCCGAATTGGCTGTCGACGTTCGTTACGCAGATACGCTTATCGCTGGATAAAGTGACGTGATAAATGATCACGAATACTTACGATGTTTCTATTTAATCAGGCTTAATGTTAGCATCATGATTAACACTTAAGATTTAACATTATGAACATTCGATTAGATACTCGATCTTGTCCGTAAAATATCCTTTCATTTTACTACAGTAATTTCTGCGACTTATTTATCGTGAGCGAAGCGAAGAAGAAACGTATCGATATAGACACCGTTTAAAGTACTTCGTGGCATGCAGCCACTTTTAAGTGGCTTGCAGGAACAGGTTTCCGTGCTTCGGTTTATGTTATGGATTAATAATTTGCGTTCAGTGCCCGGGACGTATGATTGCTCGTCGTATTTGCTTCAATGCTTCGTTTGACGTTGGAATGCAGCGCGCATGAAAGATGGGAGAGCGCGCTAGGCTCCTCTTCGTATCTCCTTTTATTCTTTTTATCATACTATACTTTCTTATTGTAACAAACATTATACGTCGTGATTCAATTTGTCATGTTGACTGTTTCACAACTGTCTGAACTATCGGTCAAATTATTAATAACTCGTATATTAAGTTCCTTTAACAAATTACGTATAATTATCATCGCTTTTCATTTTTTCTATACGTATATATAATTTTTACTTTTTGCAGATATAGTTTTTATACGCAACAAAATATTGCGCATTATTTAATTTTGCGAGGCTTTGTGTTTTCTTAAATACAAGAAATTAACTCGAAATTATTTTTAACTTTAAAGATAGCCACAGTCGTCCGTTCCACTAACTGTTACTATCTAAGTCGAATATATCGTGTTTTCTTTAGAACTGATAAGGAAATATTGTAGTCTTTATTCTAATAAAGCGGGTAATGTTCAAACGATAAATTTGATAATTACTACTCATTTTGAAATTTGAATGAATTATGAATGAATTATTAGAATTATGAATATTGAATGAATTTTGAATGAATTATTAGAACAAGAGAGAAAGAGAGAACACTTGACATATTTAATTTTACGATCGATTTTAGGGATTTATATACGTTCACATAATATATATTTTGTTATTTGAAAAAAGGCAATATATTTTCTATTTATATCCTGTATTACAATGAGATTAAATATTAGTTTTGCTGATGTGACGTATATTTATGATATAATATGTTTTGTGCCCCTTTACGACTTTGATTTCTTAGAAGAAAACAACACGCCGAGCAAACATGTTATGTATTGCTTGGCAGTTATTGTTGTTGATTTTAACACAGCCGTCAAAATCGGTAATTGATTGAAATATTATACCGCTATTGTATGCTCTATGCGCAAGTATGCACGTATGCAACAAGTACCACGGGTATTTCTCGTACGACGACACCACGCGCACGGAAATCAAAGTGTTCGTATAACTCAAATGGGAGCCTCAATTATGTCGTTTCGACCTTTTGTCGCAAGTCAGACAGTACTTTGCAAACAATGAAATGTAAATAATTAAACAATTATTGAGATGATTATGGTTCGACAAAAAATCTTGTGTAGTCAGACTTACAAACGTAAGAATATACTGTATTTATTTATTAGATATATGAATAATAAAACAACAAATGTGAATTAATGAAGAAACGAAATACAAGTAGAGAAATATAAATAAAAGAACGAAAATATGACGAAGTAAAATATTGTGCAATAGTGTAAGCAGCGTTCTGAGTTTGTCTTTTATATCTTATTTTGTTACACAGAGTTGCTCAGTCACCAGTTATCTTTTGCATAAATATAGCATACATTTTTTGAAAAGACGAGCTTTCGTATTTAATAACAGAAAATTATTGGGTACGCTATACTAACGTGGCATATGGAATAACTAATATCGAATTGCTTCATTTCCAGTAACGTATATCTACAATACGCCGGTCGTGTGGAATATTACGTATCAACTGGTACAAAGATCGCGTTACGAAAGTTGACAGTTTGCGCATATATGCGTTTTATCCGTAGTGATAACAAGAGTAATCAAGAGGATCATCATATCGATCATGTATCATAGAGAATGGAATGTTCGTAGATTATTTTGTAGATTATTAGATTTAATTGGCCGAGTACACGAATTAGAAGAAAGAGTTATATGAACGACTGTATGAAAATCTTGTTCATGTTTAAATTACATAAAGATACCGTGTTAGAATATCGGCAATGTCAGATGTCAATGTTTCAGATTATGATCTTTGATTATGTCACTACCAACACTTGGAGTCGAAGTCTTCGTTGCTAATACAATGTGCACCAACGTGCATTAATTATATTTTCAATGCACTTTGTGGTGATAATAGCAATTGTTTTCTGATCGTATGATCTGTATATTCGCCGGTAAAAGAATACTGCATGTTTTTTTTTATGAACTTTGAAACGGACGTAAATAGTCAGGACGGTCACGCGATCTTCATTTAGTCTTTATTTCTCTTCTAGTTGTATACTATGGAGCTTGTTTATATGTATGCGATTGAGGAATGCTGCAGCTATAGGAATGTGCTGCCGACAACGTCGTCATAGAAACTTTTATGAACAATGATTACAATGGGATAAAGTGAAACCGATAGATGTCGTACGTGCATTTAACTAACTCAGTTATGTCGTTTTCCTCGAGTCACTTGCACCAGTTTATCTTTGTAGATATTACTTTGTGTGTGTCGCCCGACGTGTCACCGAACTCACGCATAAGAATAAAACTCATCGAAATAAAACGTGCAGCACACATGCAGCAGTTTAAAGTTGATAATCTCATCGATATAGAGTACTCCGGTAGCGATTATTAAAAATTCATGAGTCAGCTTTTCACGAGTGGGTGCATTGCTAGGCGATACGTTTTCTAATTTCTTTAATTCACACTGTTTATCTGTAATTAATTTTAATTATTTGTAATTATCTTTAATTATTCTGTTGTACATTATGCATCTTTATGTATGTTAAATTTTGTTTCTCTTTTTTATTATGTGATAGTTGCAGGAAGTTCTATATAGTATTTAATATATTGAACATATCGGTAAAACAACAATATATATGTGTATATATGTGTACATATATGTATATACACATATATACAATTATATACATAAATTAGAGTGAACAACATCTAATAGATTTTTTGAAATCTTACTTTTGTTTTGAACGCTCTTTAAACCAATACCTTCTGAAATAATTTGCTGTTCTGGAACTTTTGCCAGACACACACACTCACACACATTATTTTTTTGCAGACAGCCACAAGAATGTTAAAAACATTTTTTGGAGCTTTGATTATCTATTCAAAGTAAAAAAGGTCATTATTTTTACATAAATAATTATACAAATTTGTCAAATAAATAATTATTACGCGATACATTTTATGTGTGCTATACGTAAATCTTACATTATGATGTAATAATGAAGCGATGACGATAAAATCGATGAAAAGTTGACACATGGTCATAGTAATTTTTCCTTCAGTTGTCGCATCATCCTCACTTGTCTCTTATTAATTATGTAATGCTTAATTCGAGCAGATAATCATCGACGCTTGCCCTCTATGCAGTGTTGATCCTATCGTGACTCGAAGAACAAATGTCCTCTTTGCCCTGTAGTAGTGTATGTGACATATCTACTGCAGTTTCCAACAGGACTACAGTAAATTTATTGTAAAAATTTGTTGAAATAAATATTAGCAGTGCAGGACATGATGGCTCTTATGATCATTATTTAAGTTGGTAATAAGAAAAATATTTATTATCTTAATTAGCAGTATCTATAAACCTTGGATTGATAAGATTACGAATATGTAGGATTTTCCCTTTTCTTTGTGTTAAGGAAGATGCTATTAGCGTTCTTTAATGATATGTAATAGTTTGTCCAGAGCTAAACAATAGCGCTAACAAACTCGTTATCGTTAAATGCGTGCTTGTGACGCATACGCGTTATATAATTTTATTTTATCTCGTTATCAGTACTGTTCTTTCCAAAATCGTAGCATTTCGTAGTCATAGAATCGTTAGTAGCGTTAGCTGTAATTTTTGTTTGGAAGTTCTGTGTGCACTCAAAACGTTGTGAACTTCACATCTGTTGTTGCACATGATTGTCAATACCGATACAATGTCGGTCGTATCTATTATTTTAATTGTGTTTAAATAAATCTTCGACATGTTAAAATTGAAGAAGTGTCCAATTTTGCAGAAACGCGCGGTATAACGCAGCAATCCTAAGGCAGTTATGCTTTGCTATCACTATCGCGCTGTTAGCTCCACGAACAGGTTTGGTAGCAGTTTAATAGAGTCTTCCTGAACGGACCCTCCGAGGATGAAATTAAAGAAATGAAGAATAAACCGTGCTGGATTATGTCATCCAAACATGCCACGACGGCGAAATCATATTTTTTATCCTCATAATGTCGCATTTTGCCAGGTGTTAGGTGAGCAATAATAGAGCAGCTGCGTTCGCGTGACACACATCACGCGCGTGTCGTGTGGCGATATTAACCAATTGATTGTGAGAGAAAAGGACATTACGTGAGGGAACCAAGCGGACGATGTATTACCAATTTAGAAAACATGTGTTGTCATTTCTTCCTATTCGAAAGCTTTTTTCTTCAATCTTTCCTTCTTATAGTAAAAACACAATCGAGAAAGTCGAATTATGTAATGTATACTAACTTTCGTAACTTTAATAAAAATATATGTGTGAAGTATGAAACTTATCTGATCTTCTGGCTTTTGAAACATTTCAAATAATGACGAAGAATTCTTCCTAATTTTATTATTAAATGCAAAATTTTCTACAATGCCAGACTTAAATATTGTGAAAGATCAAACTGAGGAAACTTCAATCAAGCGTACGATTCGATTCATATACTTATCGGTCGAACCGGATGTTAAAGCCACACTTTTGTAAATTAATTATCTAGATTAGTATAAGGAGATGTTTTAATAAATGGTGAATTTAAATTAATTCTGCATCTTTCATTTTATGTGTAGAGGCGCGTACCGATTTTTTCGAGTTAATATACAACTTTGGTGGTGGGAGAAGCGTGAATATACCGTCGCGAGAGTGTTCTCGCAGTACGCAACAGCTAATCCGGAAAAAGTCGCTTACATTTTCGAAGATAAGGAATGGAAATATAAAGAGGTAATTTCTATATGTATAGAATAAGTCCTTCACATGAATACACATGAATTTATATCGCTCATGAATTTACATCGGTTAACATTTGCATCGATAATCGATGGTAGTCAAGGCGTATCCCACTGAACTCAGTTAACTGAGAATAATGAAATTATGACCACGATATATTTTTATGCATTGATTAAAACTAAACGAGGAAGAAGATTACTAATATAAATGATCTCTTTGAAAATTAAAAAAATAAAATAAACTCTAAAAGCAACGATGCCGGTCAACAAGTGCTTTGAATACACACGCATAAATTGTGATTAAAATTTGCATTTTTTTTTTATTATACGCTTTCCTTATACTTATACTATACGCTTTACTTATACTTTCCAAAGAAGTATGACATTCTGTTTTTATGAATATGTGTATATTTTCCATCCACATATTTTTTGAGATAGCTAGGCTCGTTGGCTGTTGCTAACGACATTGGCTGTGATGTTGCGATATTGAGCATGCATAATCATCTTTTACGTTCGCATGGCACACAGTTGGAGCAATTCAGCAATCGTATAGGACGTTACTTCCGCACGAGGGCATTTTCGCGCAATGACAGTATAGCTCTGGTCATGGAGGGTCGTCCGGAGTACGTCGGTACCTGGCTGGGTCTTAGTAAGGCCGGCTTCGTCGCGGCTTTGGTCAACACGAATCTTCGGCAGGAAACGTTGCTTCACAGCATCAACGCTGCCGGCTGCAAAGCCGTCATCTTCGGCTCCGAACTTACAGATGGTAAGACTACATCGATTTGTCCTGTCGACGTTCGTTGACACACGTTGACATTGTAAGCTGCACGCAAGAGTCTCTCCGGATGCCGGAAGTCTTGTCGGCCGTTTTACGTAATCGATTTCATCGATTTAAAGGGAGACACGCGTCCCGTGTCACCGTTTGTTACCGATATATGAAGGATTATATCGCAGCGCATATGTCACGCTGGAGAGACGTTTGAATGTGAAACACAGTGCAAGAGCCTCTGACTATAATTTCTACAATGACAGCTTGGACAATTGTCACACGATACGATGATCACGGTCTCGTGTTTCCTGCATGAAGGTTATCATCGTGCTTTGTAGCAAAGTAACGAGTGGGATTCGATTCTCGGTTTTCTAACGATCGCTCGGCAATTTTTCATTGATGTCGGCTGTTAACGTAGGTGGTACAGCGTTTGTAAATGCGCAACTTCGCCATTGTGAGAACCGTGGTTTGATAGAAATTTATTATCAATGATATTGACTGATCTCTTCATCGCGTATGCGTTTGCGGAAAGCGTTGCGTTGCGGAAAAGCGACGTTTGCACTTTTACCCTTCGTCGTGTCGACTGTCGCGATTGTAAGACTTTCTCTGACAAGTGCAGCTTTCTAATGGGCTCTCTATACTGAATCGCGGAAAAATTGAAACTCGTTTACGCCGCGATCGTAATCGAGGTATGTCGTGTGCAGCAATTCGCGACATCAGGAATAAAATCCCCGACATCGAGCTTTACCAATGGTCGGAGCTGGCGGGCACCCCCCTTTTGGAAGGGGCGATCGATCTCAACACGGAAATCAGCAGCATCGATTCCGGACCCCTCGTTGTCGAACTTGACATTGGCAGCCCCCGGGACAAATTGATTTATATCTACACGTCCGGTACGACGGGAATGCCAAAGGCCGCCGTTATCAATAATTTGAGGTGAGCTTCCACGGTTTCATTTGTCGCCGCATCAATTATTGCGGTCGAATTTCACACCGATTTCCATCGATTGTTTCAAAGTCCAACTGGAGGCTGTGCGATTAATGATATGGTAAATAAATGTAGTTCGACATGTATATATTTGCACTTTGATTGACTTTCTATTTGTAGTAGCACACGTTTAATTTCGTAACATGCGATAAGAGTTTTGCATGGAAATGAGATGCGTAATTATCGTAGTGCCGGTCGCAAATGACACATCAAAGTGTGTAGCCTTATAAGAAAAATTGGGCGTTTTGGATGGCAGCAGTTTTCTAAAATGCGAAAAGAGTTTTCTAAAAATAAAATATCAATTGAGGATAAGAAAAATAATTGTAATTTTGTTACGTCATGACAAATATACTTAAAGGGAAACTAATTTTTTTCTAAATTTATATTCAATTTTTATATTTGCGTGTTTGCACTTATATTTTTATCTTGTAATGTGTTTACATTCGTATCTGAAGATATTAAAGTTGTACTTTGTTCGATAAGATACGCTTCGACACGAATTAGATTACACTTTGATCCTCTTGAAAGAAAAAAAGTATCCGCGTTAATCCGTATCTGCGTTTGATACGCGCGAACTTGCTGGTACCGCGTTTATTTTATTTTATTTGCTGTAAAGTAAAAGTTTAAAATTATTTTCATAGTTACTATAAAAAATAAATAAGCGCAATTTCATTCGCTCATAATGCACCTCCTTGAATCGTTCACACGAAGGAAACCAATTATAGCAGGCGCCTGCTGTTTTTCCGTTTTCAGGTACATGTTAATCACATGCGGCGTGAACGCAATGCTTAATCTACGTTCGGACGATCGAATTTACGATCCTCTGCCTCTTTATCATACCGCAGGTGGCATAATCGGAGCAGGACAAGCACTGATGGGGGGTGTCACCGTCGTGCTCCGTAGACGGTTCAGTGCATCCAAGTTTTGGGTAGATTGCGTCCATTATGACTGCACCGTAAGATTCATCATGTCACTATTTGCGCAACACTTAGGATGATTAAGAAAACACAATTTTTCATGGAAGAAATAATCATTTAAAAATCTCCCTGTACGGCATATTGCCTATCAAAGAAATATTTTTATTCTGGTATAAATTTCTGAACTTCTAAATTATTATATATATTTTCGTTTCTCAGAGAAAAATTGATAACAGGCGACGTCTATATCTGTTATTCAGAAATTAGTAGTAGTTGTGATACAATTGTAAAAGCGGATGATTTGTCATGCGCAAATAAGACGAAAATGTAGAAAGAATATAAAGTTTTCCCCTTCCTTAAAGGTGTCAGTTTTGAAGAATAACCAATTTAGAGTTTTAAGATACAGTTATGATAATTTACCGCATAGTCACGTGCTATTTGAATCAACGTAGAAACTCTTCGTTCTGTATATCACTGTATGTTTTATCAATCATTATAACTAAAATCGTAATAATATATCTCAAATATCGTAAGATCTCTCAAATTGATTTCTTTGATGTGAGGTTGTGTAAAAGAAAAAAAGAAAGAAACATTTTATTCTACATTCTTGGTGCATTTTTGCGTGAGAAATTTATGATTATGTAAAAATTAATCCTTTTACTATTGCTTTTTTTTTTTTACACCGGTTAGGATTGAATTACCGAATATTTGTAGTCCTTTGTATTTATATGTCTCCGAAACGTTGTAAAGCATGGAACTCATATATAATTATTTACTTTTCACGGAAAGTTTCAATGTTCTTACATTTTATGGAATCATTCTTATTATAGGTAGCGCAATACATCGGAGAAATCTGCCGTTTTCTTCTCACGGTTCCTCCTGGTCAGTACGACAAAACGCATAAAATACGCTTAATGTTCGGAAATGGCTTGAGACCGCAAATTTGGGAGACTTTCGTAAAAAGATTCGGCGTGAAACAAATAGGCGAGTTCTACGGAGCCACTGAGGGAAACTCCAATCTCGGTAATTTGCATATTCTTTCGATTAATTTCATTTCGCTAACGAGCACGTTGTATAGAATTTGAGTTTGCGTGTTTATCAATAATAGGTATAATATGTCTCCTTTTTTGACGTTTATATGATTATTATTATATCTTTAACGTTTATATAATCTTTAACGTTTTATGATTATTAAGTGTTGTCGTTTTCTCATGGAAGACTCATGGAAGAATTTGTTCAACTTGCAGTCAATATTGACAACACAGTTGGCGCCGTTGGTTTCGTGCCCAGATATGCAAGTGTGTTATATCCTGTCGGATTGTTGAGGATCGACGACGAGACTGGAGAGCCGTTGAGGGGATCCGACGGATTCTGTATACCGTGCAAACCTGGTACGCATCACCGAAAATTCAAGTTGAGGATAAACGGCGCGACGGACGTAATATTCTCCAGAGACAATTCTCGTCGTATTTAATCTCGACAGCTTGCGCCATACTAATAAAAGAAGCATAATTTTGTTAGTTAAATTATTTAGTAGAATTATAGCGAATGTACTTGTGCAGGTGAGCCTGGCGTTTTTGTTGGCAAGATTAACCCGAAGAAAGCCATAAACGACTTTAGCGGCTATGCGGACAAAAAGGCATCTGAGCAGAAGATCATACATAACGTTTTCAAGAAGGGTGATCGTGTTTTCAATTCTGGTCGGTAAAAATGTACAATGAAACAGAGATTAGTTTATGCGTATGATACCATGAGCATTATTCACATCACGTTTTAACTCTTTGAACAGGTGACATTTTGATCATGGACGAATATGGATACTTTTATTTCAAGGATAGGACCGGCGATACATTTAGGCACGTACATATTATCTTACTGATTTTACTGATCTTACAAGATTTGGATATAATATATCCATAGAGCGAAGAGTACAAATGTTAAATAATTGATTCTTTGAGACTAGGAGGCTCAATTGAAAATCGTCAAGTTGTAAATCTTTTTAGCATAAATCGAGATTGGCTCGACTAATCATATTATATTATTTTCAAAATGGAAACATTAGGTGGCGAGGTGAAAATGTTGCTACTTCGGAGGTGGAGGCTATTGTCAGCAATGTAATAGGACTTAAAGACGCAGCTGTGTACGGTGTCGAGGTAAATGGCGATTATGTTAATTACAGATTACAGATATAGATTAGGCTTTTAAGCCTAACCAAAATATCGAGCCAAAATATCGAAATTCTGATAATGCAAATTATCGTTCCTAGTTTGGTCCAATTAGAATATTTGTTTTAGAATTTATATAAACGAATCGTTATCACGTATTATACGTCACGTATATGTGATCAAAAATATATGAGTTAGCGAAAATGTAATAAAAGTCTACTGTCATGCAATTAGGTACCAGGCAACGAGGGTAAAGCAGGAATGGCAGCTATATACGACCCGAACAATTCCTTGGACCTCAAAGAGTTGGTAGAGGGATTAAAGAAATCTTTGCCTACCTATGCCAGACCACTTTTCATTCGTGTCCTGTCGGAATTATCGATGACCGGTAATAAGAAATTTCTATTGGTTTCTCAATGCGCCATAGCCGAGTTGGAATGTCTATAACGGTATAATCTATTTTGCATAGGTACGTTCAAGCTGAAAAAGAGAGATCTCCAACAGGATGCATTCGATATAAAAAAGGCAAGTTTTTTCTCTCTATTTTGTTTCTTTTCTTTTTAGATAGCAACGCGATAGATCGCTCTGATTACAATAATTTTTTCAGATTAAAGATCCGGTTTATTTTCTCGACAAGAACACCTACGTCAGGATGACAGATGAACTTTACAACGATATTATACAAGGAAAAATCCGGCTATAATTTCTCATTTTATAATTCGTCCGCGTGTTTATTGTTCTTCCAAATACGAACTTCTTTTCTAATGAAACATGTTGACTTGGACACATTTTAATATATTTGTCATAAGATTTCATAAGTTTTCAGTGGTTAAGATGTATCAGACAGTAAACGATATGTTTGTGGACCAATAGACCATCGTGCATGTCTTAGTTTGCAAATTCACGTGTGCGCAAGTTATGTATAATCTGAAAGTTATAGGTCTGTCGTTAATACAGCAGTTGATACTTTGCAGTTTATGAATTGTTTATGAAAGTAAATTTACGCGACAATAACAATATATTTGCAGTACTTCGCAAAGTACAGCAAAGTACATAGAAATTCACACAATGTCATTAGATAGATAAGAGCACATGAGCGTAAAAGGGAAATGTTATACCTAAATTTATGTTAAGCAATCTGTATATATTGTTATCTTGTTTCATGTCAGGTGTTAGATTTGCATATATTCGAGGATACTTTAATTCGTATTTGTAAAAATTTAATGCCGACTTTGTTATATCGGCTTATGGAAAGATGTTTACAATTCATGCAAATTCGATCATTGTGATAAATATCCAAGAAAATGACTAACAAGAGCAACACTTTGTCAATTTGAGGATCGATTTCATTGTACATTTTGCAACTTCTTGAGCTTTAATTTAACTTATTCGTTAAGATTTACATAAGATTTACATACGCCGCTGTCAATAAGCAAGGATAGGTTTTACATTGAAACATCGGAAATTTGTACAAAGTTAGTCGCTGTCTCATTGATATTTTATTTCTCTTAATTTTATAGGTTACATTTTTTCTGGATATATATAATAGCAGTTTTGACATAATTTATATGATAGCTATATATTTGCGCGCGTATGAAACGTTTCATTAGATTAAGTTGTAGTTTCTGACATTTGTCAAATTGGAAACTGTATATCGATCAGTCAGCTTATTTTATGATCACCGAGTATATAACATAAACCTGGGATGTTGTTTTGTGCGCAGTCTCCGGTGACTCTTGGTGACACATTCCAGTGATTCTCATTGCACAAAAAGCTATTACGTATATATATTGTTTTTTATCGAAAATCAAATCGGAAGACAGTTCAATGTAATATCTGCACATTGTTATTCTTGTACCATTGATAAATAATATCTTCTAGCTTCTAGCTATGAAGATACATGTATACATATATTTAGAGAAATACTTTACAGAACTGTTGATTTCTATTTTTGTAAAATGTATGGCTGTTACATAAATAAATGTATTGTAATGAAAAATCTCTTATAATCTCGTGCTTCCCCCTTCCCTCCTCTCAATAAAAAATTTCCTGTTTTGTTTGTTATGCTATTGCCGTTACTTCTTAATTTAATTCTTTCTCCCCCCCCCCCTTTTTATCTCTTTCTTCCTTTTTTTTAGTTACAAGAGGCAACAATATTTTACCTGTTATCAATAAAAAATTAAAAAGAAAAGATATGATATAATCATACGGTTAACTTATTGATCTTTTGGTTTTCGATTGAGAACCTCTACGTAGGATCTACGTAGGTCGAGTATAAATTCCTCGAGTTCGTAGCTAGGTCCCAGTCGTTGAGAAAACGCTATTGTTGGAGCTACTTCGTAAGGTATAGTGATATAGTGACAAAAGATCACTAGTCATACATTGTCACAGTATTTTTGCGTGACGTTAATACGTTGTTAACGCTGTTGCAAGTCAATAATTGTTTCTTCCAGTGGAGTATTCCCAACAACGTGTAAGTAGCAAATTGATAGATATACATATATAGTGGACGTACAAATAACGGGTGTGATAAATATGCACGTGTTAGAGATGTTAATAAATTTTCGAAACTAACAACTATTAAGACGTCTAATAAGAGTGATATTTTAAATCAAATATTTATTTTTCCTTCTTTTAACGCCATTATACAAGTATTTATTTATTTGTTTCTTTTAGCATAATTATACTTTTTATGATCATGTGCATGTATGTGTATATAAGGTATTCCAGAAATATATAATCAAACTTTTTAAGAGTATATTCTGCTCACTGTAAGAATGAAAAAAGATCATATAAAAATAGATTCTTTTTCAAGTTATAATATATTTTTTATCTACAACGGATTTTTATCTACAACGCATAGAAGAATTAGAGTATGGAATAAGTTATCTGTTATCTTTGGCACTGTCTTTCTCTTAAACTTAAACTCTTAAACGCTTAGTAAAAATCTATTATAATTTCAAACAGACCCATCTGCTAACTTATTTACTCCATTTTTAATAGAAGATGAATGAAGAATAATGCATGACACGTTGATGTGAAACATATTATTTGTTGTAAATACAAAATTTTTATAACTTGAAAAGAAAGTGTCTCCGGACCCAAATGATTTTTTATTCTTATAGTGAGTAGAATATGTTCTTCAAGTTTGGTCATTTATTTCTGGAACATTTTGGATACATATACACACGTGATAGTCATAAATCAACCTTTATATTAAAGAATATACAGCATATATACCCAGACAGCACAAAATGAATGTGTTGGAAGTGTCCTGGTGACGTTTTTAGGATATTGAAACATCCTTAGGATGTCCTTAAGATGTCCTTTGAAGGTCTGTGCTGACTAAATATATATGTATATACAGTGGCGTGCAAAAGTTTCGAGCCATAGTGTCTTTTTAAGATACATGACAATATATTATTGTCAATAATTTGCTCTAAAAATTAATTATATAAAATAGTTGACAAAATATTCTTACAAATAATAGTACAGTTACAAAATTTTGAAATTACATAGTTTCTAATTATTTAGTTATATAATATTTATATGTGTTCAAAAATATTAAGCCATATTCTTATTGTGACTTTATAAGCTCGGTTTGTTTTCTTATGAAACATTTCTTATGAAACTCCTTCGTATTTGCTTTAACTAAGTTTCAGTCTATTGTCTACCCGCTATCGCAATGCCGAAACATATAAGCCTTCAGTTACGTAAAGCCATGATTAATCTTTCCCAACAAGGAAAGGTTTTTCTCGAAATTGCTAATTGCTTATTAATTGATAAAAGTACTGTAAATAGGATTATTGCTAAATATAAGTTGACGAACTCTCTAGCTGATAAACCACGAAACGGTAGACTTTGCAAAACTACAAAGCGCATCGATAAAATGATTAAAAGAAAGTCGATACCAGATGTTAGAAAAACTGCCATGGGTATTTCTTGAGAACTACGAGAAGAAAATTTTGCTGATATTAGTCGAAGTACAATATCTCGACGTCTAAAGGAAGTAGACCTTTTAGGACGTGCTGGTGTAAAAAAACCATTAATTAGTGCAAAAAATAAGAAAGCTCGATTAGATTTTACAAGGAAATTTGAACATTGGACTGAAGTTGATTGGCGAAAAGTACTTTTCTCTGACGAGTCAAAGTTTCAGTTATTCGGAAGTGACGGTAGAAAGTATATACGACGTCCAACAGGCACAAGATATAACTCAAGATACCAAATTCCTGCCGTAAAACGTGGTGGAGATAACGTGATAGTTTGGGGATCATTTTCTTATAATGGAGTTGGTCCATTGATTGAGGTCACGGGTATTATGGACGCTATAATGTATCGAGATATATTGACACAGAATATGCTGCCATATGCAACTCGAAACATGCCACATAGTTGGATTTTCCAACAAGATAACGATCCCAAACATTCATCAAAACTGATAAAAGAATTTTTTATCATGAAAAGAATGCGAGTTCTTGACTGACCCTCGCAATCGCCGGACTTAAATTCTATTGAGCATTTGTGACAAGAACTCAAACTACGTACAGGAAATAAGAAACACTCCAATAAAGCTGAATTGTGGCAAGATTTGCAAACTCAATGGCAAAATTTATCTCAAGATCGCATTTCTAATTTAATAGCATCAATGCCTCGCCGTGCTGCAGTGATTGCTTCTAAAGGCATGGCAACAAAGTATTAAGTTTAAAAAAATGTTGACAACATTTTCTGTTATTATTTTTCAATAATATATTTTTCTTATGCATAAGAAAACTTTTTGGCGCAATACTTTTGCACTGTTTGCAATAAGACATTGCGTAAAAATAAAATATTTAGAATTATTAAGAGTTTGTAAAGTTTATATAATTGTAGGACAAATAAATACATTTTGTTTGTATATATGTATAAAGTTTTTAGCGCTCATTATGAAATGGATATATAATAATAATTGTGCGGCTCAAAAGTTTTGCACGCTACTGTATGTAGATCATATGGTATTTAAAAAATATTTTCAACCCTATATGAAAAAGATATCTAATCTGATAAACTAAATTTTCCATGTTATGAAGGAGCGACATAAATTAACTTCTTATCAGATATTGTGACTTGTGAATTCTCGAAGCCTAATGTCAATAATCATATCTTTCAAGAGGGATATATAAATTATTTTACTATCGTTCGTAACTTTAAACTTGGAGTTATATTATAATGAATATGCACTTTTTTGAGATACATTGTCTTAGGTAAGAAATAACAAGACAAAATACAATTATAATATAAAACTGGAAATGAAATAATTGGAAGAGACACGTGTTAGATATTATTTGTACGAATCTCTTGAGAACTGTTATATAACGCATTTCTATTCTGTATTTTTACCAGACTCATTTGTTAAGAAACAATGGACGGCGACAAATTCGAATTCGCCATAGACCGTGGAGGCACATTCACTGATATATATGCGAGGTGTCCAGGGGGTAAAATCCGAGTTATGAAATTATTGTCGGTAGATCCGGCTAATTACGAAGATGCACCGAGGGAAGGCATCCGCAGGATACTTGAGCAGGTAAGTTATGAACAATTGTACGTAATAATCAATGGCTGACGAAGCAAATACAAGAATGGTGTTGCAATCGAAAGGGATTATTCAACAATCACAAGAGAAAATTTGTGAGCAAAGGCAATATTGAGACTTATTACATGTCCTGTTACAATATAATTGTAACAGAACATACTTGCAGTACTTTTTTGCAAAGAGCAAAAGTATTCGTTTGAAAATGTTTGACATACACATACAATTCACGATCATACTTCAATTTTAGGAAACCGATGTTAAAATGGACAACGTAGTGGATACTTCCAGGATAGGATGGATCAGGATGGGCACGACGGTGGCCACCAATGCTTTACTGGAGCGAAAAGGCGCGAAAATGGCTTTATTGATAAACGAGGGTTTTAAAGATTTGATATTCATCGGTAATCAGGCTCGACCAAATATTTTCGATTTGGTTCGTATAGTTGAATTCAACAGACTTGTGCTTTGTATTTGTGGTCGTGCTTGTATTCGAAGCAATTCAGTATACCGCAAATTGTACAGTTTATTTTCTTCATGAAGCTTCTTACTTCGATTGCACGATCGCATTGCTCCTATCTAATCTTAAATCATTTTTCACCGAATATTTACAGGAAATCGTGACACCGGAGGTTCTGTACAAGAAGGTGGTGGAGGTAAAATGCAGAGTGATTCCCGCTCTGACGGGCAGGTGCCAATTGGACAACAAATCGTGGCGAAGAGTGAAAGGATCCACCGGCGAAGATATGTTCGTTACTCAAGAACTCGATGAAGTGCAATTGGTGAAAGATCTGGAGGAACTCCGTAATTTGGGAATAGATAGCCTCGCTGTCGTCTTGGCGCACAGTTATACGTTAGTAGATAATTATATTTTACTTTGATTATAATTATTACTGTATATACAGGGTATCCGACTACTATTTCGTAAAAACTACGTAAAATTTTGAGTTATTAATTAAGGAAGATTGTGATCGTGATCGCGCATGATTATATACTAGTTTTCTCATCATATGTTTATACTTTTTATTTATACCTTTCTGTTATATACTTACACTTTAATATTTAATATTTATATACATTTTTTAATATTTGTTTCTATTTCTGATAATCTAGCTACGTGGATCACGAGATCAGGGTTGGCGAATTAGCGAGGAAAGCAGGTTTCGCTCACGTGTCTCTTTCGCACGAAGTGATGCCGATGATCAGAATAGTTCCCAGAGGTTTCACTGCCTGTGCGGACGCTTACTTGACGCCGCATATAAAAAATTATTTGCAGGTAATGCCAGTAATTACACGTGAGATACCTTGGAAGCGGCATCGTCATTTCCAAATGGTGATACATGATATTTTCCGCAGGGATTCTCTTCAGGATTCAAAGATAATTTGAACGGAGTAAACGTGTTGTTTATGCAGAGTGACGGCGGATTAACATCTATGAATTCGTGAGTGTTACACACGCTTGAGTTATCATCTTTGCGAAAAGTCACTTCTTCGTCACTTCTGTATTAAACGGGATTTACGGCCACATTAAAGTTTCAACGGATCACGCGCGATACTTTCCGGGCCAGCTGGTGGTGTCGTTGGATACGCGATCACGACTTACGGAAAGGAGACCGATCTGCCTGTCATCGGATTCGACATGGGCGGCACATCGACCGACGTGAGTCGATACGGAGGCAGTTACGAGCACGTTTACGAGAGCACGACAGCGGGCGTCACCATACAAGCGCCTCAGGTATAACTCGGAGTAATCCGAGCACATTACCTCTTAATATTAATTAACAAGATGGGAGAAATTTGTCGCAAGAACAAGCAGTTTGTCAAACGCGTGTCTCTTGAGATATCTTCAATTTTTCTTCTGAAAATATCGGTTGCTGTCGCGTTTTCTCGCAATGAGAAAGTGAGGCAGAAGAAATTCGGTCTCTTTAAATAAAAATTCGGTTGAAGTTGGACGTCAACACAGTTGCGGCAGGAGGTGGATCGATGCTTTTCTTCAGGTCGGGTCTCTTCGTGGTCGGACCTGAGAGCGCGGGTGCTCATCCTGGACCCGCGTGTTACAAGAAGGGTGGTCCGCTGGCAGTGACAGACGCGAATCTCATGCTGGGTCGCCTGCTGCCTGAATATTTTCCTCAAATTTTTGGGCCTAGCGAGAATGAGCCGCTCGATAAATGCTGCACGTTAAGGGCATTCGAGGAACTCACCAACGAGGTAATTTCTCAATATGCTATGTCTCTCGTGAAAATGTCAGTGTCACAAGTCTTTTGCGATATTGAAAACGTTCTTACACAAGCAGACTTACATTACATTACATTAAATTTTGGAGTAGCTAAATGTCATACTTTCAACACTAATAGAACGTCTACGTTATAGATCAACAAGTTTTTGAGTAATAACGGGGAAGATCCAACAGCCGAAAGAATGACATCCGAAGAAGTGGCTATGGGTTTCATCAGGGTCGCGAACGAGACCATGTGTCGTCCGATTTGCGCATTGACTCAGGTATTGTTATTAACATTTTTTACATTGAAATTGTGCTTTTATATTTTGTTATTTACATTGAAATTGTAACTTCATATACAATGTATACAATGTATACAATGGTAAAATTGTACTCGTAATATGTGGTGCAATGTGACTTATATTCTTTTTCTCGAAACAGGCGAAAGGTTACGACACTTCGCGCCACGTTCTGGCGTGTTTCGGTGGTGCTGGAGGGCAACATGCCTGTGCGATCGCACGATCTCTGGGCATGAGCACAGTTTTCATTCATAAATACGCCGGTATTTTATCAGCTTACGGCATGGCATTGGCGGACGTCGTCGAAGAGGTTCAGGAGCCAAGCGCCGAGATTTATGAGCAGGGTGATCTTTTATAACGATAAAGTTTTTTTTTCTTCATCGTTTCCCATATATTTTCTTTCCTATATACTTTCTTTAAATATTCCTGTTTTTATGTTTCTATTATATTTCTTGCATATCGTTTCTCAATGTAGCTGTGTATATTATCTGCACGCAGAAAGCTTCGATCGTCTGGATGCCCGTCTGGACGCGATGGAAGCGAAAGTTAAGAGCAAATTGCGTGCGCAAGGATTCACGGACGCTCAAATAGAAACGCAGCCGTTCCTACACCTGCGTTATCAGGGGACTGATTGCGCTTTAATGTGCATTCCTATTAGAGTAGACAGGAATGAAGGGAAATATACCAGACACGGAGACTTTCTTGCTTCATTTCTACAAAGGTAAACTTCCCACGTTACAAAAACAAAGAAAACGCTACGTTCCCTTTATTTCGATTATTCTATTGTTAAAAAATGATTTACATTGGAATTTTTCTTTAATAAAGATACCAGACCGAGTTTGGCTTTACTATGCCGGATCGCAAGATTCTGGTGAACGATGTGAGGGTCCGAGGAATCGGTAAAACTGAAATTCTCGAGGATCCTGTATTACCTATGAGCTCGGAACCGCCAAAACACAAAAAGGTTAGGCGACAGATTAAACAGTTGATAAACAGATCCTCTCATACTTTATGTGCACATAAATTCTTAAATTTGATAAGTATTTCTAGCGAAAATCAACGGGATTATTATTGATTATTGGTGAAATATTCCTCTTATTGGCTCAATCAGAAACATTATTATTCATTCATGTTAAAAGGGTGTAGAATATGTAATCATAGAATGTATCTTATTGTCGCTTGTGAGAAAATTTTAATTTAATACTTTCCAGACCACTATGGTGTATTTTGAAAATGGCTATCAGGAGACGATGGTTTATCAATTAGATTCCTTATGCGCTGGGCAGAATATAAACGGTCCCGCCATTATCATGGACAGTCTGAGCACGATTTTAGTGGAACCGAATTGCACCGCCATCATTACCAGTCGCGGAGACGTGAAGATCACAATCGGACAATGTCCTCGAACACAAATCAGCACCGACCTCGATGCCATCCAGCTTAGCATCTTCTCGCATCGCTTCATGAGCATCGCCGAGCAAATGGGTCGGTACGTGCGCCAACGAGTAATCTCAACGATGTGTCGTCCTCAGAGTTATTGGAGTCACGACTCTAATATTCGCCTTTCCTTCTCGATAGGATACTTCAGAGAACTTCCATTTCTACCAACATAAAAGAGCGATTGGATTTTTCATGCGCGGTTTTCGGTCCCGACGGTGGTCTCGTTTCAAACGCACCTCACATTCCAGTGCACTTGGGCGCCATGCAGGAGACCGTACAGTACCAGATAAAGGCATTCAAGGGTAATTTTGAGCAGGGAGACGTCATTCTCTCTAACCACCCGTCAGCAGGCGGCTCCCATCTGCCGGATTTGACGGTCATCACACCGGTGTTCTACAAGTATGTACATTCGTTGTACGTCGTATTCTCTTTAAAATATTCTCTTTAAAAAATCTTGAAGAAAATGCTGCGAACGTTTCGTGTTTGTTGAATATAATATTTCGGGAAGAGACTAAACTAAGAAAATATTCTGTATGCGCTAAATAGCTCAAGTAAGAACTGATAAGAATAAAAGATTTATAAATCTTTGGTTACTCGCGGGTAGCCTTAATTAATATCTGTTAAATTTAAAGTAAACATCTTGTCTATATGCAGGAACGTGGAGAAGCCGATATTCTTCGTGGCCAGCAGAGGTCATCACGCTGACATCGGCGGGATTACTCCCGGTTCTATGCCGCCGCATTCAACGATGCTATTTCAAGTATGAGAATATTGTCGTTGGATATGCTTATTTAAGTCAACTATGTACGACAATATTGTGTTTCGATAGGAAGGTGCTGCTTTTAAAAGTTTCTTGCTGGTACACAAAGGAATCTTTCGTGAAAAAGAACTGACGGACGCTTTGATGGCGCCGGGCAAGATACCAGGAAGTTCGGGTACCAGAAATCTCTCGGACAACCTCAGCGATCTCAAAGCTCAAATTGCAGCGAATCAAAAAGTACGATGTGCTCCGACAAATATAAAATATTGATATTTTTTATCTCGCACTTTTTTCATCTTGCACATCGTTAATTTATTTGGAATTCAATTACGGGTTTTCACATTGTAAGACTATTTATTTGTCTGTAACATGAACGAACAACCTGATAATGAAAATTAACGATGAAATTAACAACGAACGTAAACGAAGTGAATTAATTTTCTTCCGCTTAAGGGCTCACAACTGGTATACGACCTGATCGACACGTACACACTCGAAGTAGTACAGGCATACATGGGCCACATACAACGCAATGCAGAAATTGCTGTACGAGAGATGCTGAGTTCGATAGGCACGAAAGTTCTGCGACAAACCGGAGATACCAGCGTTACTGCTGTCGATTACCTTGACGACGGTAGTCCTATCAAATTGCGTTTGGACTTTGATATTAACGAGGGCGAAGCGACATGTGATTTCAGGTAACTGTAGAAAACTGTCAGAAACGTATATCGCGTTAAAGCGCCATTTAATACAGAAAGTGTTCGTGTTTTTTGTCTCATTCAAATAATGAGCATTAACTCTTGGCTACAATATTTTTATATTTTTCCAGTTCATTAATATCGCGCGAGCAAAATATATAATTTTACTTGGTAAAATTAATATACAGGGTGTCCCATTTTAATGTCCCATCCCAAATAACTCTTCAGTATTGAAGTTTCAAGGAAAATGATCTGAATAAAAGTTATAAGGATTTAAGTGAGCTACCTTATGATGACCTTGACTTTGACCTTGACCTCTATTTTCAAGATTATTTGAAGGTTAACTTGCGTTTTTTAAATAGGAACCCTTATTTTTTACTATACTACTTTTTTCTACTAGTTAATTTGAACAACTTTTATCTAAAACATTTCTTTATTTGTCTAATATTTTTTTAGATATTTGAGGAAAACTTGATAACTTTTTCAATATTTAACTTACGATATCTCGCTAATTATTTGTCGGAAGAAAAAGTGGTACTAGACTTTCTTGCTTTATTTAGTCTCAAGAATATATTGTTACAATAGTGCCTTGACTTTTGTTAACTTACTGATTTTTGGAAAATTCAAAATCATCAAATTAACAAAAATCCTTCACACTTCGGGTTGGCAGCTAATTACCGGACATCCTATATGTTTTACTTTGAGAAATAAACTGAGTAAAATAAAACTTAACTTATGAAGTAAAATATCTTCGGAAAAAGTTGATTCTATATATAATTTCACACAACTAATGACGTCGTAAACTGCAACGCTTCATCCATATTTCAAAATAACATTTCTCTCTGCAGCGGAAGCGGCCATGAGGTCTGGGGCAACTGCAACGCGCCACGCGCCATTACTTTCTCCGCGTTAATATACTGCCTCAGATGCATCGTTGGTCGAGACATACCGCTGAATCAGGTAACGACGTCTCGATATTTTTAAGAGAAACTTGACGAGAAATTCGAGCCTTCTTCTTTCGTAGGGATGCTTGAAGCCCGTGAAGATAATCATCCCTAAGGGATCACTGCTTGATCCTGCGGAGGAAGCCGCAGTGGTCGGTGGAAACGTGTTGACGTCTCAGCGCATCGTCGACGTGGTTTTGAGAGCTTTCGGAGCTTGCGCGGCCTCGCAGGGTTGCATGAACAATGTGACCCTCGGCACCGAGGAATGGGGTTATTACGAGACGGTTGCCGGTGGCAGCGGAGCGGTAAGATCATTATGATACCCGACGCGTTCGAATCTTAAAGGAACGCAACTGTGGATACGAAATAATTAATTGAACAGTTATTAGAAGAAACAAAGAAACAAAAGGAGAGTATACGGAATAATTTAATACACAACAAGCAGTTATCCAAGAAATAAGTGTTTTTCGTGGAAATATGGATATGGAAAATAATCCTATTTCATGGAAAAATCATTCTTCGTGGATATTAAGGGTAATGATATAAATAACTTGCGTGCGATATAAACGGTGCCTCGTCTGGTTTATCATTGGATTCAATTCCGTCCATTTATTTGACATTTTCACAGTGTGGTACAATGTTTGTTGTTGGGTTTGGCTGCGTTTCTTGACAAGTCACTTCCAGCGTTTCGTGAACACTCCGGTGCACCTCATCAGGGAGTGCAACAACTAAGTCACTCTGTGGCGATAAATAAGTCTGCGTTTTCGCAGGGGCCGACTTGGGACGGCAGAAGCGGCGTGCACACGCACATGACCAACACGCGAATCACCGATCTCGAAATACTGGAACTACGTTATCCGATTGTACTCAACAAGTTCTCGCTTAGACCCGAAAGTGGCGGCAATGGGGCGCATCGTGGCGGTGACGGTGTTGTGCGTGAGATGACATTCAGGTAATCGACGCGGCCGAACCCCGTGCACGAATATATTGCAGCTGTATACGTGTAAATTTTTTTTAAATAAAAATGTTCAATGTGAAGTATGGCACGCGTGACAAGTGTCGGTAAATGTTCTTTCCGTTTATGGATTTTGTTGAAAACGTGTGTTGGCAGGGTCCCGATGATGTTATCCGTGTTAACCGAGCGGAGAGTGAACAGGCCACCTGGACTTGACGGAGGCATGCCAGGAGAACGCGGTCGCAATACTTTGATGCGAGCTGACGGTAGAAAGATCAATTTGGGTCCGAAGACTGCTGTTCCGGTATATGCAGGGGTAAGAAACGTTTTAGATATCGTAACACTCTCGTAAAAATGGCCCATAGTAGAGGTATCAGAGTAGGAGACGTTAAAAACCCGCAGTTGTTTCGTTTACGTATGACAAATTTGTTATTTTTCTGAAGCAAATGAAACACATCATTAACTGTTCGTTACAACGTCGGAGTTTAATCGTGCAAGCTATGATAAAAATCGAGAAACATCAAAAGTAAGGAGTTTGCTAATGATTGAAAGCGTCTCGAGAATTTTGTCGTTGATGACCGAGAGGTGCGAATGTTTTGCATAGAAATACGTCTGTAAGAGCGAGTATTAATTCTACGGGAGCTGAAACGACTCTGGATTTTCATGAGGAATAATTTGTGGACGATTAACTGTAAATTTATACAACTCGCTTGTTCATATGGGGGGACAATCGTGCAAAAATAAAGCAGCGCAGTCGAATGCAAAAAATAAGGAAATAGGAACGATAAGGATAGGAACGAAGAGGTAGAACGCTGAGGAAAATTCCCATTGGCTTTACGTTGGCTCATAAAGATTTTATTTCGTTAGACACGATTCGCTACCTGCCATGCTTTATGCGTAGTCGCGCAGCAAGGGGTAATGTTCAAGGGGGATCTTCTTTATGCCTCTGTGTGGGTGTTATGAGATAATAATTGTGTTTTAAGTTCCTTGTGAAGGCGTCGAGCAGGCGCTTTAAGTTTTTCACGCTGTAGCGCGAGTGACAAAATCCTGATATATCACTCTTGATCCTAAGACTGCATTAAACGCGAAGCGGAAACTTTCTCAAGAAGAGGATTTTACGAGTTTAACATTGCGCGGTAAAGTCGCTCAATTCTTTTTGAATACGTTTATTAAGCTTTTTCAAAATCTCAACTTCAAAGGATGAATGGGACTGAAGTAGCACAGCATCGTTGACTTTACTCAACGTTATATCCGACGATGTATTATTATGACTGTTTATCATGACCAATCAAAAAAAGATTATATAAAATTATATAAAAAAATTATAATAATTTAATGATTACGTCAAAAAGATTATACACATCATTGTATTAAAAAACATACCTATATAAATTATATATTATACATGATTTATATATAAATTTTATTTTCATTCGATCATATATATATTGCTCAAAAGAATTGTGGCATAGATAATTTATTGCCGAAAATTGGCCAACTCCGACTGGCGATTACTTTGCGAAAAATTATTGTAGACTAATGATTTTTTTTCAAAATAAAGCTTAAAGTCTCTACTTTAAGAATATATCTCCATTTTCTGCATGCGATGCACTCCTATCCTTGTAACCCCTGACATCTGAGGGCATGTTTGGTATACTGAAAATTGCAAAGTTTGACGGAATGCACGGACAATTTTTTTTCGGGAACGCCGTTTACATCGTCATAAAGTTCAAATCTTTCCCTTCAATTTGAAAAAAAAAAATGGAGCCGCACAGTTCATGTGCCATGCAGTTCCGACAAGATTGTGCTGCTATTATCAAGCAGGTATATGTGCCGGATCTCCCCGACACTTTTTCTCCTTTTATTAGCCTTGCGCTTCCTTTTGGGAAAGTTTCCGCGAAGTCGATGGTAAGATAGAACGTTATCGTTTGCCGTGAATTCTTCATTTAATTTCGCCGATATATCGTTGCGTCAAGCAAAATGAATTGACGGTTGGCGAGAAAATTTCTGTTCTTTCTTGCGTTCGTAGTGATGGATGGCACGTCGCATTTAAAGCTTTTGTCCGAATACTGGAAGGTGTTCCGCGCGTTGGGAATTTATACATCCCGCGATTGTATAATTCACTCAGTAGGTAAAAAGAGAAGTCTTAAGCAGATTACATTAAAAAATGAAGCGGGAGTGGGAAGTCCGTTGAAGTATTTCGCGTTATCCCAACGAAAGCGTTGTTCGATCGCATAACAAATCATATTTGTAGTATTACAAGAGAGATCCACACAGATCTTTTTTTGTAGTTATGCCATTGTTAAAACGACGAGTTCTTCAAATAGCGAGAGCTTATGTTATTTGGTGAATTTTCCAGTAAATGTAATTTCCAGGCAATATTGACGTAATACGATTGAGGTACTTTGTTTCGACACCGCGAGCGTGTGCGATTTCCGTGATAAATTTCCATTAATATGCGATACGACTTTGCGGCGGGCGCGAACGTAATTTCCCAAAAATTTGGATGACGTTATTTTGCGGCGCGCGATATTCGGCATCGAAGTTTCGACGGGACAGTTTCCAGCGGTTCGGTCAAAAGTTGGGACGCACGTAGCCGTGTTCGTTCCCCACGCACGTGCAAACGGTGCAACACGCGACAGCGCGCGTCGTCCTCGCGCGGCCATTACTTCTCAATATAATTAATAATTACGAACGTGTAATTTCATGGCAATATGTCTGAATTTTTTAATGCAATAATATATGATGCCATTTTTTATGAGTAAGTGTATATTCGCTTGTTACAAATTATGAGAGAAATAATTATGAAAGATAAGGTATATCTATCTTCATTTACAACGTAAAGAGATAATCTAATTGTGTGCAATGTTCACATAAATCATAAGAACAACAGCGCAATAAACAAATTTTACGTATAATCACGTAACCACTCCGCATAAGTCTTATTGTTATTATAAAACACTGATTACCAAATGCTAAGTAGAAACAAGGCTTGGCTTTCTGTGAAGGAAGGACGTATGCTTTTTTCAAAATTGCATTTTATTGGTTAAACCGGATAGAATTTAGAAATTCACAGCTGTTTAATATTAAGAGCTTAGCTTATGATTTTTCGTAAAGATCTTTTGCGGTTTCTTCGCAGGACAAATTTATCCTGGAAAGTCCAGGCGGCGGTGGTTACGGCGTGCCTGGCACGAGCGCGCCGCCGTTGCGTATCAGAGACTCGCATAACTTCGCGGAACGCGGAAGTGTTTTTGAGTACCGGAAGGCCCAGGAATCCGTTTAGGACGGCCTGCAGTCACTGCCACGAGAACTATGAATTGTGGTGTGGAAGACACATTCCGGAAGGGCGTCACAGCTGTAGTCCTCGCAATAAGCTACATCGCACCGCTCTGATAAATTCCTATTGAATGGTGCATTGTTGTATACTATGCCGTGTTGATTTATGTCTTGAGTTATGTATAAGAAAAAGGGAAAAGTGAAACAATATGTTTTAATTGTATACAACGATAATATTGTAGATAAGAATTACATTGAAATTAATATATTTCTCTTCACAATATGTTTGTAAAGCTGAGCTATTAACTAAAATTATACTACGAATTATTATAATAATAGAAAACAAGAAGAAAATAAAGTAATTACAATAGTGTATGAACGTTAAGCGTGCATAACATTTTGACATATCAAATATATTACAATTTTAGTCACATTTCTATATAATCGCCAAGATTATAAAAATTTTATTGTTACTTCTATTAGAATATTTTTCCCTTTATAATGTCGAACGTTGTTAAAGGATAAAGTTTTAACTAATATTGTCTAAAGTGTTTTTATTAGATTTTGGTTATGTTTTTGTCAATTTAATATATTGTCTAATAATATAATTCAAGTATTCAATAAAGTTGTTTGTTTACTCCACTTTTACGAATCACCAACACATTCCTGATATTTCCACAAATTTCTTGTGCAATTTGTTGCAGTTTGTTGTAATATCTTATCGTTGAGTTTTCATCACTCAGTTGTACTTCATATCCACGTCGCTTCCAGGTCGATTGATTAGTGTCCAGGAGGAATCGTCAATTCCCGAAGGAATTAAATCTGCTGTGGTTAATTTCCTCGATTTACCAGTCCGTTCGATTTGCGGCAGGTACAAGATGGCCGCTGTTTCATTTCCTGCAGGAGTAATTACAGACCGAAATGTCATCGTGCTGACCTACATAGCAGGCGGAATTATGATTGCATTTCCACAGAACGTTGTTCAAGATTGCTCCAATGGCTCGATTGGCAGGAAGCTCTTTTCAACCGCAATCAAAGAATAGAAACATGCTGTAAAAAATATTTGTACCGTTTCGATCGATTGAGTAAAATGGAAATAATAACATTAAGAATCACTATCAACTCGGTATGTTATGTTATAATTGCCAGGTTTCTATCTCGAATATATTATGATAAGTTTTGCTTAAAATACAGTCTATTTGATAAGAGCACGTCCGGTAGAACTCAGTAAGTAACTTATTGTAATGAGTTGGAATGGGAGTTGAATAATATTATTAGAATCACTATCAACGGATATTTTACTCTATAATTGCCAAGTTTTTATCTCGAATATATTATGATAAGTTTTGCTTAAAATACAGTCTGTTTGGTAAAAGCGTGCCCGAGGGGTAGAATCCGATAAACAACTTATTGTAATGAGTTGAAACAAAATATATTATTTATAATATTTATAATATTTATATTATTTATAATATTTATGTTATTTAATTAGAACTGTGATGCTTTGTTATTAATAACTTGTCCAGTTGCTTTCATTATCAATAATTGTGTAGCATCTCCGAGGTATACTTTCAACTAATTTTATGGCATGTTTTTGTAGTAAAGATCTCCAGATCAATTTAATTTTTGGAACTAATCTCCTTGACCCTGCAAATTTTCTTTCCCTGAAGCTTAGGCTTCATCCAAGACCAAACGTTTTCAATGGGATTGCATCCGATGACTGTGACGATCAATCTAGTAATTCATTTTCTTGTTTTGATGCGGTACAAAGACGACTTCGACTAGGATCATTGTCTTCTTCTAGTGTTCATTTCTTGTTTTTGCTTATAAACCACTTGTGGACAGACGGTAATCAAACCTTCTCATAAATTTTGGCAGCGTATAAATTGTCTGTGAAGATATGCAAAGTGCTAAATTCTTGCTTTGAGAAGCAGTCCCAAACGTGCATCTTTACCGGATGTTTAAAAGTCCGCTGGACGAGTCTATTAACAAGGGTTCACCAGGTCCGAGTCATAGAAGTATCTGCCCAACAGGAAGCTTTGTCGGAAAAAGCTACATTGCCCCAATTGCGATCTATATTTTCCTGCGTTCAAGCAATTCTTTTCTCGACGTGTTTTTCGAACAATAAAGGTTTCTTCCTTGTGCTTCGATATTTCACATTACAAGCACGTAGTTGTCTTCTTATTGTGTCACATGATATATTTAGATCTTTTTCTTTAACGCTGTTTGTCCGCCTCACAATGATGAAATATTGTCCGCAACCATCTGTAAAATTCTCTTGTTTGTCCTCTTTGTCCATCGTTTACTATGTACAACCACATTCTGGTAAATCATCGATGTTTTTCACCTCTATAAGTAGTGATTCACCCACTTATTCATAAATGCTACAAACTTTCTCATATATTTAGTCGCTCGACATTTTTGGTTCTTTCGGATGTATGCAGAGAAACGGCTTCGAATTGCGATGCGTATGCGATACGCGAAAGGACATATTTTATAATTTTTTTGTCACGAAGATCGAACGACAATTGAAGCTTTCTCTACAAAACATCTTGCGCAAAACTTCCCTCTACCAGCTCTTTTTAGCATTTCCCGTAATGATTTTGCCGGACACGCTCTTATCAAACAGGCTGTATAAACATGTATACATGTATACATGTCTATAGAAAAACATGCATATATATATATATATAATATATATAATATATAATATATAATATATAATACATACTCGTATATAAATAATATCTGCGGCGTCTGCTCCATTTAGCTGATCGTATATTTAGAAATTCTCATACGCGGATTGCGGTATAAGAGCGGATCAATTAAAGCTCCGCGCTGACATATTTAAATTCAATAAGCAAGCAAATTTAATATTTATTTATATAATATCGAATTCATTTTAATTCGAGCGCTAATATTTCGAGCGGAATATGCAAGTGCGGGGCTTTTAATCTATCCACTCTATATTATATTGCAATCCGCACATGGGAATTCCTCAATATACGATAACAGGCAGCTGAATAGAGACGCCATAAAATTGATAGAAAAAGCATATATGGCCTGTACGTTTGAATGACTGTCGAATCGTATTTGATCAATCGTCGTCCGACGTTGGTCGGAGCCGGATACTTCCCGCGGGACGGTCGGGTCCCAAATTTTATGCCTTTCGATGAAGAGGTCATAACCCCCTCCCCCTCCTTGCGAACGACACCGAAAGGACGTGTTCCTATCGACAAGAGTGTCTCTTTCACGATCGTACATATCACGGCGGTCCGGGCCGATTGCTTTCGTCTCTGAATAAAAAAGGTGAGAGCTGGAACGCGGAAGATAGTGTCGTTCATAAAAAGGGCGCAACCCGTTTTCGCGAAGCATGGCGGCCAGAAGCAGTCCCCCGCGGTTGATCGATCGATATTTTACAGCGGGAGATGAAAATCGAAGTGGATGCTCGCTCGCTTCGGACAGAAGACAAGACGAGCACGGCCATGCAAAAATCGCCCGATATAGCAAGAGCAAGTTTTTACGGCGCAGCAAGTTGTTGTAGAACGAGCGAGCCAACCGACAGCTATCCGCCGTTGTTCGACGAGGAAGAGTCTCGTCTCACCGAGATTCTGTCGTTTGGAACTCTTACGACGTCGCGTGCTCTTGGCAGATTTCGAGGGTGACTCCTCGCTCTCCGAGCCCGCAAGTCGATAAACAATCCGGTTGATTTCACGGTTGAAGCATTATGTCGAAATCAAGATGAAATCCCATTAATTGGAAATCAATTGGAAATCAACGATCGATTTGATATCTCTAAGATTGCCGTCGTATCTGGAAGATGTTATGTAAATATCGGCGATCTAGTCGTCATCCAGATTATGTCACTCAATTCGAATCGATACATGCTTGTATCGACTCGATTTGAATAAGACTAGACACGATCAGATACCGATGAGATTATCAATAATCGGCCGAAACGTATATGATACTTTCGAGATATCGAGTTGATATATAGATATCGACTATATCCATACGATATCGATAAAACGTCATGCGAATCTGTCGTCAATGCAGCGTGGACATCAACAAAATAAGTTTTTTGTTGGCCCCCGAGGCCGTTGGATGTGGTTTTGTCGCTACGGAACATATAATTTTTTACCATTGGAGACTGCGTACGCGTGGTCCTCATTTGTACCACATTTCATTAATATTCTAAAATCTATTATCTTACTTTTCATAAAATGGCGTTGGGGCTTAACCTTAACCGATGTCTTGGTAGTCAAAATTGAGAGTGAGAATGAGAGTGAGAGAGAAAAAGAGAAAGAAAGAGAGAGAGAGAGAGAGGGGGGGGAGCGAGAGAGAGAGAGAGAGAGAGAGAGAGAGAGAGAGAGAGAGAGAGAGAGAGAGAGAGAGAGAGACATCAACAAAATATCGAGTCTTTATCATGCTGGGCGGTACGCTTGAAAGTGATCCTTGCTTTACAATTTGACAGTTCACAGTTCATGGCGAGGCTTACGGTGTGTGAAATTTTATCCTCGACGATGAAGAAATAATGAGGAGGCGCATTCGCTCGACAACGAACTTGCAAAAATATTCGAGCTTCCGCAGATGCGAACGACCTAATGTTCCAAGTCGACTAGGCAATCCGCAGATTTCAGGATCCTGCAAATTCAACATTTTCCACATAGTTTCAGCGCCGGTTGGGATTCTGTTTCAAGGACATCCCATACACCGCAGGCATCTTGTAACGTGTCTAATTACATTGTAACATAGTTGAACGTAGTCCGACGTGAACATCGGATAGTTTTGTCACGTAGCGTGTTAGGCGTCGTGTCGGAGCAACTATGCAGCTCACGAACATCGAGCGGTAGAACGAAAGTATTCTCTCCGTTTGAAATGGTTCTGACGCGTTTCGCTTCTTGGCTATTCGGTAAATTGTATGTGTACACAGTATTAATAAGCGTGTGCCAAAGCTGGCACGGCTCTGCGCGTTCTCTTCGAGGTTCGGAGTCGAAAACACTATCGGCTATCTTCCTCTCGTCATAAACTGTTTAATTTCATCGCGGAGAGTCCTCTTGACTTTTAATTTTTATACACGCGCGGGGAGAATCGGCGAACTCTCGAGAGTCGTCGTCGTAAAAATACGGCGCCCCTGTAAAACACCGTCTCGCTTGTTTTCGTTTACCGTCCAATGTAATTGTAATCATTCGCACTAATGTAAAACCAGATGGTACGGGATAAAATGAGAATTGTCAGACATTTCTCTTTATTAGGATATCATCTAGTCCGATTAATCAAACGCGTCTTCGCGGAAAGAAATGGACACGTTGAAAATTATCGGACGTAAACAACGAGCACAGGATCGCGCCTGCCGAGGTGCAAACATCGTCGAGGTCACATTGACGAGGAACGCGGTCGCTGGTATTTTTGCTAGCTCGAAGCCGAAGCACGAGTATGAGAAAAAATATGTCGGTGTGTATCGAGGAAAAGACTGCCGTAGCAGTGATTCGTTAAAGTTTTTAAATTGACACTGTGTTTAAATATTATGCACAAAATATCAGATTAATATTCATATAAAGTGTTGCAAAAGAAAGCCAGCTTCAGTGCAATCAGTATGGTTTTTCATTCGTCAAATATATATCTTATCGATTATCACTCTCAAGTTCCGCGTATAATTTTTCGCAGAATAAATATTTCCGCAATGATTAGAGAGGAAGCAACCAGTGCTTCTCGCAATTCATATTTTTGTTAAATTATATATGAACGCATATTATCGCGCACTATTTTTTATTATTTCTGGCCGAAAACCAATGCGATTTATATATGAGCATGCATTATAAAACATGATGCTTTCTGAGCGTTTGATTTGCACATTCACCGACTTTCGTTGATTCCTGTGACTATGCATCCGTACAATCAGCATTCAGGACAAGTTTCCTTTTACATAATATTTTGTCGCTTTTTCTTTCTCTTTGTTTATCTTTTCTCTCTCATTAATTTCGATGGGATTTAAGGGAAAGAAATGGCTAGACAAAGAAGCGCGTATATGGTCCCGTTCAAGAGATGAGATTTTTATTCCAAAAAGAAGTAAACATGATAAATTGCAACGTTCCGAGAATATACCAGGTATGTCGGTAATTACTTTCCGGTTTTTGTAACAGATGTTATTAGCCATAAGTATGCAATGTTATGATTTGATACATATGTCATTTTATTCTACTGACATTAACCTCAAAACTACACAAGTTACGTTCTGCCAAAATAACAGCGTTATAGATTTATAATTTTTTGAAAATATCGAGTTTTGTGCCTGAAAACGTGCATTTGCGGCACGCATTACTTTTCTTGTCAAATCAAAAGAAAAAAGCCGCTGAAAGTCATCGTTTGCTGGTAGAGACTTACGGTGAGCATGCTCCAACCATAAGAACTACGTGAGACGCGATCAATCAATTCGCGTAGAATCAATGGCGAATGAAAATTACGACGTTTAGACAAGAGAGAAAAAACGAAAATATTTTGTTTCGCGAACGGTAACTCGAAAGAAATGCACGTCTTGTTTCGTAAGGACTAAGTTGTAATGTAAATAAACGCGCGTACCGAATTTATCGGTAATTTCAAATGAAATATTATCGCTCCTGACACGCGTGAAAAATGTAGAAAATTGATAAACTCGACAGATATACAATTCATCAAGCTAAATAAGATAAATAATGGTGAATTTCACGTGTGACGGCGCAATTCTGATCCAATTTTGACATTACACTCTATTCGAAGCAGGAGTTATATTGATTGAATCACAGCAAATAATTCCATATCTCGATTTCAATATAATAACAATCTAAAGGATTTATATCTGTATCTTCTAATGATTCAGAGTAAATATAAAAGAGAGAGATATATATTATATCTTAAAGATTCTGTTGTGTAATACTGTCATTGAAACACACGATCTCCTAATTATTTCGAGCAACGTGTGAAAAAAGTATAATTAAATCGCATTGATTTTCTCGAGATATTGCAAACACCCATCACCATAAAAATGTCTTTTCTTCTCTGACTCACCGATACACAGCAGACAGAGTCAGCCGCGTTCTGCTGCGGATCTGTAACAAAAAATATAGTTTCGTTAGTTAAACTGTTAGGTTAAAAGTTAGGTTAAGTTGAGTTCAGTTCGCGGAAGTGCGTGATACAAACAGCAGATACAAACGTTGATCCTTTGCCATCGTAATTCAACGGATTTTCCGATCGCAATGAATCAAGAAGAAATGTACAAACGATCAGTGAACCTCACCTTCAAGCCGACTCTGCTCGGCCCGAACCGGATCCTCCGGTGCGGCATCGGCGTCCGTCGAAACTGCGTCCCGGTAATCGCAGCTATTGCGTGGCCGCAAACTCCAGCAGATCTATAACAAAAAGCGAGTTCCCTCGTTAGTATTACAGCGTATTGCGCTCCGCATCAAGAGTATGAAGACTCGAGATTACAAATTAGCTTCTTTAACTTAACCAAGTTAACCAATAAAAGTTTACCTTTAAAAACTATGAAACACTGCTATTGCTCAAGATGCTCCGGATCGTCATGCACACACATACACACGCGCACGCACACACACGCACGAATATTACACGTTACACGCGCGCGTACACTGTGATCGAGCGTGAAAATTCGGAAATTATTACGTGCGGCGATCCGCCGATCCGTCCGCCGCCGCGGCGTAAACAATAATGGAAACGGTCGCGGCAATTGCGTACTTATGAACATGTTTTCAAAGTCGCGCGACCTTGTCCTGCCGGGACGCGTCTCAAGGAACCCATAATGTTGTATAAAACTTACCATTTTTAATAAAAAGGTAAAAAGAGGTGCCAAGTACACGCGCAACACATATTGTTATTTTTAGAAATTTCAAATTATTTTTTTCAAATTATATATGTAACATAAAATTTTACAAGTAAAATTTATAACTGTAATAAAACTCTACAACACTACTTTACAAAAGAAATTATATGAACGGCGATGTTTACGCTTTTAGTACTGTGCATTGTACTGCACCTGAACGTGTATCTTTGGGCAATGTAATTTATTATTTTCGTTATACAAGTAATAAGTTTGTACAAATAAAACTTATATTTCTAACAATAAATTCTATTGAATTCTATAAATAAAACTCTACAAAACTGTTCTGCAAAAAAATAATATAACAAAACAATAGCGTCAACTGAGAAACTCTATTCAACATCAACTCTGCAAATGAGAGCGATTTGCAATCTGAAGATAAATATATCGAAAACTCCCAATGATACACAGTCCGGTACTTCAAAAACAGTGTCTTCATTATTTACTAGAACTCTGAGCTTTATGGTTATTTTACTTGTTATTATAATAAATTAGTTATTATAACAATGCAATAAAAAATATTTAATGCAAAAAGTCTTGGCTTCTCTCTCTCTCTCTCTCTCTCTCTCGCTCTCGCTCTCTTTCTCTTTCCCGTACATTTCTACTCCTGTATTCTAGCAATATTCTTCTCTCTCTTACTCTCTATCGCTCGCTCACTCGCTGCTTCTTCAGCGCGCTTGTAACGCCTCTGGTGTCGGAAAAGTGAGATGCACAAATCCCCTCTCCTCTGCGGTCTAGCGTTTCTTACTTTTTTACTGAATCGAAATTTTCCGTGATTTGGACTTTATTTTAAAATATCTACATTTAGAGACAACGTACACAAAAAACACAAGGACACTTTTCTTCCTATTTTCTAAGGCTGAACCGATTGGCACTGAAAGAGCCTCGATCGGTTTAGCCATTGCTGAGATATAAATATCTCACGTCGTTTCAACTCTCAGTTTCGCGTAATATAAGCACGGTATGCCTCACATCATTCGGGCGCTTGAACTTGGCGCGAGGCAATACCGTGCCTCTTGATGTAACGTATATAAATTACACAATGCGGGAGCGACGTGAATAAAAGACAAGGAAAAAGTAATGCGTGAGAAATATGAAAATGCAACACAACATGGCTTGTGCAAAACTCTTACCGGCGAGACAGTCGCGATGTACACCCTCGATTTACGCTGCCGACGAATGGCCAAATAAAAATTTGTCTGGCGGACTATATGATAAAGGAGCGGCCACTCCGCGGCTCATCCGTGCGTTACTAAGTCGCGTCTGCCTCGCATGTAGATTCAACTATTTATAGCGCCGTTCAAGCTTGCAGGTAGATCGTCATGCTTGTCACGACGTGGGATAATCGATAATGGCAACTGAACAATGATTCCAATTACATTTATGGAGAAAATCTATTTTATCGGATTAAGCATTAAATTTTTATCGTAGTACACAACGATGTATACAGTTTTGTTGTACTGCTGTGCAGCGACAAATTTGCTAAAAGCTGCTCTCCAATTTTCATATTACATTTTGCACGACATGTTATTTGGAGTACATTTTCATAATCTTTTTCGAGTTTTTTTCGAGATAAATATATGTGCTATACTCATACATATATACAATACATGTGAATACTCATATGAATAATCATGGGGGAGAGGAAGGTGGGCACAACTTTTATACATCTATTTAAGGTATCAAATTTATATAAAGATAAATAAATCGCCTATCTATTTGGATACATTTGACATGTCTGTGATACGATATTGTGCAATTCTAACGTTTAGTTCTAGTATTACTCTTTTTCCAGACTAATAACACAATCATTTCTTGAAAATTAACCGACTTTCCTTTCAATATGAGTTTTCTTTCTTAAAAATTGGCTAATTCTGGGCACGCTCAGAAATTCATTTATGTTCGAGAAAAATTTAATCTAATTTCATTGAAAAGAGTATTAAAATTCTTTTTATTAGAGATATTAAAAAAATTCAGACGAAAAAAAGAAATATATATATGGGACGTTCCACGTCAAGTGGGACAAGTGTCTGGGCAAAATTCATGAAGTCAAAATAAGACGCTTGAAGGCTTAAACTTTATGAATTTTATGATTATGAATTTTCGCTAATCTTTATTCCGAAAAATATGAGTTTTCGTGAAAATAATGATAGAAGAACAGTCTGTCATTGTCTAATATTGTTGAAAAATCATAAGCCAATCTCGAAGACAGTCTCAACCCTTTAAAACGCAGAGAACTTTCTACCTCGACAAACGAGAAGTGGGTCAAATTGTACTGTATATAATATTCAAACGGAATGTGAAAGATAACGTTAAACGATATTACAAGAACAAAGAGTCAAGAATAAGGGAAATATTAATTCGCAAAATGTTGGAGTCGAAAAATTGGATGCTAGATGATTTTTCAACAATAACAGACTGTTCTGCTATCATTATTTTCACGAAAACTCATATTTTTCGGAATAAAGATTCGTGAAAATTCATGATCTCGGAAAGAATATATTTTCTAATTGTTCGTACATTTTTTCAGAATCTTACCGAAAAATGCTTCCTGGAAAATCCCCACGTACTTATTTTCATGGAAAAAGAAATTAATTTCGGATCACACAATTAAGAATCTAAGCGTTGCAGTCAATTCTTCATCCACTACAACCGCCATATTACCATATTGCGATCCGCCATTTTCAATTTCGGACATCTGACTACGGAATGTTCATGAGTGACCCGAAAACCTCTCAGATACCGATTTTCATGGAATTCGAATGAATTTTGAATCACGTGATCAATGAATTAAATGTTTTCAATAATTAAATGTTTTCATCTCAAGCCGCCATATTGGTGCGACCGTTTTTAATTTTTTAAAAGGCCACGTTTTTTCTTAAACTACACATAAAAACGAAAAGTTTAAGCCCTCAAGCGTCTTATTTTGACTTCATGAATTTTGCCCAGACACTTGTCCCACTTGACGTGGAACGTCCCATATATATGTATATAAATATATGAAAATATATATATATGTGATATTTTGCACATTTACTTTGACTGTTCTGCTTACCAGACACATGCTGACATATGAAATGGGTTCAAAAGGCGGTGTCGATCGTCGTTTATGAATGCTACTGTAGTCGCGAATGTGAGCGCGTGTTCTTGTAGAAGTGTTCTTGTAGAAGAACACGCACTGACGATAGTCGTTTTAGCTCCATCTCCGGCATAAATCGCCGACAACGGTTACGTTCACCCTTGTATGAAGACACGGAAGCTAGTCGTTTTATCTCTTCCTCCGCGAACTCGGATTTCGTGACTCAGCTTCGCTGTCTTCCGCGTACCGGCAATGTTGTCTTTAACAACGGTGATAACGCGTTCAAAAGCTTTCCTTGCTCAGACATGCTTGATATTATATATACTAGGTGTATGCAAAAGTTTTAGTCTTTTTTTAGCTCTATAATGTAATTATTTTAAATTAAAATATTTTCTCGTCATTTTGTGTTTTGGTAAGGTTGATATAGTACTTTCTAAATGTTATTCATTATGATTCATTGGTGCATCTAATTTCAAAAATAACAGTTGATATATTTTTGCTCTGTCTGAAAAGCAATGAAACGCACGTACTCAATCGGCGGATAATTGCTGTTTTGCGACAATTTATGTGGCATCTATTTTGCGAGCTTCTGAATTTTTCCCATTTCATGCAGTCACCTTGAAACTGTTGCTTGATCAATTCTGAGCTGTTCTGCAAATTATATTTGCGTTTGGGACGGGTTTTCATTCAACAATATTTCCAAATTGTCAGCCTCAAGCTTTCGTGGCGTCCAAGAGCGCGGATCATCACTCATATCAAATTCACCACCTTTAAAACGACGAAACCAATATTTGCACGTATTGTGGGACACCACATTTTCCTCAAGAACATAGTAAGTGGATTCACATGCTTTTACAGCATTTTTCCTTGCTGGAATTCATATCGAATGTATTGTCGAATATAAAGTTTTCCGTCTCTGATTGTATCAACTGTTATTCTTAAGCCATGTGCATCACAATATGAGTGGTATTTTAGAAAGTTCTACCATACTAACCTTATAAAAACCTTATAAAACTTTATAAAAACATAAAACGGCTGGAAAATATTTCACTTTAAAATAATGTACCCTTTGCTTCATAATGATAGCGTACTTAAACTTTGAAATATAACTTTCAAATGTAAATAATTGCTTCTTTATCGAACATGAAAATTCGTGTGATTTCGTAGCTAGAGCTTTTTGAAGCTATATTTGTTTATTTTATTTCGGAAATTACACATATGCGTGTTATTTTTATAGTTTTTTTTTTATAGTGTTTTTACAGGTAAAGGTCGGTCTAAATTAATTATACGCATTGTGCGTGTGTGACAGTTAATTCCATTTGCCCTATGCTAGTGAAAATTATACACGGCAACAGACGAACAGGCGAAATGTCACACGAAATGCACGCAAAAAAATTGGCACGGCGAAGTTTCGCGTGGAAAATGGGACGGTGTTGTTCTAATGGAGCTACGTTACTTTCATATGTGTAAGGATAAATGGAACGGCGATACGAAAATCGACCGGGATAGAAGTGCATTGCTCGCAAAGGCATTGTTGCGCGGGCGACTTCTACGTCGACGGAGTGTTTTTTTCCCTTCGTTTTCTTTTTCTTCTGTGCTTCTCTTTTTTCTTTTTATTTCCAGACTGTTCCACAAAGTTTCTGCAGTATGGCTTTATTTCCGCGAGGTTTTGCAGCTTTTCGATCCGCTTCGCTTTCAACTAATCAGACTTCGCAGACTCGCATTCGTAAAAGAAGGAGAAAAAGGAGATTAAGGCGTCGTGTACCATGGATAATTTATCTATATTTATGGCGTTAAAACAATGAACAAACGCTTGGCTTTCATTTCAGTATATATTGAACGACGAATAGCCAGTCGTCATTAGGAGGTTAACGTTTCTACAAGAGGATGTCTCTTCCTACAAAACTCCCGTGGACGTTACTGAAAAACTTTAAATTACCAAGACGGGACTCCTCACAGAATCCACACGGTTGCAAAAACAGCAAGATGGTCGGTCTGAGTAAATTGGCGTTCCAGTTGTCGGGATATAACAAATATGGGCTTTACACGCACGATGTGATAGACTACACTAACCCTGTTGTACGTGAAGCTTTGCGCCGATTACCGCAGGATATACTGGATGTCAGAAATTTCAGGTAATATTCAGGTGACATTCAGGTAATATACTCAGGCTTAACGTAAATCCTCGGTAATATAGAATGCACGAAACTGTACGGCTCGCTGTACGGCGAGCAATATCACGAGGCGAGGCGAAACGCACGGATATATCGTCGCTCGTTAAGTCAATCAAACGCAAAGAAATTAATGCAACAATAAGAAAGCGACTTCTCTCTTCTACGTTTCAAAGTTAATTCTCGCTGATCGGGCATTTCAGACTCGATCGTACTTTAACAGCTGAGATTTAACGTCGAATGTTACAAACTCAGCGGGAGATAAGCAGGAGATAAGCGTAGTTACTCGATGTTGCAACGTTTGTTCTTTCAGCCGATTGATATTAAGTTCCTCCGAATTCTCTCTGTAAGAGTATGCGCCAAGTTTCGGAATTCTCCCATCTCGAGTACGAAGCTACGCGTCGTATGACGCGAACGGCGTCGAATGCGTCAGCAACGGGCATCGGTCCTCAAAGAATCATCAGGACGTTGCTCTTCTTCTTTTTTAAGCGCTAATTCACTTAACGAGATCCTAATTTGAAATCCGGTTCGTAGCATTCGTATTGCACGAGCAACTTTCGGTGGAGTTTGCGCGACGACGAGTTTCTCTATCCGTATACTCGCGCTTCTTTCCCTCCGAGATCATTCCCGTAGGTCGTTACAGTCTCTGAGCTGGCATAAAAGAGGGAGAGACTCCGTTGCTTCTTTCTTTTTGCATAACGAGCTCCGGCGGTGCTTTCACTGTGCAGTCGATTTTTCAGTTAAGTCATTTCGTCGCTCCTCGAACGAAGGCACGTAGCAGTTTTGCATGCTTCGCAGGATCATACGCGCTATGCAACTGGATTTCCTGAAGAGACTCCTGCCTGAGGAGAAATGGGTCACGTATGAGCAGGATTTAGAATATCGATATCTCGACCTGTACATGAAGGAGATTGAGGCTGAACGAGCTGAGATACAGAAGTTCGGTTGTCGCAATTACAGCGACACGGACTGGCCGGCCAATGAACCAATATAAGAGAACATATTTTATAATCCCCCCTCCCCCTTATGATGAATGTACGTATGTTACTTATTGTTGCATGGAATGTCACGGTTAATCTATTTTATCTTTGTGTGATCTTCGCGGAGAGAATGATCTGCTGGAAACGACGACAAGTAGAACTGAATAAATTACTACACGTTGAGCGAGGTAGCATTTGAACGGTCGTTAAAATATAATTAAAAGTATTTCTTACTTTCCCGTTGAGCTCTCTCTCTCTCTCTCTCTCTCTCTCTCTCTCTCTCTCTCTCTCTGCTGTCTGTATTTCTCCGAAATTGATTTGTCTTTATTTCTCTCCCTGGATATTAATCTTATTGTTATTTGCGAATACACGTTTGACTTATATATTGTTATTCTGGGGTCGAGATAGACTCGAATGGCGGGAGAGAGCGGCGACAGTTAGGAGCTGCAAGTTGCTGTCTCAACTTGTAAGCATATTGCTGATTGTCGGAAGTGCCACTTTGGGATCCAGTGTGACTTAGGTAGACGCGAAAGATCGACCGCTTGGTTGCTTCTCAGACGTCAAACGTAACGCCGAGCTACTCGACGTTTGTTGTTTGTTTACCTCTGACGTCTCTTTTTATCCTGCGAAATTCGACGCAAACATTGAACCGACAACATGCTATCCAAATAATCTTATATTAATGTACGTGTAACGCTACCATTAAACTAACACGTGTCAAATTGCATATTGCAAATAGTTAAGGCAACAGGAAATAAAAGTGCGTAAAAGAAAAAAAGGACGGCGATAGTATAAACACATAACTTTTCTCTTACAGGACTTTGCTAACAATATTCGTGTTTGCTTAATTTTAACTCTCATTAAAATTTACAGTATGCATACTTATATGTATAATTGCACTCATCTATTACAAAACAAAGTTTGCCGTTATATCAGGCTCAGGTTTTCTGAAAGTTAAACCAATTAAACTTGATTGTCTTTTTATTTTACAAACTCTTACTTTTTTGCTATTAGAAGAATCAATTGATATACCAAGTACACTTTTTGTCAGTCTTTCAGAGTCGCTGCGATTTATGAATAATAAAACCTCATGCAATATTCAGCCTATAGCGAATGTTAATTGTTACATTTTATATTTTAATCTCATTTTCCGCTCTTTAATCAAAACAAAGTAATATTCAGGACAAAAATTAAATAACAGTGTTCCGATATGATCACGAAGATTTTAGATGTTGTCCGTGACGCGATGGCGTGTGCCATTAAATTTTATTTAAGGTTAAAACAGTCAACGCGAGATGATTGGTGGCGAAATATTACGTCAATCGGAAAGTTCCATCCGTTTTCCATCCGTCTAAGCTTCGTTTAGACATTACAGGTTAACGACAGTTCTAACTATAGCTATTTGTCGCTAAACGGACGGAACTTTCCGATTTATCTAATAAATTTATATGCGGCTACAAAAAGAGGGACACAGCGACGAGAATTCTTTGGTTCGTACAATGCTAAGAACACGTCCGAGCGTAATATGATTTACGACCTGACAAATTTATAGCGTATCGTATCGTAACGTTTTGCTTCTCCATCTGAATCTGCATGTTACACTGGGAAATGTATAATCCGCGGATTTGCTTACGGGCGGAGTTTGCGACGGATGGCAAGAAAACGTGACTTCGTTTTGCATAGCAAAATAAATCAGCGTGTATCATCCAGTTCCACTAGGATGCTATATTGCGGATGGATCAATAGTTGCCAAAAGTTTCCGACCAATCGCATCGTTTCTAGCTATGCGTCTCTGATGACTATCGATTAATCTAGAAAGCTGAAATTTGTTCGAAGAAAAGGTGACATTTTGACACTTTTTGATTTTGATCTTTCGTATGTGTTAGTGAAGATTATTCGCTCACATATGACGTGCGAACAGTAGTTTGGGACAGTAAAAGTGTTAAGAAAGATGAGTAAGAGAGGTGAATATATAAAATTGATATATAAATTAATAACCGATGATTGTACATTACACGTAAGTGGGTAACTATTTTTACTGATATACGAAATGTCAAAATTTTTTTAGGATTAATTTGTTATAAATCACGTGGATAGAAACGATGCAACTGTCGAAAACTTCTGGTAATCACCGATCTATCGATGATGTAACACCTGTAGGACTGATTCATCTTTGCCATTTTGTACGTGAGCAGTATCGCAAAGCACGGGTTGTATTTTGTTGTAATAAACAGTCCCAGCATCATTCCAACAAATCAAACTTTGCTTCAGGCCCCCCGCCTGTCACTTTAATTTCAACGATATGATTTTTATTTTCCAATATTCGATATATTCCCGTGGAATGTCGAACCTGCCGGCAAACTTCTTCCACTTCTGATCGACAGAAGTTTCGTAATTTTGCGTATTCTTTTTTCTCCTCCGTGAACGAGCGCTAGCAGGTAGTTCTATATGATATATATATATATATATATATTTAAAGACCATTTAACGTTTAATCGAGAGTTGGCGAATTACCGAGTGTTTCAGCACGCCGTGGCGGTGCGTTTAGGGTTTCTTCCTGAAGAAAGTGAGAGAAAGAAGAGAGGAGAGAGGGGAGGGAGAGAAAGAGAGAATTTGGAGTTAATCGCAGTAACGCACGACTGGCGTCGACTTTACGAGTTAAAGCGGATCGTAAAAAGTTCGTCGCGGTGGCTCCGGTGCTCTTATCGCAAGTTAGCCGATACTTGGTGGCTCGCTTTCTGAATTCTTTATGATCTCGCGAGCCTCGTGGAAATAAATGCTCGGCGAACGAGAACGTGAAAACGCGTTTACGCCTGTCGCCGAGATATCGTATTCAGCGTACGAACACCATGATTTTTCTCGCGAAGTGAGTCCGTATAAATCACAAAAGCGCGCTGATATGGCACGCCTGTCGTTGCGTTTTCTTCGTTTCGCGCGCTCTTTCGTTTGTGCTACCGGTGGTAATTGGATGGCGACGGTGTCGCCGAATGAACGTGACGACGCGACAAATCGAAATCAAGTAACAAGAAACGCTGTCGATACAAAGCGGAAACCTCAGCGGAAACTGAAAATAATAGCGACTTCCTTGTCCCTCCATAATTTGTCTATCTATGCCGTATGCTATAGATCGCGTTTCGTAATTCGCTCAAGCGCGTAATTTAACGGCGCAAATTTAATCATGCTTATACGAGGCGAGACTGCATTCTCGTCGCTCATTTCGCGCGGCACGCGAGCTACCGTCTAGTACCGCGTAGATTTAGAAGGTTGCACTTCGCGATTAAATCAATACGTATGGTGTCACATAAACGATTAGAAGCTGATGCGCGGCTTTCAACAGCGATAACGCGAGGAGTTCGGGACAAAGTTCACAGCGCCGTTCGCGAATTAGTCGCTTCGCGTTATCGTTATTGTTCGCTCGTTCGCAAAATAAAGTGCCAGTTTCTCTTCGAGATCTCGGTCTCTCTCCCTCTCCCTCTCCTTCTTCCTTTCTCTCTCTCTCTCCATCTCTTTCTCTCTCTTTCTCTCTCTGTCCCCTTCCTGTCTGTCGTAATTACGGGAGTATGAGTAATTTTCTAGAGTGCCGACGCGAATTCGCGCGATTATCCGTCTAGAAACAACGCGAAGCGGTGTTAATTTCCCGGACTTTCTCGGATATTTAACACGCGTCGCGCTTTCAACGACCGGAACTTTACTAAGGCATCTTCAAGGGAGAGAAAGAGAGAGAAAGAGAGAAAGAGAGAGGAAGAGAGAGAGAGAGAGAGAGAGAAAATGCGGCACTCATTCGATAACTTGATAGCTTTAATGATGACGTCTGGAATAATCGCTGACGGCGTTCGCTTTTCAATCGCGTTCACTTCATTTAATTTGTCTCTTTGCCTGTTCGTATCAAGCGTTCGGCGTATCGAGTTAAAGTGGCTATCAACTCTCTCGAATATTTTGGCTAAGTGACTTTGGCCTTTTAAACGTAGAGAGGTGTCAGAGGAAGAAAGAAAGAAGTCCGTGATGAATGCGTATCCTCGGTGCAAAGCGGAGCGAGAACTTAAGGGAGTGAAATGTGAAACTGATCGATCTTTGCGGTTGCATGTCTGCTGTCAGATGACGCAGGAGCTAAATGAATGTTAACAAAATGCTTTAATTATGGACTTTCGGAAAATTATACAGTCGAATGATACCTACACAAGGAAGTGACAAAATCTTGCCAAATCTAAAAGTTATGTCCACTTACGTTTCGCGATAAAAATAGGTCGAGATAATTATTATAAGCTGGCTGATACATTGGCCTCAGATGATTTACAAGTGCAAGAAGGTCCATATTACAACAGAATACATAAAAATTCATCTTTACTCTTGATTGATTACCTGTCGTAAATTCTGTCTCATCCTCGGTTGGTAAAGTTTACCGAGTTTCCGTTATCGAAGAAACTTGAGCCTTGTTTCAGCCTGAGATAGTAGTCGGCCATTTTACACCGGAGAAAAATATCAGAAATATCCGATTGTTAATTTTGTTATCCGATTAAATATCCGATTAAATATACCGGATATTTGATCGGATAACGAAATTAACAATCGGATATTTCGGACATTTTTCTCAGTGTGGGCTCGTTCCCGGAAAGTTCAGGCCTGTCATCAAAATTCGATTAAGAAACTACCCATCCCTCCGGACACAGTGGCGCAACTATAGACACTAGCAGATTATGCGATCGATCATAGAACGTGTTACATCTTTGATTATAGCATGCATTCCTCCCTCGGGACAGATACAATGACCTCCTTCATGAACGCTATTATTGATACGGAACGGATTAAATTATCCCTCTATCGTTTGCGCAAATATTTTTGCGGAGCTTTCTAATCGCGATTTTGCGAAATATAACGCGATAATAAATATAAAAGCTATCTCCCTTCTCTTTCTATTATTTTAATGTAATTAAGAACCGATCTTCCGGGAGAACGATAGTCCGCATTTATATAAGACAGCGGCGCATCTTATCTCAGGTGAGATAAATTTTTCCGCGACGGAATCGCGAAACGTCTGATTACAGTTTTCGTCCGACGTGAGAAAAAATAGCGTGTATATTTTTGTTTTCACCGGCAGAGGTTGCTGCTTAGGGAATTGTGCGACTGAGAGAGCATCTTAATTTTATTCAGAAGAGAGGGAATCCGAAAACGTGATATCTCGCTCGCTTTTCTCTAATTAAATAAATAAATTTCGCCTTTTTTTGTACGGATTGTTCCTTATTGTCTTCGTCAACTCCTACCGGAAGCGCAATTCCGAAATATATAAGAATGGATTATAGTTTGAGGTAATTCATTAGATTACACATGCGAAAGAGGTACGTATAAAAAAATATTAGTACAAATTATATTAATAGTGCGCTACTACAACTCTACCGGTTGATAACTACAAAAATAAATAATATAGATATGATAATATATAAATAATATTTATATAATAAATATTATTTAAATATAGTATAAATATAAATATTAAATTATATATAAGTAATAAATAATTTTAAGATAATCTAAAGGACCGATTGCATGGACACAGACAAAAACGCGTGACACATTTTCTGCTTTCATAAAGCTTAAAAAGCATAAAAAGAAAATGAGAAAATCTCAGTTTCTTATCGATATGCTAGTAATTTCCAATCAATCGTGCACGCGGTATATCGACAATCAGAGAATCTTTGTGCGCACGTTACAAGCGACGCAATTGCTTCTTTCGTTGATTGCATTTTCTAACATTGCGATTCGCTTTTCCACGACTCCGCAAACTCGCCGGGGATATAAATGAGCGCCGCGCTCTGAATTTCGCGAGAGAGCAATATACGTATGACAAGCGTTTTATCGTCAAGTGTATCCACGGTTGCTGTTCTTCAGCCAGCTCGGTTCTGGATTCGATGTTCGACTTATTTTGTGCGCTCACAGGAAAGTACACGCTCCCACGCTGCTGCCGGCAATATTACGTGACAACGAAGCAGCTTTGCAGAGACAGTCGGAGCGTTTAATTTGAATAAATAGGAGGGAATAAGAGCTCTCGCGAGAGCACGGCATTACGGGAGAACGAGAACAAATTCCATCCGAACTCCGCGAAGATATTCGTGCCTCAACTCCGTCGAAGATATTCGTGTCTCAACTTCGTCAGGCCGCTGTTCATAATTGCGAACGGATAAAAATTATGCGGGGACGATCCTCGGGTGTGCCCCATAGTGACAAATTCGTTCGCCTCGGTGTTGACGTTTAGCAGCGCGGCGTTAATATTGCAAAGGAATGTCACTGCCGTTTGATATCGCGGCTACCCGCAACATTCGCGCGCTTTCATCTCCCGTCAATGTGTAAATGAAATTCGCGTTTGGATCGAGTTCAACGGTATAGCGCGGCACGCAGCGAAATTGCCTATTGCCTATTGCCGGCTACTTTGTGTGTCGATTCATCAAAACTGTTGTATCTAATCAATCATCGCGGCGAGCAATTTGTCCGGAAACGTTGTAGATTTCAATAATTCGCTGGTAACAACGAACGCGTTATTAACGACCGTTCCCTGCGAACCGTTGCAACATATTTGCGATTAACTGTTGCAGCTTCTTCAGCCGCGAGCGTTAATTATTCGCGTTATGACTCGCCACTGCGAGTGATTTCACTCATGGCTTGTTGATCGCCGCGGATATTGCGTACCTTTCGATGCAGGACGCACGAGACGTCGTTCATGCGTTTTATCGTCGCGCCGGGGAATACGGCTTTACGATTATGCGGAATATTATACCGTAATTACGCGGAAGTTGAAGCGTCTTGACTTATCGCGTTATGAAATTTACAAGCACTCGAGGTGGTTGAGCGACAAGTTTCCAACTAACAGATCGATTTTACGCGTTGGGCGGCCAAACGACTTTTCGATAACAAGACGACATGCCAATGAGTGGAAGCATCGCGGCTAACTCGATCAACTCTGATATCTGAGCGACGAGAGGCGAAGTTAGGCGTACTATGGTACAGGTGATTCTCGAAACTTCAAGATGGGTATCGATTGGCGAGGCTAAAGCAGCGCGTTACTCGCGCAAGCGTTATTCCGCAGTTTTGCGATGGTCTTCACACAGAGTCTTTTCTGCATACAATGATCTGCATGTAAAGCATAGTCATGAGCTTTATTGATGCATGCCGATGTACATCAGACATGATAAAGTTGACTTTCCGTCTCGCGGAAGGACCATGTACATGCCAAAGAGATTATAATGCGAGATTATTTTTTTATCCGCCTGTAGCGTGGCAATTCTACATAACACCGTATGCTTTTAGACACACATACGCGAGCACACACATACGAGCACAGCGCACGGATATTTTTCCACGGGTCACGTGTAAGAGAATGTTTTCCAGTGGCGTTCTTTAGTTGCCGGGCAGCCTGCGGAGCAGCCTTTTAGTGCTGCAAAAAATTGCACTTTTACCGGCGCGCCGCTAAACATATGGCGAGAGCGCGCAACTGTGCCGAAATATATCTCGTCTTCCACCCGTTTTGCGATACCTCGAGTTAACGGCTTCCAAACTGCCAAGCTTGCAGTTCCTTAAGAAACTCGTTTAACTTGTGTTTCCAATCGAATCTCTGAGCGTTCCATTAAATTAAATTCCGTAACGGAAAACGCTTTACGGCGATTATCGGTTTTCTATAAAATTATGCAATTCAATATTAATCACGCATACATAAACTAATACAAAAGCGTATTCTTTAACAAAGATACTCCTCCAAGTGTCTCTCGACAATGCTAATACTCTCTTTATCGCACGCTTCATGTAGTATCAAATATTCTTTGAAATTAGCTTATTCGCGTGATTAGCATGTTCGCTTATCGATCGATGGATAGCTCCGTCTCGTGCAGGACTGGGTGGATGGCTATATCGAATGTTTCTTGGTGAGGTGGGTTGACTCCTATGCTACGACAAGATCAAAGGACATCTTATGCACGACAGTCATTATATTAGCGATGATAATATCCATATGACATAATCGCTTAATGGAGATGGCGGTTCGCAAACTTTTGCGATTCTTTTGTGAAGTCAAGTATGACAATTTAGATCGTAATTTAGATTTGCAAAACTCATACCATTGTATCACGTATATTCCCCCATTTTCTTTTATTAATATTTGAATAATGAAGATTTCGTATGAAAAATAGCATGGGACTCTTCTGTTCAATCTGATATGCTTCCCTAGCACACGGCTTTATGTTTGAATTTGGACATTATATTTAGACTCTGTATATGTGTAATTTTTATATGCTATCCTCTGTCCTCTTTCTATATAATTCTGCGAAACAAATTCACATTCAAAGTTTGTTAACGAATTCATTCTCAAATAAACCAAAATCAGAGTAGAGTTCTCATTATTAGTATTTCCCATTTCCTTCAGATTGCATTTCTATTAATTGAAAAACGTAAAGTCGACGTTTTGCATTAAATTTAAATCTAAATTTTTTGTTTGTGTTTCCCACAGATCAATCTACACTTTGAAACAAATACAAAAAATCGATGTCTTTTGCATTTACATTATTGCGTTAATTAATCCTTATTTCACAGAGGAACAATTTCAAGCTCGTCAAAAGCGCAATAATTTCTTCTTTCTCACGGTTTTTGTTTCATGTCGCTACGACGTCTAGAAATGGAAATATTGACGTTTTCACCAATCCATGTTCTCGATCGGCCCGAGACTGCCACTTTGGAGTAGGTCACGTGCGGAGCGACGCGACCTATAGGTGAGAACAATAGCGGCATTCTGCAGATGTACTTCATTTTTCATACGACGTGTGACGGCATGCGAGCGCGGCCTTGCCCCCACTCCGCGGCCCAGAGGGCATCGACCACGCGTCACTGTGGCCATGCGGTCTCCCCACCACGTCATCGTACGTGCTAGTTAGAGAGACAAGTGCAGCGCGAAGCATAATGTGCCGGAATAAGAGCGAGTATCGCCACTCACACTGGCGCTAATGCGAGCCGACCTCTAATATCGGTGTCGCGGCCTTAAACGGCTGTAACTCGCAAATGAGTTTACGTAGCGACTTGAAATAAAAAGCAATCTCGTTGGCAAGTGCTTCTGCGTATGTCTATGTTGCTCTTTTATTGCCGATTTGGAAGAGTCAAGCGTATTGTGATCGATTAAAGTAACCACGTTTACATCAGCAAAGTGCAGTCTCTTTCATTTGCGATAGAACCGCTCAGATTCTATTTTTCGTTTTGTTTATTGTAACAATGATGAGATTAATATCGTTATTGTAAATAGAAGTAAAGGAAAAATTTATGATTCTCAATATTTATAAGTTACATTGTTATACGAAGGGTCTGATTTTAAATGTGATTTTAAATGTGACATTCGTCGTGTGCGGATAAAACGTACGAAATTAAACAGAAGAGTCCTAGTAATTTTTTATATTGTATTATTGATAAAATTCTGTTGTTACAGCGTCATAAGGAAGTCATAAACGTTCTTTTAACGATCATTAAAAATTACTGAGACGATAATTAAAATGAAGAACGCATTCTTGATCATTGGATAATCGTTCTGAGTCACGCTTATTTCGCCATGTTGATCCAAAATATCTGTTGATTCCATAAAATAAACGATTCAAATAAACTCTCGTTACTTTTGCTTCTTACCCTTTTTATTACATTTTCTTGCTATTTGTTTTATATACACGATTGAGTAGGTCGCGAAATATTTTTGGGAATAAACTTGTACTCAGGAGGAACGGCTTTCTCAACGTGTGTTTCACGTTCGCAAGTTGTTGGAGTTTCCTTGCCAATTTCGTCAGTAGATCGACAAGAGGCGAGCTCTCAGGACGTTACGGAGTGGACGGTGATGTCGAAGAAGCGATTGTTCGTGTGATGCGCCGCTCAAGTCTTGTCTATCTTTCGTTCAACTTTATCGAAGAACGAAGGGATGCGCGTCGTCGAAATGCAAGCCTCGGTAGGCTATTGTGAGGCATAAGGATACCGCGAGCACCGATTGAATCGTCGCGAAACTTTTGTCGCATGCGCGTTTGATCTCTCTTCTATTTCGACGAGGAAAAGTGATGGACGAAAGAAAAGGTGGACGCAATTGTCGAAGCGTCGACACGTCTTTGAGATATTACCCGTGATAAGATAGATACCCGTGAAGGAGCTCAAAGGAAAGGGATCATAAGCATTCTTTATATCATGCGTTACCTAACATTCAGAGAGAAAAAGTAACTAAAAATAAAATTTATATTTACTCAGTGGATACTAATAAAATATTTTTATTTATATTAATATATATATATATATATTAGTATAAATAACTATATATATTAGTACATTAATACATGCATTATCATATTGAAAACGATTATCTTTGGACGAGAAAATATAGAGCTTTTTAAAGCCGTATTTTTCATGAAACAAAATAATCGTTTGTTCGGTTTAAATGAAAGAATGTAGATTTAATATATTTTCAATATCCACGCTTGATAAACATATTTTTTATATTTTAGATATATTTTTCTTTCAGTGCATCTGTCACTATATATATTATATGTTATATGGTATGATATCATTATATCATGTTGTACATGTTATGTACATCATATGCTTATCTAGCTTAGCTTTGCTGGATATATCGATCCGATTAATTTCGCTATTCCCTTTGTGTAAGCATGCGAGTCCACATGAAGAAAAATCCAGAGAATTTACATGGACTGAACGAAAGAATTGATTCTACATATTTGTTTTAGCTCGTTAAGGGTACAAGAGCGGTGAAGAGAACAGTCGATTATCAACAAAGTCGTGAATCAGACAGCTAATTGACGTGTTTGTATAGGGCGCGAAGAATCTTTCACGCGATTCGTATTTATATACGGGCGACTCATTTTCTCCGCGCGACACATGAGAAGATTGATAAAGCAGCGAGACTTTGAGAAATAGAGAGATACTAGCAAATTGCGAACGCGTTTATACGATACGTTTTCGCAAAGCGAGAGGGTGTTTGGAACGGTTTGAAATTTCTCCCCATTCTCGCGGGCGAACTTTCCGTAATCCTTAAGTTGATCACGAAGTCGGTAATTGGATAGCCAATGGATCCCGAGTTCAGAAAAGTTTTCCGATATATCGGGAATCACACGTGATGCGCGCGTCGAACGAGCGGCGTTCGTTCGTGCGTGAGTAGACAACATGTATAAATGATCGTTCAGCAGATTCGAGGATATTCAGATAGTCGGTTTAATCACGGTTATCAGCACACAAAACGCTTTGGATCTTAATACACTGGGAGTCCGGGAGCGAATGTGGAAAGGTGGAAATTGTATTTCGGGATTAACGATAATTCTTGATGCAATCGTCGTTACGCTATAATTCTACCGCGAGGATTATAGAACATTCTCTCGCAGCAAGAACTGAGCGACTGATTTCGATTCTATTTACAGTGGCCGTTAAATCCGTAATATGACCGGAGTTCACCGAAATACTTAACATCACCGTTAAATGAGACTAAAAGCATTATTTTGGTCAAGCATTTATTTCTTTTCACTGATAAAAGAGCAGTTTAATTTACATATTGGTTTAAATATCAAATGCAATATCATTACTACCAAATTAATTAACAAAATTATTTATTTAATTTCGTTAATTAATATTTATTTATTTAATTAATAATAATTAATACATACGCATTATATATATATATATTTTAAAATATATTATAATATTTAATATAATTATATTATAATAATTTATTTATTTATGCTCAAAGAAATATACATAAACGTCGAGATCGATGAATGTAGAAGAAGTCATGTATTTTAAATATCTGAGTATGCCATTTCAACAGTCATCAATATTCTCTTTTTTGCATTTATTTTGCATTTTTTTGCATTAAATACTTTGCAGAGACAAGACAACGATCCTGCTATTATCCTCTCATGCTATTAATTGTAAACCGTTCTTCGTGAAATGGTGCTTAAAAATTGTAAACCGATGTAGCGAGGTCATGCATATCGCGCAACTTTTGCATAATCTTCTGGAACCACATCAGCGGGCAATTAATAATTATGAGACAATCAATATGCAGCATTAAATGTAACTCGCTTACCTTCGATATTTGCTAGTCGGTATTAAACATAATATCTCTATGTCGAAAGGACGCTTTGTGCACGTTCAGTGTAAACAAACAGAGATCCAAAGTCCGTCCGCAATATGTGTCGGTTTTCGTCGGTAAATCCGCGTGAGCGTTGCAAAAAATACTTTATATTAAACATTTTCCTCGGAGCTCATTATGAAGGAGTGGCGGACGTGTTTTTATTAAAATCCGAGAGGTCTCAAACTCAGAAGGGATTAGGTGGGAAAAGGGACGTCACACGATGTACATCTGCAAATTCTCGGCGGCGTGAAAGATTTTAATGAAATGTAATTTTGGTAGAAATTTTCCAAGTTTTCTGCGCCGGAGAAAGAGAGAAGGGGAAGAGAGAGAGAGATTGAGAGAGAGAGAGAGAGAGAGAGAGAGAGAGAGAGAGAGAGAGAGAGAGAGAGAGAGGGCAGAGGGATCCGCCGTGGACATATGCAGCGAATTAATTTGGTCCATATTGTTAGTCGAGTTTTTACAAGGAGGATAACAAACAACGCAGCGCGCGATAGGATTTCGTTTATCACTTATGTTGTGGAGCAAAATACCGCTTTTTGCGTGGAACTACATTTTCGCGTATATTGAAACGCGGTCTGATTTGATTTCACCAGAACGAGATTGAAAATTAAAAACACGCTTCACGCAGCAATTTGCATCGGGGTCTGCTTAGAATGCAATCGCGCTATTTTTCGAGGCCGATATGAGTTCCAACAGGGATAGAGTTCGATATTTCGTTACGCACAGTGACGCGATGTTGACTTTCGAAGGTCGCTCTTGAGGACTCCGAATTATAGCTACTAAGGTTTGACACGGTTATTAAAAACTATCGACAAGAGTAAGGTGAGAAGAAGGAAGAAAGATGCAGCCTACCGGGACTACGAGAATCAAAAGCGAGCAATCAAGAAACAGAAAGTCTTTGAGACGTAATTCCTAATTAAGATTAATTAACGCCTCTGAGACGAGCGAAAACTCGAGCGATCGATCGATACTTAATCCAACTTAATCGCGCGATACACATTAATGAAGCATTTAACTGGCGGATCGCGCTTAAAGCGTTAAATGAATGCTTGACTGGAGGTAACCAAGGAGACAGTGATGAAGTGATGTTCGCCAACCGCAAACCAAACTTCGCAAAGTTAATATAATAGTAGTGGCCCTCCTGTCGGTAGGTGTATCGATCCCGTTTGTGCATGTTGCAAACTTGATTCAGAGCGTAATAGGGACGACACCGCCGCAGATTTTCGGCTAACTTGCAACCCCTTCGTAATCCCGCTTGTAATGCCTCGCGGTCCGTCGGCGTCTCTGTCTTGCACGGTAATGCGCGCACATTAAAGATCTTAATAAGATGTTCGGGCCCGAAGAGATGCTTATGTCGGGGACGAGTGAAGTGCATGCACGTGTCAAAGGAACGCTTGAAGCAGCAGTCTCGTGGCAATGCTGAACTGTAGCTTCGCTCGCGGACGCGTCTGCGGAGAATTTAGCAGCGAGTAGGCTGAACACGCGCGGATCTCTGCTTCGCCCCGACTCCCTCGAAACTTCGCCAGTTAGCACGTTTAATCAATTTGACACTAAATCTCGCTCTCTCATCGCGCTCTTGATTGCGGGAATCAATTTCGCCGGTAACGAATTTTTTATCGTGACCTTTTCCGTGGATTTAATATCGAGGCTGATACCCGGTTCGTGCACATTCTCCGCCGTAGGGAGAATTTTCGGGCGCGATACGCCGGGCCGATAAATGGGAGATTTGTTTTCGTGTATGTCAAGGAATGTGCCTGCGAGCTACCGGGAGAGATGAAATTTTAATTCCCCGCAATAAACCTAGGGATTTATTTCCAATAAAGCCTTTGCTTTATTTGCCATAAAGTCGTAATTTCCCACGTTGCGACTGGCCCAGGTTATACACTATCGCATCATTAAAGTTACACGGAAACATAATTTATATGCCTTTCTTACGAGTCGATAAAAGCAACGCAATATTGCGACAAAAGGGCACGTAAATTTAGATGGACGATTTATTTTATACTTTATAATCATGCTGCGCAATGCGTACGCGTTTAAAAAGCAAAATTTCATCGTTATACTTGCATTTATAAATTTGTATCCGTACTTTGTATTTGTTCCGCTATATCTTTGTCGTTTGTACAATGGTTAAGTGAAATGCACTTTCCAACGCTCGTGACAATGTTGAAATTATGTCATTAAACTTGATAATAGACACGATAAACAAATTAAATCGCAGGCCACAGCGAAGTTGCGCAACATTAATCGAGTTATTCATCCATATTAATACGCTTCCCGTGAGAACCCTTTGCTTTTCCTACCCATACTTGATCTGCTTTATTCATTTCTTGATCGCGCGGTTACAAGACTTTTTCGTTAAGAATTTAACTTTCTTAAGATGATGCATTTGCATTTATATAAGCTTGACCGTAAAGAAAGATAAGGTTTTTAAATGGACAAGAATTGATATGTCTTTATGATTTGCGGTCTCATAAATATTAAAAGTCTGCCACGTTTATCCAGCTTGAAATGTACAGCGGGTAGTCGTCGTTAATCAATAATATCACATTGCACGTTATTTTTCTCTTTATTTCGAGAGTACCGTTCATTGTTTGTTCATATTCATGTTTCAAAGCTAACAGAAAATTATTTTGCGGCGTATGACAAAATATCTTTTGTCTCAAAATTTAATTTATTTATTAAAGAGTACTAAGAGCACATTGTATGCCTAATATATATGAATAAAGTTGCATTATTAAAATCGTTTATATATTTCTTTTTTGACTTGAACGCAAAATTCGGTTATGCCGGCCACCGTCGCTCTCTATCAACTCAATTTCAAGACGGACTGCTCTTAATTTTGTCGATCCCTTCGGCTTCAGCATTCTAGATCAAAGTCCATGTAGCCGCTCGTAAATTACCTGTCGAGGGAGTCGCAGGTGCGACGAGAAGGCCTCCGCAATTCCCTTTTGCAAAGGATACCAGCGACATCGTTGTAACCCGCGAGTCCTCCAGCGCATCTGAGGGTGTTACGTAGACGCACATGCATATAAGGCCATTAAATCACAAACATTTGCATATTGTGGCGAAGGGGCGGTAAGGTAAGACGAATTCGATAGGTAAGAGAAACGATCCTCGTTGGTATCAACGTGCCGTCGAAGCCATGTTATATGCGTGACGTATTGCGCGTTGTTTCCAATCGAGATGCTTATTAAATAACTTCCCCCTTCCCTTCCTCTCTCTCTCTCTCTCTCTCTTTCTTTTCTTCTTGTCTTTCCCTCCCCCGTCGCTCGGTTTCTCTCGTGTACCGAGTTTTATGTCGTGGAACTTGCCGTACACGCTAGACAGCTGTTCCCTGCGGCGACTTCGCGAAAACTCGGGAAAATATACTCGTCCGTCATCATTTGTTGCCTGTAACGGCTAGCAAGATCAAATTGCGCGCGACGCGAGAAATTTTGCGGCAATGCGAGGACGCACTTTTCAGACGTCAGTACGGTATTCCCGCGTATTGCCGCGTTCACGGTGCTCGGCGGTGACTTGAAATTGTACGACGATCTAAAAGCGTGCGCTCGATTCAAACGCAAACTACAGAACGGTGCGAGCAAATATTGTATCAATGCAACACTGCAGCATGCTCCAATGAGCATGGTTTAATAGGCTTCGCGCTTTCATACTAATTTCGATGGGCATTGTTCCAGCGTATGCCGGCTATAAGGATTCGCACATTCGGCGATAATAGCCCCGGCACACGCAGCGCAAACGCTCGTGAATAATAAAACAGGTCGGTATAAAATGCACAACGTTTTTCCACATTTCTTTACATCTGTTCGTAATATTCAATGCACATTTGAAGCGGTTTTTATTCGCTTCCACGAGTTTATTTGCTCTAGCTGCAATTGTCCGTAATGTTCCGTGCGATAGATTCAATCGTGGTCAGATCGTAGTCAAAGAGTCCTCCGTACGCTTTTAGACGGAAATTACGGAAATTACGAGAGTTCGTTTGGACACTTTTCCCAGTTTTAATAGCGCTTCATTCAGGCATGTGGTTGCTTGCCGGTGTGCCGGGTGACGGTTTGTGAAAATGATAATAATTCGTGCTCCGTTATGTGCGAGGGTGACGCACGTACGATACTTTAGTTTCAGGTCACGATTAGCAACTCCCTTAATTTTATCTGCGTAATATTATTTTGCCCCGCGCGAATGTCTCGCTGGTTGACGCGGTGAAGGTACCGCTGCGCTTGGAACCGTGATCTTGTAGCCGAAAATTCTCGGGGCACTTCCGAAAATGGCCATGGCACCTTTATGAGATCAAGTAACCGTTTCCACGTTACGTAAATGTAGTCCGGGTTTCTCTACTCTCTCGAGCGTAATAGGTGTCGGAGGTGGGTGTATGTAAACGCGAGTAACAGGTGCATACGGAAGCGCGGCGACAAAGCCGGACACGGTGGCGCCTTATCAAGCGAGCTATTTGAATGAAAATAACTTGAACGATTGCATTAATCCGCTGAAAAATCTCAACCGGGACGGAAGGTAAGCCACGATCGAAGAAGGCCCGGAGGACAAAGCGGTTCATTTCCCGGCCGGCGTAGAGAGGGGTTTTATGTCGAGTTAAGCCCCGGAGAATCTTGGGAAACGACATCTCCTTCAGCGACTGCGCTGAAACGTTACGTTATTACATCGCGATTTCTCGTGTTACGCGACTCTCGCGCCTCACTTATATTTCCTTGCGTCAGAGTAGATTTCTCAGTCGTCGGGTGTTACGGAGAAGTCGGCGCCATCCTTGTCCGTAATTTTCTAAGAAAATGTACAGATAGAAGCATAATGATCTCACATGTTACGCTCCGCATATATAAAGGAAGAAGAAAATAATATATGTCGTATCTACATTTTATCGTGATATAAAAGAAGGATAATGCAGTTATTCAAGTCGAGTCAAAACAATCATTTATTTCAAGCTTTAAGCACGGCGGCGCTTCTGTTATTCATTTAATCACGCGTGTATTATTACACGTTTTACCGACAGCGGCAGGTCGGCAGTATAATTGAAATCGTGTATTTAAATGGAACTTTCAACCTTTACTCTGTGACCGAGTGGAAAAAATCGAGATGATCGATGCAAATGTCGTTAGCGGTTAAACGGGCGACCGGTCGCCTACCATCTCCGGGAGGAAAACATTTTTCCCTCTCTGCGAAGGAAATGATTATGAAAGTGAATAAGTCCATGTGCCAAGTTGCGCGCTTTTATTTGTTACCGGCGGAATAGGAATAGGAAGCTTATTGGACGGATGCAGCAGGAAGAAAGGTGGTTAAATGGTCGGATGGAGATATGGATGTAGAAGAAGGTACGCGACTGAAGTAGGTCGGCCAGAGGCCAACCGAGAGGAGACTCGGCTTCTCGGCTAATCTTGATTCCACTTGCCGCTTTTCGTTTTATTTCACCGTGCCTAGTCCCAGTTTGCGGACGTTCGGCGCTTCTCACGGGACTGCGAGAGATTCCGCTGTCGCGGCAAAGTTAAAGCCACCTGCTCCTTTGACCGGACCGTTTATTTCTTATATTGATCCTTCGTCTGTTTTGTCGTCTAAACGTTCCTTTCCCTTTGTTTCTTGCAATTTAAGAACGACAGTACTTGCCGCGATTATCACCGAAGTCTGGTTAATTTCTTCGACATCTTGCGGCACGGCTCTCTTTGCGAGACATTTTCATGTTTTGCTCATCTGTGCAGTTTGTTGCTCTTCTGCTTGCTATTGATTATTTCTGATAGTAATGCTAGCAACAAAGTTTATGTTTTGCACATCATACGTGTTTCTGATATAAATGAGAATAAACAGATAAATAGAGAGAAAGAGAAAAGCGACTGTACATTGACGGAAATCTCCTCAAAGCAAGTAATTTGCGAATCGTCCAATACCTATTTCTTTAATACCGCATCGTGATTATATGGCATGTGTATAGAGTTCCTTTGCTCATTAAAAGACTTTGACGCATAACAAGAAGACAGAATCTCGTATTATTTTCCAGCTCATTAACGTAAAAATTCGAAGAGAAACGAAAGGGATCCTAATTGAAAGGAGATCCTAATTAAACGATGCGAAAGCTATCGCATTGGTTAAATTACAACGGTCGCGGTGGACATCGTGCCTTCTACATTTGAAAAATAATTCTTCTCAGCGTCCTCGTAGCAATTTTCTCTTCCCTAGCTATTATATGTAGTTCCTTTCGTGTTTGTACTTTCGTGGTTGTACTTTCATATTTCAAAGCGTCGCCGCACGGATTGCTCTCGTCGGCGAAATTTACCTTATGATACTTTTGTAATGTGGCAGCATGATGTAAAAAACTCCAAACATCTCTACAATTCCTTGACACACAACATTACTTCTAACGTTACCCGTACATTGCAAAACAGCAAACTCCCTGTCCTAAGTGGCCTAGTTACAAGAAAATCAGACGGCTTCTCTAAGCCATCAAGTCTACAGGAAACTCACCAACATGCCAACATGCTGCATCATACCGCTAGTCATCCCAAAAACTGTCAGTCCTTAATTCCCTGATATATAGAGTCTTTATTATCCGCGACCAGAAGAGCATATGAAGCGAACTCAAGGAATTAAAATACACGCTCCAACAAAAATGTTAAACAACGGGACAGAAAGACAAGGCAATGAAGAAACATTAAACTAGAATAACGTCTGAAGAATAAATCATTTTACAAGAATGGACAAAACATAAAAGCAACCGCTTTCTTCCCATATATGCAAGGAGTCGCGGAGAAAAAAAATCGGCAACATCTAAACAAAATATGAAGATCCTCACTAAAAATACGACAATTTCCCAAAAGGCAAGATACCTCCATTAAATACATGAAGAGTTTATAAAATTTCTTGCACATTTAGTAAAGTCTGCATGAGAGAAATTGGAAAGATGGTATAAAGAAACATCAATCCGCATCAGGCTGAAATTTTACAATCTGCATTGACGAAACATCATACAGAAACAGCAGACAAAATCATATTTGATTAATCTTCAACTTTAATCGAAACTAACATCCGTTTCTCTAAAAAATCTAGAGGGATCCTTAAAATTTGACAAACATCCCAACAATCTAAACCGAGATAGCAGTTTAAAAATCGATCCAATGTGGCAACTCATAGTTCGAGAAAAATCCAATACCACTCCGCTCGTCTCATATCTTTTCCGCTCCTATTAAAAAGCTAGTCCCCTGTCACGAATTAATACGTACTTAATTATTCTAAAAAGCGCACGTACAAAAAGAGAAGCCCTTCAGAGAATTTCTCTCCTCTTTCTTCAGGTTGTTCCTCTTTCCGAAGAAGAGAACTAGGATATTCGGAAATAAAACCATGATGAACGCGGTACCAAGCCGGCAACCGAAGCAAGTTACTTTGTTAAGTGCAAACACTTACTTTGTTGCGATCATTACGCCGTTGCTTGCAGTCCCCAAGTTTTAGATGTAAGCATTAAGCCACCGAGTAGGCTGCGGTGCGTTGCCTGCTTAAACTCGGTTAATTAATTTTCTTGGGAATTCCATCGTTTATATGGCGCACTGCTGCTGAAATCTATTGCTCTGTCCTTCGTTCGCTAATATTATAGCGCTGCGCGAATTCTCTTCCGTCGGTGATCGATTAAGCACATTGTCATGAAACAGGAACGGCACGGAGCGTTACGGTCGCAAGCACAATGTTCGCATTAGAGGAATTCGTTGCCGATTGTGACATTAAGGTGAATTAAACTCGGGTTATTGTCTCGTCATTTAGTCCCGATTCCTCCGACGTCTATCGACTATCCATCTGCACTTCGCACGGGCAGCGTTATTCATCAATCGCGGCAAGATGTCGATTTAAACGCTCGGAGAACTAGCGACTAATCGCTTCTTTATGGATGTACGGGAGGACGTCTGTTCTTTGAGTTTCCGTTATAGTGTCGAATGAACGCTATCGCCACCGAATCGATGTATCTATGATACGTCGATTCGGTGGCGATAGAATATCGCAGAGTTCGCACGAGTTGACTCATTAAATGTTATACAAATTTGAATTATTATATTTGGCGAGTAATGCGTTCGATCGTTTGGAAAGTCCGCGCGATGTAGATTTATCCTGGTGTACACTAATTTCTGCTTACAAAGCTCAACGGATATATTTAAAAAGATAAATCTACACCTTCTCGGCGTACAATGTACGAGAATATTCGGTAACGTGTGATGGGAAATACCGCTGAGCTCGAGAGGAATCTCCAGAGACCGACTGTGTGCGATACTTTGCTCGTGATTTCCAGCTATCCGGTTGCTTTAGGATCGATATGCCGCGCGGTTACAAATATTTTCCTCATATATATGCGCGCGAAAGGTCGGGGCAATAAATCTGTTTTCACTTGACTGGGTCAATTCATGAAATTTCTGACATAAGCTTCGCACTGATACGCGCCCTGTGTGGGAGAGCACGGCGAGTGGATAAGGCCTAGAGCAAGGGAGATGGTGCGGAAACGACATCAAAGGTGAGGATTGGTTAAAAAATCGTGCGCTGGGATAGACATTCGCTGGAGCGCAACAACAATGCAAAAGGAATCAATTGTTCTCTTTAGGCAAGCCGAGAACGAATCGGTCGAATTGCTTACGCCGTTTGCAATATCGCATTCCACAAACGTTAACAACTATTCATTTGTTGCACATCGAATTCTCAAATGCGAGACACGTAAAAACCGGTACGCTCGCGAGAGACTCGCTTTTCAGCTCGTCGTTGGAACGTGCTTATGATCGATTATATTAGACGTCGGCAGCGCGGCGCTCGTAGAAGCCGGAATTAATATTCGCATGAATACCCATAAGCTGCTTTGACGATTGCAGCAATATCTATCAGAGGTATCAATTCATGATTCGCGTTATGCAGAAAAGGTATGTAGCATTGAAGATTGTGTGTGTGTGTGTGTGTGTGTATTGTCGATGATAAAACATGAAATTTAAGACAAAATCAATACCAACGTCATCAAAGTCTCCATCTAGCGCTAACATAATTTTACTAGGCGAGATTGGCGAAATTATCATTTTCACAACCGTGACATTCTCTAATAGAATTAATATAATCAGCGTATCGATACGTTGAGAGGACGTATCGATTTCGACAATTCGAAACCATCGGCGCTTCCACTTGTGTACACGCGGGCGCGATTTATAGTGGATAAGTCATCTCATAAAGCGACGTAAATAATAAATAATAAATAAAAGACTTGAAATTGTGCGTGCATTTCTCTGTGCGTATTTGTTCAAAGCCGGTTTCCAACAGTGCGGAAATAGTGTCAGCTCTTAAGTGAACATCGCGACGATTGGCTTGAATGACTGTGTCCCCGCAAATAACGGGGCTCTATTCGCGCCGGTCATTTGTTATGTCGATATCTTGTTCATTTTTCGGCATATTCCGGAGTATCGCGCCAGCATGTGGGTATTATCGCGCGTCGCTCGAGTGTGCGTGATCATTTCACGCCCCGTGAACTTTGTGCGGCGTGCCGCTGAATATCCGCGCCATGTTACCAGAGTCACATTCCGGGCGTGCTCTGTGCGAGTGATAAAATCTGCGAAATATAACGTACGCGCCGATCGTGTGCGAATATCAATTTTTTACGCGTTCCTTTTTCCCTGCAACATAACTGACTAAATATTCGACACGCTCCGGCGATGGTAATCAAATCACTCGGACACCGTCGCTTATCTCCTGCGCATCTCGTGATGTTCCTGTCGGGAACTCTTTTCATCATGCTTAGCACAATTATCGAGCAGTACGATGAAGTACGCGCAGCGTCGTTTTTATCTGGAAAACACATTTCGCGATGTCTCGAGGAAACGAGTGGTTCGGTTCCGAAAATTTGATCCTCTCGAGACAACGCTACCATTCTTGCGTCCTTTTGAGGGGATAAACTCTTCAATTGCACGCAATTACCCTTTTGTATGTGTCAAGTATCATCACAGCACACGGGCGAGGTTTCCCAACAGCCACTTTATCGGCAAGAATCGATGACGACCACGTTTACGTGGCGTGACGGACAATTTTGCGAAGTGTCGGCGACAACGATGGATGGTGAATGGTTTCCTGTAGACCAGGACATGAGTCGGGGGACGAAGAAGGGTGTGCGGGAGATGCCGTTTAAGTGTGACAGCGCTCTACACGTGCCATTGCGTCGTGCATATTGCACCGGAAGGTTGCACCGGCGCAGGGCAGATTCCGAATGAAAAATGCACTTCTTGGCCGAGCAACGTGCCGCTGTCGCGTTGCTGGCAGGACCATCTTTTTCAACGTCTGCATTTTTCAAAAATTCTAATGTTCGCGTCCGCGGAACTTACGGTCGGCCGGCGGACGCGTTTCTCTCGAAGGTCATCGGATGAGCCGTCGTTTGCGGGTACGAGTGAAGTCAATGCGCGAGTCAATGCAAGCGCAAATCATGAGTAACAACCGAGCTATAAAAATGTAAATTAGTAAATCTTCGCAATTGAGGAATACAGTTGGGGAGTTGCATCTTTACGACTGATTACGAAATCGCTGTACACAGACTGGCAAAATATAGCGTAGACATAAGAAACTTTACCGTTTTCCTTGTAAGATATATACTTCCGGAATAGTTTGAACATTCTTTTTTCATACAGTTGATGAATACGAAACGAATGTCCAAGGAGAAGGCTTAATTTATGACAACTTTTCAAAGACAATTATACGAACTGCATTAAAAGAGAAAACCTATTCTCATCATTTCGAAAGGCGACGTGCATTAGGGTGAAAATGGATTTGCAAAAGTGGCCACGCTGGATAGAAATGTCACGTGCAAAGATCTCGTTGATAAAAGAACGTTCTTGAAATATAAATCTATTTTAGAAATTTGCCTATACATCACGATGACACTTTCACCCAACGCACGAGTCTTTTCTTAGTGCTAATAACATCTTTTTTACAGTCGTACATATTTGAAATGCTGCGGATGGTTATGAAATTATACGGATGGTTAAAAATTCAATGACAGCAACATTAATGTTAGAAAAAGTGATGAACGATACGTCACGCGCGATTTTATCCGTTATACGTTCTGAAGAAGTATAACTTTATGTGTTACGAAGTATAACTTTATGTGTACCGTTTGTACAAACGAAAGGTGAATTTATCTCAGAACAAGAGAATTGAGGATATAGGCTAAGAACTGGGGATTTCTTTTCCTCTTCGTTCGAAGCCTACATTCGAGAAAACGAGGCGTTCGCGTGTTCTCGATTCCCTGTGATTAAACTGCAATTTCTAGTCCCCCGCGTCGCGTTTCTCTGCGAGCAGACCGCGCCGCAACAAAGGGATTAAATAACTGTTTGCTTAGCTGTTTGTACACCGAAGAGACGACCATAAGGCCGGTGTGAAGTTGGCACCTCATTTTGTAGCACCGCAAGTTTCAACGATAGCTCCATTGGCACCCACAATAGTTCTGCAGTTCCTGATAGGTTATACCAATAGTTCTGTCGAATTAGTTAACAAAATGGCAGTTTGAAAATATGAGGTGCTAACTTCCCGTAGCACCGCAACTTCCAAAAAAACCAATTTCAAGCACGAAATTTTATAGTTCTGGAATAGTTCTATAGTTCCTGATATGTTTTAGGAATAGTTCTGGCTTCTAACCAATTTTAAATAATTTTTGAATCTCAGCGCCAGCACCGCACCACAAAAGTAAAGTATGTGTCTGCTGGCAGTTCCAGCCGACTTCTGGGTTTCTTTTAGTAGTTCTATAATAGTTCCAACGATTTAGGTTGGTCCCGTCGCGGGTGCCGGCCACTAACTATTTTTAAATAATTTTTGAATCTCAGCGCCAGCACCGCATGACAAGAGTAAAGTATGTGTCTGCTGGCAGTTCCAGCCGACTTCTGGTTTTCTTTTAATAGTTCTACAATAGTTCCAACGCTTTAGGTTGGTCCCGCCGCGGGTGCCGGCCTTTAACTATTTTTAAATAATTTTTGAATCTCAGCGCCAGCACCGCATCACAAGAGTAAAGTATGTGTCTGCTGGCAGTATTGTTTTTCCTGCTTTTTATTTATTTTTTGTTTTTATGATAATTTTATAATAATTCTGAACATTCTCATATTTAAGGTTTAATATGTATATATATAGTATATAAAAGAAACACAGAAGTCGGCTGGAACTACCAGCAGACATACTTTACTCTTGTGATACGGTGCTGTCGCTGAGATTCAAAAATTATTTAAAAATAGTTAATGGCCGGCACCCGCGGCGGAACCAACCTAAAGCGTTGGAACTATTGTAGAACTACTAAAAGAAAACCAGAAGCCGGCTGGAACTGCCAGCAGACACATACTTTACTCTTGTGATGCGGTGCTGGCGCTGAGATTGAAAAATTATTTAAAAATAGTTAAAGGCCGGCACCCGCGGCGGGACCAACCTAAAGCGTTGGAACTATTGTAAAACTACTAAAAGAAACCCAGAAGTCGGCTGGAACTGCCAGCAAACTGATACTTTACTCTTGCAATGCGGAGCTGGCGCTGAGTTTCAAAAATAATTTAAAATTGGTTAGAAGCCAGAACTATTCCTAAAACATATCAGGAACTATAGAACTATTCCAGAACTATAAAATTTCGTGCTTGAAATTGGTTTTTTTGGAAGTTGCAGTGCTACGGGAAGTTAGAACTTCATATTTTCAAACTGCCATTTTGTTAACTAATTCGACAGAACTATTGGTATAACCTATCAGGAACTGCAGAACTATTGTGGGTGCCAATGGAGCTATCGTTGAAACTTGCGGTGCTACAAAATGAGGTGCCAACTTCACACCGGCCTCTACTGGGAGTAGAGTCGTCCATGTAGTCGAAAATGTAGGGTTTTGAGAGGACTTTAATTTGGTACCAAAGCCAGGCCTGTATCTCTAACCGTTTAGGAGATATCGAAGGTTAAAGTTTTCCAGCCTCTCTCCGTCGATATCCAGCCTTCCTCCGTCGATATCTCCGCTTCTACTGGGAGTAGAGAGTCGTCCATGTAGTCGAAAATGTAGGGTTTTGAGAGGACTTTAATTTGGTACCAGAGCCAGGCCTGTATCTCTAACCGTTTAGGAGATATCGAAGATTGAAATTTTCCAACCTTTCTCCGTTGATATCTCCGCTTCTACTGGGAGTAGAGAGTCGTCCATGTTTTCGTAAATGTAGGGTTTTGAGAGGACTTTATTTTGGTGCCAGACCCAGGTCTGTATCTCTAACCGTTTAGGAGAAATGTTGGAAAACTTTAATCTTCGATTTCCAACATTTCTCCGTTAATATCTCCGCTTCTACTGGGTAAGCGAGTTCGCGCGCCCTGATATTTGGTTATAGCTTAAAAATTAGCAATTAAATGACTAGGGTTGTTTAGGCCGTGGTATTTAAAATAGGAAACTATGGCGGAGTTAATAACGGAGGCGCGTACGCAGGCACAGCAGCCGCTGCGAGGCTGTTGTTAATTACAATCAACCGGATATGGCATTTATACCGCTACGCGTCTCACCGTGCTGTTTCAAGCTGCCACGTCTGGGTGACTAAGGTATGTTCCGTTCGGTGATTTTTCACCGTGGAACACGCTGGTACACCGGCTGGAGACCGACGCGCGGTCTGGCGCGCGGTGAAGAACGATTCGAAATAGCGGATACGCCGAGGTACTTGTACGAATTCTAATTTTATCTCTGTTTTTCATTCTGCTCTTCTCCGCAGTGTATGTTCCACACCGTTCGATTTCACACGCGATGTTCCCAAAAGTTGTCTCAAAACTGTCGTTGGGCGTCACAACTATTAGAGTCCAACCTATGAGGTCTCATTGATAATCACAACGTTCAATTATTCCCTCTTTGTACTTCGCATATTGAGAATAAAATATTTTCCACGTTGTTGTTGTTGAATAGTTTAATAGCATTATTGTTTACCAGGAAATATCGATCTCCAATTAATTAAGGTTAATCAATTAAATTTAATTGGTATATTGACTAAGACTCCAAGTAATAAACATGAAGGTATAGCTTCAGCAGACAAAAACACACATTCACACAAGTTTTCAGCTACTTTTTTATCAAGTACAGTGTTTCATATGTACTTACGCTGATTTACATCGGAATCATTATTATGCTCGTAAAGAAACGCGCTCATTTTAACACTTTAAATGTTTCCATGTTTCATAAGCTCGACAATATATATTTCATATCAAGTTCTGCTCGAAAGACGAAAAAGTGAAAAATATGACTTTCTCTATCAATTTCTCCCTGATAGAAAATAATATAGAATAATTCGTTAAGGACATTCTATATATTTCTTGTAAACACTGTGGCTTATGTAGCCTTTTGAAGAGATGATAAAATATCATCTTTTGTAGTTTTAAAATAAAAAAAGAGAGAGGGAAGCAAATTTCTCTCTGGTATGAGCTCTCAGTACAAAGAGTTTCTATATTGGAGCTGAATTTTAACTTATTTATTTATCGTTAGCGATACAACGTAATCTTGCTGCAAGCTCTGCATAGTCTGCTGGTGTAGCGCATTTTTTCCATACGTTCATCGATGAGTTAAGCCACGTGGAGTGTAGGAAGCACGCGCGAGAGCACATGATGAAAATCGAACGAGTACGAAGATACTTTGATCTTATCCGTACCTTTGTCCCTTGTTGTTTGAAGCAGATGAAATGAAAATACTGATTTCGAGACGGAAGTTGAGATAAAAAATGCAACCAGTGCAACGAATTAAACGAGTTAAAAACAACTATATATTTGCGAATTTACTATAAATATTTGCAAGTGAATTTACTACTATTAGATATTTCCGATCGTAATATTCATCTACATATATTTAATCGTTATAATATATAGGATGATTCAAAACACGCGACCTTAAAGTAACACAGAGATTTCACAACCAATCTAAAATTAATTTTTATTAGCAAAAACGTCGAAATATCAATAGTTTCCGAGATACAAGCAATCGAAAAAATAGAGTATTCTACAACCTAATCTCTGGGCGATCCAAGGGATAGTAAAATTATTTTCTTCCACATTTAAAAAATCCATGTGAATAATGACATTCCTTACTATTTTCGATAAGGAAAAATTTCCTCCAAATTGTTCGAGGTTATAAATTTGAGCTTTATCCTGTATGTTATGTATTGTGTATGTATGTGTGCAATTTTAAGTTTTATAATAATAAATGATTGATGAGTAAATTTTGGTGCATATTATTTAAATAGAGATCGTAGTTTACTGTATCTACATATTTTATTTATCGCACATTTGTTTAACACACATTTGTTACATTCGGAATTATACTTCGGATATATATGTTATTTGTAAAGCACGCAACATTTATATGTAGCACCGTCGTACAGTTGAGAGACATGGATGTTTAATAACTGAGTGTAGCAGTGTATTATCACGGGTGGTAATAATGCCGGGTGTTATTTTGATAATTAATCATCGTTCAACGTGAAAAATGACGCGGTTTGCAAAGCAGTTCACGCCCTATCGCGTGAAATATGGCCTCGTGTCATCGTCGCGATGAACGCGAACGAACGAACGTGGGATTATTAAAGTAGTGAAAAGAGCGGTCACTCCGTGTTTCGTCGTCGGTCAGGTTGTAACCGTGTAACACGTCCCGACGCTTATATTTTTCATTGTCGTGTCACAGGAATTAAAATTATGCATTATGCATAAAAGTCGCCAAGATCATCCGCTAGAAGATGAAAAGGGCGATCCGCGACGGGTTCGCGATTTTTCTCCCGGAAAGGCGCGCTTTTCACGTTCCAATCTGTACTTAAAGTGATACGAGAGCAGAAGGCGATGATGGTACGTTGTCCTTTTCCTTTTCCCAAAACGGTAAAGTTATCGGATACATAATCAGCTCAGAGTTCGTTACTCGCGATAGTCGCACAAAGGACCTCTGCTTTAAAGAGATTCACTCAAGCTTCTCACCCCAGCCCGACGTACAAAGGGTTCGTTTGATCAATAAAATGATTTAATTACGATCCAATTTGCTCGCCTCGTTAAAAAATCTCGCTGCGCTCCTGATTTCTTTCCGGTGGTGTTTCGGATACTCGCACGGGAGAAACACCGATTATTGCGACCCAACTGAGCGAAGCTGTCGCTTCGCGTGTTCAGCACGTATTTAATTAATTATACTTTCTACACCGATGCGTCTCATTTATTTATTCTCGACAGCATCTGTGCAGCCGGAACTTTCTAAATAAATTAATTAATCGCGTATAACCTGATCACCATTCGATTCAAAGCCGACGATTTAAACGTTCTCCTCAGTCATGAGACCTCAAGCGCTCCCAACTTCCCCGCAATAGAGACGCCCCGGTTTCGAGATCTGCGTTTATTATTCTTTTCCTTTTTGCAAGGTAGCTACCGACATCCGGCCACTGCATACAAATGCACCCGCGTGATCTCCCGTTCGATCAGGCGACCGGTGTGTCGGTGACACACCGGCGCAGCCAGAAATCGTCAAGAGCCTCTCATCGATCGATTCGACGATACTCCCTTCGTTAGTCCCCTTAAACCGGGCCAGCGAGAGCTCGCCGATCCGGACACGCCGTCCGGGGATGGTCGAACATCTCAATTACAACGACTTAACCGAGCGCGATAAATCCGCCGTTTAGTCCACGAGGCAAGCAGCACAAATCGCAGCCGGTATCGCGCGCGCGTCCTGACAAGGCCGAGGCAGCACTTTGGCCGCGACCCCGGTGGGTCCATGGAAACCAGAGGTGGCTGTGTTTCTACTTCATTTCTCAGCCGCCGTGGTTTGGTTTGCCGTGACGATCGGCCGCGGCTGTAACACAGTCACCTAAACCAGCCGGAATTGCGGAGTCCGGTGCCGCGGCGGCACGTGAAATCCAACTGCAATCTGTTCGTCGCCGATATACACGATTTCACGCGCGTGTTCGTACGCGTCGTGTACGTGCATCCGGTGGGCCACACGCGCAAAGTTCGCAGACCATCTCGACTAGCGTCACGATGACCGGCCAAATAAGCGACATACCAGCCGGCCCCAAAGTAAACAGGTCCGATTAGTTGTAACTCTGTTACGTAGAACGCTGCTACACGTGTTAAAGCGATGGATCGAGAGAGAGAGAGAGAGAGAGAGAGAGAGAGAGAGAGAGGCGCATTTGTGCGACGGAGGTAGAATTGCACGCGGTTAAAGTCGCCAGTCTGTCGTCTGTTATGGACGTGCGTCTCGCTGTCGCTTTGATTCCGCTCCTGATTGAACCGCGACTGCAACGTGTCGCTGCAATCCGTCTCATATGTCATTTCATCCTGCTCGACGCCCGGCATATTTTTCGCGGAGCGAAGTGAAGCGCGCGTCACGCGAGATCCTTTTCTCTTTCGTTCGATTTCGAGCCGGGTGACGAGTGCTGATTTATACATCTTTCCGCTGTCTATCTTGATTAGCGACGGTAATCAAACGAGCCTTCAGCTATGCGATGAAAACGCGAATCAGAGTTGCGCTAATTAGCAGAAATTCAATCGCCCTCGTAATTATTCCATGATTCAATCGCCGACCGTTTATTTTTACCCGGGCCTGAAATCACAAGATTCTGTTATATCGCTCGAAACTCGGGTGGCATCAGTAGATACCCGTGACATTCTCAGAGCATCGCACGTGCACAATTGCGCTAATATTGCCATTGCAGTGAAGTTCACGGCAATTTCTTACATATCGAGTCGGTGAAAAAATTCGCCTCGATTCTTGAATTAAATTTCACTTTATCCAATTGAAATCAATGATTCGTCTTCGACAAATCATTTACCAATCAAATTCATCGCCATAGTTATTTGTGACTCCTCATCACTTGTTTCAGCAATATTCGCGGCAGCTTTCTCGTGAAAAGGAATTGGTTCACTCTCGGAAAAGACGAGAAATCGAACCGAACCTTTCCATTGTCCCAGTATCCTTGAAATATTTGTGAAGAAGCATAACAAAGGACTGATTAATCCAGTCTTGACTTGAGTCCTTTTAATCAGGCTCTCAAGCCGCGATGCAGCGGCAGCTGCTCAAGCGTGCACTCGTATGTATTTCTACTTGAAAAACTAAGAGACGTTGCTGGAACTCTTCGCTGGAACGAGAGTTCAAACGTTTGTTCATTAATTATCACGAATGTTTCTCCTTCGACGCGAATTCATTTTTCGTTCGAGTCGCGTCGGCACGGAGCGAGCAAATTTGATGCGCCGTGGCGGAACGGTGAATCCGCAGACGGCACTCCATCTCCGATCCATCTGTCGGTCGTGCAAGCCGCACTACTGTGTTCCGATTCGCGGTGGAAAGCCTGGCATAAAACGCGATTCAGGTCTCTTCACCGACACTGACTAGGTGGCCCAGATTCTTAGTCTGTTTTATACGACGGAGCGTGGGCACGGCCGATTTTCTCCCTCTCTTTCCATTTTGTTCGAGTAGGCAAAGCCGCGAACGCGCGCGCTCGCGCGCGCGCTGCTTGACGCAGGGATAAATTCACCGGCCGGGACGATACGTTTCCTTCGGTCGCACCAGCATCACACCTGCTGTGGGGAAATAAATTTTTTATAGCTGTCCGGCCGTCCAGCCGTCGGCCAGCGAGATGGATGAACGTTGCCGCCGATTGCGAGTCCGCTCCGGTTTGCGCATAATATTATGAATATTGATGAGCGCGTTCGATAACGACAACGCCGATACTACGCTTCGAACTAAAGTCATATTCCGCAATCGCCGCGGGACACCCGGTATATATGTTGCACGAACGATACACGTGCATTCCATTCGGCACTCGGCCACTTTGCGCCACGCACGTAGTGTCGGGGATCGCTTCAGGAGCGCCGTGATAAAGTGCATTTTACGAGCGCCGTCGCCGCGGGAATTACTACACACTATAAACTACCGAATTCTGCGGCCGCGTGCGATAACCTGCGGTAATTTTGGATCGGCGGTGTTCAGCGCGACGACGACGACGACGACGACGGCGACGACGACGGCGACGGCGACGAGGAAAATCGCAAGGAACGCGCTTCGGAGCGCATCCTGCTCTGTCATCCTAACGGGCCAACAGCAACGGCGATGGCACTCGAGAACTTCGGGGAGGAAAAGAAAAGGAGGGAACAGAAAAAAGAACGGAAAAAGAGAAAAAAGGGGACGCGTGACGCGGCTGAGTACGCGAAGGGACGCGAAAGTATCGTCGAGATGATGGCCGAACGATGAAGCATTAACGCGCGCAATATATTCGGCGGCTTTTAAACGCGACGAATTCAGCGAGCTCGTGTATCTCAGCTCTTTGCATGAGAATTTCACGCGTGCGAATTTGCCTCGCGGAGAGTCGTCGTCGGATTTAATATTTCACTATGAAGAGAATGTATTCCCGGTTCCCTCCCCGTTTTATATTTCGTCCTGACTTACCGCACCCGTCGCTGCACAGATTTCCTTCGCTCCGGGCGAGAAACGGAATTTCGCCGGATCATATATTTACTTGATTTAATATGATCTCGAGCAAGAGCGGGATTCTGCGAATTGGAGTGCGCGACACGCGTTGCTCCCGTTGTTCTCACGTCCTGTTCGCCGCGCCGCCGAACGCATTTATCGAGCGGACGCGTTGATTCAAAATTTCGCGTTAACATTCGCGTTAACAGCAGCCAAGTTACTGGTAATTTTAATTGTAAGTTGAAATGTTATACTGTCGATCACTGTATGTTGCGTCCGTTTGTGCGATTTTTTAACATTTTAATTTATTATATTTAATTAAAAATACTAATAGCTTGGTGACACTTGAAATGTTTAATAAGCGTTAAATAGCATTCGAAGGCAATCAAATTATTAGTACTTTTAATTGTCACAGGTTATTAGTATTTTTTAATTTTGCGCTGTATTAATTTATTATTTATTAATTATTCAAAGTAGAGGGAATAATCTCGACAAAGCAATGTATACTCGATCTAGCGGTTGCCTTACTTACCGATGAAAATCTTCCATCAACTTCATTATTGCCAGCTATGTGTTTCTCGTGTTCGACTGTTGAGTAATTGAGAAAGCGGAGACATATTGGAAGAAAAGTGACATTTTCACAACTTGACGTTTTGTATGTGTCAACAAAGGCAGTTATTTGCTTGCATATAACGCGTAATTAACGGTTCAAAAGAATCTTCAGAATCTTAAGGACAGGATGTTAAAAAGGATAATTCAAAGAGATAAATGTATAAAACTGATATAAATAATAAAATAATAACTGACGATTGTGTGCGTTGGTATGCGTTAGTAAACGCGAGTATCTACCTTTACCGAAATATACGTCAAGCTGTCACTTTTGCTTTGAATACGTCCCCGCTTTCTGGATCAATCAGCAGTCATGAGAAATACGTAGCTAGAAACGATGCGGCTGGCTGAAAACCTGTAGTAACTATCGAAGACTTGTAGTAACTTATCGACGGTAAGGCGGGTCTGAGTTTACGGTGATTATTCGGGAGAAAAGTTGGATTTTGTTACGATCCAAACGATGCCCAGACGGCGAGCGAAAAATCGTCAAGTAGCGATGTCCACGCTCGATGAATCCATCCGCAGCATCCTGCGGTCGATTGGACCTAAACCTATCTTTGATCTCCAGTCAACGAACATCATATCACACGGAAGCGATTACTCGCACGATGACCCATTACTTCAATTGAGCCTCAATTTCACGCCCAGCAAGATTGAATTGCACCGCCAATGAATTACTAATATGTATGCACATAAATTAGTCACGCAAGGTAGATGACCTGGAGGTAATGCAAACCAATCGAACTGAGTACTTAATTGCTTAAATAGTGCACACCCGCTGCAGCATGTGGACTTTACAAACAGCATATTATAGTAATGCAAGATGTGTACACCATACACACACGCACGCACACGCATGCACGTACACATACACACACACACACAGCGCATTATTATATATGTATGTATAGGTACTTTGCACGTAGACTGTGTATATGAATTATACAAACAGCTGTAATTTCAACGCAGTAGCAACATTTATCGTCTCGTTTTTGCAAATTAAACGGTGTCCTCAAACGGAGTAAAGTCGCTCGCGTTTATTACACATACACAGCTAATTATATGCAAAGCGAGCACAGTCGCGGCTGGAAACCAAGGTTCGCTTATCCTTTGCTCTTTTGCTCCGTTTGCTGTTTTTAAAACTCGCACAGGATCTCTGAAATAAAAGAGATCTCATTCGCAGGGCTGGTCTCGCCTCGCCCTTCATCCTTTCGTTTCACCGGTGTCAGATCTCCCCCGACAACCAATAACGAGGATTTCGTCGTCCGAGCTTCGCCATCGGGACGACGATGACAACGGGGACGAGGATCGACGGGAGGCGAAGGGAAAAGTGTTCCGAAAAAGGAGACTCTCGTGAGACTTTATCAACATCGAGGCGCCGCGCGGTAGTGAATCGTGCGACGTGTCTTTTTACGATGACGCGATAACGCATTTTGCCGTCGTTCTCGCGAAAGGCCGTAGGATAGAGTGGTAGAGCGCGAGTTCCTTGCCAGCTCGGGTAATAGAGCGCTTGTGCGCGCGTGCGCGCGAGCGCTCTTGCCGTTTAATAAATAAGAAAAAAAAAATAGAGAGGAAAACGAGAGACGGAAAGCCGATATGTCCATCTCTCCGCTCGCGTCCGCTTACTTGGAGCGATACGCTTCGCTGCGAACGTCAGTGCTTCTCCTCCGATCGAGCTGAATTGCAAGTGATATCGGACCTCTCGTCGCGACGAGTCGCAACTTCATTTATCGGGGGGGACTTGCGCAGGCCGCGTCCCCGTTATATATAATGTACAACATATTTCACATTTGCTGCAATTCTTCCTCCCCTCCTCCCCTCTTCCTCCCCCTGGCCCTGTGAGATATTGCAACGCGCTGTGAATGCCGCATGTCCCGCGTTTTTATCTGACAGCTTAATATGCGGGATAATATGCAGTAATGACGCGCCTGTAGTGACAGTTAATAATTAACCGGACGCGCGTTGCTGTCTGTTATATTATACAATTCGGTGACAAACGAAAGGCTACGAGCGCCGCTCTTCGCACGGCGTGACGGAACTCGTGAAAATTGTCTCCTGAACGTCGGCTTTGTGGCTGTAGAGTATCGCTGAGCTCGCTGGAGAGTATCGATTGAAGCGAGAAATTGCTCCGACGCGAAGCATGCGTTAACTGCATCTTTATGAGCGGCGTTTAAAATGCGCGTCGCGCGAGAACTGCGCCGAGTTTTCGGCGCAGTTTGCTTTCTCTCTTTCTTTGTCTACGAGCTCCGTTCTCCCGGGGCTTTTGTAATATTTGCATTCCTCCACGCCCCACCCTTGGCGGTGCCTGTAACGCTGTAATCGTTGCTACCGCGCTCCTCTTTTCCCTTCAACAAAGTGTTCTCTCGCCGCATCTGGAATGAGTGCGTCCTGATGGAATTTTTCTACCAGCGAGATGTACAGTTACGATTGTCCAGTGGAAATTATCAGGTACTTCCGAGCTTTTTGCGGCTTCGAACTCGCCGATTCTTGGGTTGCAATCTTCAAATTGTATCTTGACTCCGTTCTGACTCTTTTGTCGCGGTCGGGGATAATTTTAGGGCAGATGATAATTTATAGTACGTGTCATGATAATTGGACGACATCTCGACAATCGAGAACTCGAGAACGTTTACATCCACGTCGCGTTACGTAAATATGTGTAGATAGATGTAAGGGATATGTAAGAGAGATCGGATTCCTCGTCTTTTGCCTTGACATTTAACGGTCACAGCTGGGAAAGGAGATACATCCTTGTGTGCGTTCCTGTAAAATATGATCTTGTCTGCTGGTCACACAGAGTTAGAATCGTCCTCATCTCGCCGTTTTCCGGCGCCATAGACTCAGATAATATAAATGTCGACGTTGGTGGAGGAGAGTTCGTTTTCTCAGATGACACGACTCTGATCTTGGGATGACACGACTCCTGGGAACGGGATGTCATGTTCATTGAATATTTCTTTCTTATTGCACAGTCGGCAGTGAATTATATCTCCCTCATCGACAGTCTAAGTTGTCCGTTACATTGACGGGAAGGAGCCGGGGATTCTTATCGACGGCAGACTAATATCAAGGGAGATTATAATCAAGACGCGATTCCCGCGGAATCAGCATCTCTCCGGTTGTTTCAAGTAGAAATTCAACCGGCGAAGGCGAACGGAGAGTAATTTAAATACGAATTGTGCTGTTAAGATCTGCTACTGATATTCGAAGAAAGATTTACCGCGTAGGAAGGAGTTCTTCAATTAAACGCGACGCGATTTGCACGTATTTTAATTTTGTATCATAATTTGTTCTCGTTTAATTTTCAGCTTGAAACGTGAAAAGCACGCTGCTGTCGCTCGACGGAACGAATGTGTTAACCGAATAACCGAATAACAGAGGTTCATTAATTATTGTAATATCGGGATTATTTTACAGACGGATTTCTTCGCTTCGATACACGATAATAAAAATGTTAATCTCGTTACTCTGTCACAGCAGACGCGACGAAGCAAAGAATCCGGGCGATTTTGCGAATGAGCGATATAATATGCGGGGGATGCGTGATAAAAAGAAGTGTTTTTTATTTCGTATGGGTCGCTATGTCGACTCATTCGCGAGTCACAGCCTCTCGAAGCCGTTGCAACGCTCGCTCTCATGCGGCGTTCGGTTTTTCTGCGTCAGCTGACCGGCGTCTGACGGACGGCGAGCACGTGGCCGCTCCGACCACGTGCTCGCCTGGGCCGCGCGGTGGGGCAAGGTTGCGGAGTGGGGGCAAGGCCGCGCTCGCCGCATGCCGTCACGTACGATATGTAGCGTAGATTTCCCTGAAAGGAGTTGTGGAATGCGACCATTGTTTTCGAGTCGCGTGACTTTGCGCCCCGCGCACCCCGTGCGTATTAGAAAAATAATCGGCTATAATTGATCAGTTCTTACGACTTACAACTTACGACACGTATTGTAGAATGACCTTTAGGTTCCGACGTTACGTTTGAAATGTAATGATTATAATAATTTCTTCGTGAATAGAGGAGAGACACTTTTTTATAGAGAGACGAGTTTATTCGAATATACGTATACAGGGTGTCCCATTTTAATCCGGCCGACTGAATAAAATTCGAGGATGATATTTTCCAGAAAAAAATGTCAGACAAGTGTTGCTCAGTTCTAAGGGGAACATTCGATGCCATCAACAATTTTGACCTCGGGTGAAGGGTTCAAGGTCATTCAAGGTCAACTTTTTTTTCTTAAATGGGAACCCCTATTTTTCACATCGGCAATCGATTCTACGTAAAAAGAAATGAAACTTTTGTCTGAAGCATTTTTTTTTATAACGCAAACTAATTTCACTTATTCAGCCTCCAAAATTGAAATTTTCAAACTTTCTGAATTTTTTACTCGAGAATAGTGGGGTTTGGGGGGAAATTGCAGAAGACAAAAAGTTCTTGGAATGCTGCAAGGAATTCACTCGAATTTTCGCATAGTTGATCGTGCACTTTTTTCCGCCAATGTTCTACCTGTCAGGAGGTACCTCGAAAAAAGTGCTGGATTAAAATGGGACACCCTGTATATATTTAAATATACGCTACGAGAGGAACGGGAGGTGTTCCTCTCGTAGCGGGAAGGAAAACAACTGGAGACTGACAAACAGTTTCGTGAGAAGTTTAGAGGGAAACTACTATCAAGAAAAAGGGATGGGGTCGTAAAAGTAGGTATGATCATAAAGCAACATTTGAAAAGCGATAGGAATGTTCGGGACATAGGTAAACAGACTAGGGCTGGAAAGATACGGAGATACGTTAGGAACGTAACACCTCCCCCCTTTAGAGTGAGGATTTTCCTTACAACGATTTACAATATTTCTTTAAAGCTAGAGTACAATATAAATTCTTATCTTAGAATATCCTGTATCATAGCCTTGTACTATAACCTATAATCATTACAAATTTATTATTATTCTAATAAAAATTGTTCGTTACATTAAGAGATAATACTATAGAGCGGCGTTGTATGTGTTACGTTATAGATTTGATAATCAGTTATTCCGCGAACGAGAACGTCTAGTTTCTATATTTCTATTACGCGCCTGTTTACTTATATCTGTATTCTGTATAAATTCTGTAGTTTCAGTGAGTGTTGGAGTAATTGTTGTATCGCGTTGTAATTCTGGTAAATGAACATCGTGAGCGTTAATCTTGGTGTTGAAACAATCATGAAAATATTGAGAACAACCATTCTTAGGTATACAACGCAGCCTAAAGACATTAATACATTTCCTTATTAAATTACATTTAACGCAAGTTTCCTTTTAACAATTTTAATCTATTCGATAAGTTAGTCAAGATTACTGAATCTATTTGATATGTGGAGCTGTCCCTCGGGCTCGTGGTAAATTCCATTGGCTCTACATTGATTCTAGGAATCTCTACATGTATTTCTTCCTCATTAGTGTTCGTTATGTACGTGTATGCTTGACCGCGATCTATGCTTATTATATTTTCTATCAAGAAAACACTTCGCTGTATTTCTCGATGAGGCAAAAGCGCACTATCTGTATTATATTGATTAATTTGAATCGCGACGGGACAAATATGTACTTCGACCGGGCAATGTTACCGGGTTACTATATCCAATTCATACGTCACGTTATTCCTGATTGTTACCGAACGTTTTTCGAAATCGATTTTCGCGTTCTCCTCTCGCAAAAAGGTTGAGCCTATTATTCCCTGCTCTTTCAAAGAAAATTTACTAGGAACGACATGGAATTCGTGAACGTCGGTACCTGAATGTAAATATACCGTTCCTAAGGTTACTTGCTTTCCTTCGGTTATCCCTTGTATTAAATCCCTTGTAATAAATTGTTACCAAAATTATAAAAATATTAGTTTTATTTTCACAAATATACGATAGAAGAATAAAGATGTTATTTTGAAAAAAAAGAGTGTTTATTTTATTGTAATAAGTTCATGATTCTATCTCTTTTAGCTACTGCAACAAAGTCTTCGTCAAATTCATCTGCACCGTCGTTAGCTACTCGCATCGCTTCTTCTATTGGTACTTCATGTTCGAAATGGATTTCATTTCGATCAATTAAAAAATTATGCATTACACACGCTGCTGCTATTATAGTATTTCCTAAAGCTGGAGTAGATATATCTAAATATTTTAATCGTCGGAACTTGCTTTTCAAAAGACCGAATGTTCTTTCAATGATAGATCTGATACTACTTAACTTTACATTGTAATTAGTTTGTTTTGCCGTCAAGTGACCATTATCACGGAACGGTGTCATCAGATTAATCATTAATGGGTAAGCAGAGTCTCCTATAAGATGCGTATTAGGGGATAGCAAAGGATTCCCAACATTATTTAATTGTGCAAACAATTCACTTTGTCTGAATACCCGAGCACCGTGCATTCGCCCAGGTATTCCAAGAAAAACATCAATAAAACGCGCCTTGTGATCGCACACGCCTTGTAATATGATCGAGTGCACCTTGTTCCTATTATAAAAATCTATAGGATTGTCTGCTGGAGCTTTTATTGGTATATGACAACCATCGATCATACCAACAACACCGGGAATACCACGAGAACGTCTTTGACAAATAATTACATCGTCATTACATTTCCTTTTGACAGGCCATATTATATAAGTTGGCAATAAACCAGCTAGAATCGTGACAATTTCTTTGAATAGTGACCAGTGTTTTCACCAGTGTAATCCAAAACGATCTCCAGCAGCAAGAAAACTTTCTGGTTTAGCTAAAATCCAGACTGAAAACATAACTTTTTTCCTTAAATTCATAAAATAGTATGGATTCCCAGGAACAGCATGTCCAATTACGTTAACTAGCTCTTAAAAAAATTGTTTACAAAATAAAATTGAATATCTGAATTAATCTTTATGCGAGTTTACATTTTCACAAAGTATACTATAATGTACCTCTAATGTTGCACGAGACATTCTAAAATGTTTCTTAAATAAGGAATCTTCATACTGAGGAACAATAATTTCATAATAATTTTTATTCCTGACCCTTTCATTACGTTGCTGTACTTGTAATTTATCCAACTCTGGTAATGGTTCTATCATTTCATTGAGTATAACATGTAATGCGTTATTTCGATCGTTTTCACCATCATCTGCTGCAAATAACGCTATAATATCCAAATCGTTCATTTTTTTTCCAATTATTAAACACACTAATGCTTAATTTTTTCCGGCTCTTTCTTCACCTGATGGTTAAATTTAATCAGTTATTCCAATCGAATTGACTAATTGTGTAAAAGGCTAGAAAAATAATGCAAGACCACGTGACATGCTATATTCTGAGGCTAAAATCCCCGTTCAGCAGACACGATCCGTATCACTAAACGTTCACTGATCATTCGCTCACCGATTTGCAACTGTTATAATCTGCTGAACACGCCCAATAACTCCGACTCTAGACGTCGTAGCGGCGTGAAGCAAAAACCGTTGGAAAGGGCAAAACTTCCGATAACACGAAATGGTTTTTCCGCGAAGTACAGGTTATTAACGCGGTGACGCAGATGCGAAGGACATTGATTTTTGCGCTCGCGTTTACATTGAAAATTGATCCACATCGAGCATCAAGAGGAAACCTTGATTTAAATTTGTAACGCGAAGCGTAAATTTTACATTTTTGGCGGATCAGAATAGATATTTTCGTAAAATCTGTCTTGAAAGATTTTACGGAAACATCTTAATAAATTTTGTAAAATTTACAAAAAGATTTTTACAGTGTTTTTTTATAAAAGTTTCTTTTTAATAAAAAACTGCATTTTTGTCCGCCGCAGCAAAAGAAAAGTAACAATGGCATGTTTATTCTAATTCTTATAGTAATTGACGAGTAACGGTAGTTTCTAGAATGTTCTCGCCGATTCAAGGTTACACAATTTCGGAAACTATATAAACACGTGTACGCAATGACGAGCGATCATAACAGTCTTCGACGCGACGGTGAACAGATCGGGAGGGGTCGCGCGCGATTCCCGATTTTCCCGGATCGGTCAAAGTGCGCATGTGCGTATACGTGTCGCGTGATATGTGACGCATGTGCGATCGTCGTACTAAGATCGTCGCGAACAAAGGCAACATTTTTGAATCGTGCGGGTGTGCCTTTATCTTATATTTTATTATTTATTTTTATATCATTTATCATATTATATTATAATCTATTTTTTCATTATATTTTAATTTAAAAGCAAAATATATATATCGGTTTAAGAGATCAATACGTTGTTTAGAGCTCTTGTATGCTTAATACATTGACGTCTATTGATGTAGCGAAAAGAAAAATTTGCTGTTTACTTTAAATCTCGCGAACTTGTGACTTGTGATTTGTGCGCGGTGGATATGAATGTTGTACCGGAGGATCCGGTTCGGGCCCAGGAGGATCGACCCAAAGGTAAGTTTATAATATTTTCTGTATTCTTATTTTATCTTTTGTAACCGAAATTTAAAATACGGTTGGCGAAATCGATTTAAGAGAACAGTACGTTGTTTAAAGCTGTTATATGCTCAATATATTGATGTCTATTGATGTAGCTAATAAGAAAATTTGCTTTTTGCTCCAGATCGGACTTGTAAACAGTGGGTGCTGTACCGGAGGATCCGGTTCGGGCCAAGCAGGATCGGCTCGAAGGTAGGTTTATAAAATTTTTATATATTTCTGTATCTTATCTTTTGCAACCAAAAATTAAAACAGTCTTAAAATAAGAATAGTAAAATTATAACGGTTGCAAAAGTTAAATATATCTAACATATATTTTTGTGTGTTTAGTGTTTATATCTTTGTCTCTAATCGGAAATGTTTACCTTTTTTTGTTCTAGAGACTAAGCAGAATGTGGCCGTCTTGAGCTTCAAGTGACTGGTGAGTCATAAACAAAGATTTTAGGTGGTTGGGTTTTTGCGATCAATGCGATTTCTCGTAGATTTTTGCATGTACATTGAGAGAAAGAAATGATTGACCTTCTTACACATTAAAATCATTCACGCTATCAGCTATATTTTTATATTTTCCTAACAGTAGAAAAAGTAGCAACGATAAAGCACATATTATAAAACCATTATTATTAATAATTTTCATTATTATTATTTTTCTATACGATTTTAGAATTTACAAATATCATTTTCTCTCAGTGTAGGATTTAGCATGTATGTGTTAGTGTTGTCCACTGAAAATTTGCGCACCAGAATTTGCGCACCAGAATTTGCGCAACCAGAATTTGTGCAATCATATACGAAATTCGTATTTTTTCCGCGGTAAATTTTGCAATTGCCACGATCGACAATTTCTTAAACTTTCCATATGTGACAGAGTTTATTGTCATTTCGAAATTGAAATAAAGTTAGAGTTTAAAATCAGAATAAGAGATTCAAATTTTCGCGAAATAAGATGATTGTTTTTTCTGACAAACTGCACACATCTGCAAAATTTTCGTTTTCTCTCTCGTACTTGCCGAAAATATCGCGAACTCTTGCTTGCGTTTTTTTTTCGCGCTTTCAAAACTCGCGAGTAAATTCTCAAAATGCCGCGATGTATCGCGTATTTTTCGTTAGATCATTGAAACGATCGCGTTCGCAAGTGGGATAAAGTAAAGTGTAGGGAAGTGAACAACGACCGACGTGAGACGACGACGTCAAGTGCTGAGGAGACCGGACGGATGCAAAGCGACGCAGTCGAGGTACAAGGCGAGTCGAGGTACGAGGCTGGACATTGTTGACATCACTGGACATCAACGTGAATTAGTGAGTGCGCAATTAAAACGCTGAAAAAGCGTGTTATTATTACATAGTGCATGCCATATTCAAATTGCATGTTATATCGCATTGTTCGCCGGTGATAAAAGAATCACTGCTGCGCAAATTGCACACTTGAAAAGTGCAAAATTGAAAATACTCGAAGAATATTTAAAAATCAATAGCATATAAAGATGTGCAAACTATATGATTTCTTATTGCTTGAATCTAAACTTTATTTGAAGATTTCAAATTGCGAATATATTTCAATACATTTAAGATGTCTGGGGGGCTTAGAACACTGACTGAAACGATCTTTTTCGTAACTCTCTAAAAAAATCGACTGACGCGGATTTAAATAATTAGGGAGGGAAGGTGAAGTTTTAGTATTAATAATTACAACTCAGGATGCTTTTCTGATGCGGAAGATTGATTCTCTGCATACATTGCAAGCTGGAGAAAAATTGTCGCGCGCGTGTGCTGTCGCTAACCGAGATTATCGTATCGAGAACTGAAGTGGAAAGTTTCATTTATCGAGTTATCAAGTTGAGAGGCCAGTGAAAATATAGATCACGCGATATTTGGCGCATGATGCGCGTTTGGCAGACGTGCCCAAGCCAGACAGACTGTAGGCCCAACTGTGTCAAAAGCAATATGTGTCTTAATTGCGCGCCGTGTGTGTCTAAATTGTGCGCGCCTCCGGGGCCGCTCGTTCGCGATTTTTATTTGCCCGACTTGCACTCGGAGACAACGACCCTCGCTTCTCAAGACGAGCTCGTCCGTTGTCTTCTAACTACCCCCCACGTCTCGGGAGAAAGAGAAAATACAAATAACCCAGCAAGTTTTCGTTAAGCTCAGAATCATCCACAACATAGTTTACATTTTTAGATAGGAGCTAAGATCCTGCTATCGGGATATATTATCGGGATACGCGCAAGTTGTTCGCACGTGTAATTTGCATAAAACAGCCTTATCGCTATTTTATTTTATGGGAATATTAGATCTTTCTAAATCCCTTCCATTAGGATCGTATATCTCTGAGCCATCGCTTCGGACTATCGACCTCACGGGCGACGTGCGAGTCGAGCTCCGTCGTGAGGAAAGAGAGAAGATCCGGACCGCAATGTACTCCGTGATTCACCCAGGTGACTTATCTCCCTCGCATGAGCATAAATAAAATTTCCTCCCTGTCTTTCAGCGATTCCTGCCACGGTGTGTACGAGCGTATTATTTTTCCTGAGGGGAGTGTCGTTTCTTCGTGATTCTGTTGTATTTCTTCTGACTCGGGAATTACCGGATCTCTTTGCCGACGGTTAATTTTTTTACTCGTTTTTTATCAATTTAATCGAGTTCTTCATTTATCCGTGCTTATCATCTGATCAAGAGGTTGTTTGAAACAATTAATGATTGTTTAGTGAAATTCTCTCCGAGAATCGGTATTTTAATGCGATTGTTTTCACCTGAAGATTCGTCAGGTTTGAAAATCGCTGAGTATTCCGTTCATTAATACATTTAAGAAAATCAAACTGGTACTGCGCGAGTGCATTATATCTCACGTCGCTCGCTACATAAAGATAATAGGAGTTTATTTCCAGAGAGAAAGAGAACTGGTTGTGCGCGCTCGTGTCCTTCGGCGTTTGTTTCGCCGTAATAATCTCGCACAGCGATGCACTCTGCCCAACGATTGTAAAGTTCTGCGGAATAGTAGCGTAAGCGGGTTTTCTTTTAGCGCTTTCAGTGGTGTTTTCGCAGCGGCTCGCGCTGCGTCAGCATCTCTGAAAGGCCGGCGTTTCAGCGATTGTCTTATCCCGGGATAAAGGTGGGAGAATCGGTTTGCCGGTGGTTTCAGACGGAGCTACCCACTCAGGAGCCCTTCTAACAGATGGTACTAAGGATAATTAACTGCGTTTATGTGAAATAATGAATTAATAACCTCAATGGGAATTCATTGTTTCGCCGGTATTGTTGGAGACTCGACAGCACAGTTATATACAGCCACGAAAATGAAGAGAATTATTTTTCCCTTGATAAGCGGTAATTACGGTAATGATGCCTTTTTCCAGGATAAATCATCAAGTGGCGTTTGCTTCGGTTCACACGCATCTTTTGTCGCCCGAGCTTCCTTAAGCAGGCGACGAGCTTACTTGCAAGTGATCTTCTCGTGTGGCTTTATTATAATACTTAATCTTCGCATCCGCTCGATAATACGAGCGGGATGCATTCTTTGTCGCTACTTTAATGCAGAATCCTGGCAGATATTCGTAATTTAATCGAATGTGAAGCGTGATTGACCGCGTCATTTGTCTTTAACACGTCCTCGCCGCTCGTCACTAGCATCAAACTCAATACGTGTCCTTCACTCGTGACGATGAATGATGTTCCTGTTCCGGCTCGTATAATATTCGGTTGAATGATACGAGATGTGCGGAGAAGGACACCCACATTTTTTCGGACATGGTACACGATTCTGAAAAGAGCACGAGACGACCATATTTTCATATGCAATCAGATGTGACGCAATCTCGAAGTTAATTTCACGGCTCTTCTGTTGCGAAGAAAGTATAACAGACAGACGGGATTTGTCCGCGCAGGAGATGCGTACTTCAAACATATTACCAGCGTTTGATGCTTTTTCAATCCTGGAATGAAAATCGATTAATCCGATTCCGATACGAATTTCAAAGCATAAACGCGTTGATTGGCGTACACAAAATTTCCAATGTGAACGCAAACAAAGTGATGGGAGTTTCTTTTGATCATGAGTGGCATTGTCCAAGATTGATTTCTTCCAGCAAGCGATACTATGAAAACGCATTACTGCGAAGCACTTTGGCGTCTGACGTCAGAGATTCGATTAAATGAAAAAAAAAGAGAAGATGGAAACTAACGGAACGAGAGAGAGAGTTCGAGGAGATTGAGTGTCGTTGCGTCGCGGATCCTTAATCCCGCGATAAATGTCAAACAAGAGGACGCGCAGATAAGAATCGATAGCCGACAGGGCCGACGTTATTCGTTATTAATTTCAATATCGATCGGCCGGCATTACGCCGCGGGAAATACGCGAAAAATGTTACGGCGCGCGGCTAAAGCGTGTTGTCGGGGCCATTTAAGTTATTTTATAGTCGAATTCTCCGCTCGGGTGGGTAATTTCGCCTGACAGTCAATTATCGAGTTACCGAACGTAGGAAATTAATGTATTATTTAACGAACCATTACGCAATGTTTCAGCACTTTGGATGGTAACGGGACTTTCAGCGCATATGCTCGGCGGCTTATTAATAAAATTATATCATCAGCGGAAAAATTCGCGCGCAATTTTTCGGACTATTATTTTCACGCGAAGAGGAGAAGGGAGGGAAATATCGCGTTCGACATTACAATTACAGTTCGCATCCTCGAGCCGTCGTAAATATGTCATAAGAGGAAACCGACGCGCAACATCTACGGGTGCCTAAAATTTCTCGAATGCGACCGGAAAGCCGGGAAGTTTGTCTTCGTGGCTATAATTGTATGACGTTATAATGCCGCGCAATAAATCATATTCTTCTGGCACTTGCGTGGCTTAATTAATTTGTAACGAGTTCGCACAACTTACACACTGATAAAAGCCTGCATATTAATCATCGTTGGCCCGTTATAGAGTCCCCTCTCCCTGTCCCCATTCCCCCGTCACTCTCTTCCTTCTCCCCCTCCCCCCTCTTGCACTTCTATTGCATCGTTCTCATTTTCTTTCGAGTTAATCACCTAGCTGCTCCTTCGCGCAACTCATAATGATAAACGGGAAGCGTCGGGAAGTTTTTAAAACATCCACCCGGCGCTTCGTTGATGGTCGCTATTTTATACGTCGCCGCCGCTGTAAGAGCATGCAAATGTTCCGGGAACGTCTGTACTCTCGGCGTCGGTATCGACCATCGTCGGATCGAGAGAACGGTAATTGTTACAGGTGGGCGCGCGTCAGCGTGACGAAAAATGGCGCGGTCTCCGAGCGCTTTCGATTAAGACTGTAATCGCGCCGAGAGCGGACGCGCGCTACGTAAGTCTCGAAAGCATATTAACTATATTTCAAGCATCTTCGAGCGATGTAATGGGGAGAAATCGTTACGCCGTGACAGCGCGCTTCTGCCTGGAAAGACTGAAAGCCGACAAGCGAGAAAATCAGATTTATATTCGTTTCACGCTCGAAACACTAAACAGCTTGCCGCCCAACCACGTCGCTTTATTATCAGAAGTAAGCGCGGTTAAGCGATTCTTTAGTCGCGAATAAATTAGAGAGGGAGGCACCGTTAAGAGGTCTCATGGACAACCGCGGGGGCTTTACATCTCGTTGAGATTGATATTCCAGCTTAGCTTTTATTTTAGCCGCAGGACCGAATTGTGCGTAGAACATGCCGGTAGAATTATGCGCGCGATTGAGATCCGGTTTTACAGCGATAGAAATTGCCCGTTCTTCGCCGACAATTGAGCCGTTCATTTCGCAATTGGCGTGAAGCCATTGTCGTATCGATTCATATTTGTCTATAATATGACGAGCGGTAGCTGAGCCACCGTGCGCTCTTAAACGGCTGAAGAATGCTGAATCGATTTCCTCGGGACGCGCAATAAGACGATGTCTCGCGCGATCAGGATGCAGCCCAAGATTCTTGGGAGCTCTCAATTGTACCACGCTCCCGCATTATTCCGTTGGGTACAATGCACGATCGCGCGGCCTAGCACGTAGATCGGATAGGCAGAGAGAGGATCCATGAAGTTCTGTTACATCGAAAGATTAGGCTCGACGTCTCGCTTCCTCGAACGAGTCCCTTCGCGGGTGAGCCTCGTCGCACGTGAGAATATTCACGTGCTACATTTGTCGCGCGTGCGTCTGTATGTTCCGGAAATCATTTCAATTATGCAACAGCGAAATCAGCTCACGGCGGAAATTCAGTAGGTAGGAAGATTGCGCTCACGAGCGAATCGGATTAGCGATTTTACGTTTCGCGAGAATACAACGGCTCAATGAGCTGCGCGATAATCATTGGCATCTTCACGGTCATTGGCAGGGCGCATAAGAACATTAGGAAATAAAATTCCTTTGGCGTATTAACGAAGAGACTAGCTAAATATGAGAATATAAAATGAAAGTAATAATAGCGTTACATTTGCATATATTCGCTGTGCGTTTGATACGTTAGAGATACTTTATTTCTTAATTTCTGAAGATTCTTTATGTATTTTGCCATTGATAGTAGAGATGATTATGTTCAAAGAGAACAGAAGCATATATTCCAACACGTGCTTGAGACGTGCTCGACGATTTTATCCGGTTAACAGTAAGACGTCTGGCAGACGTGATAGCAACGCAAGGGGTTATTCGATTGTCTTCAAGATAAATCGCGAATTTACGTCTCTTCTCGTCTCGATGAAGCAACGTGTGCCAGTCATGACTTTATGCGATACTTATAATGAAACATACTCTTTCTTAACCCCTTCCCGTGCCATTTAGCTCGACGAAATCCGAGCTCAAGCGGTAGGAGACGACGCGGTAAACAGACCAGAGTGAAGCTCGAAAGCGGTTGCAATACAAGCCGAAATGTAAATACCTGTGATATAGTCATTTGCAAATATAATAGAAAATAGCTCTAATAATCCTGGGTCCGCGCTTAAATTATTTGAAACAGATGCTTTTATGCCATGAGTTTGAGAATATTTCCAAATTATTGGTGTGTTTTTCACTTTCTGCCAAATCCATGATACACATGATTGACGCATCGTATTTTCCTCTTCACTACTCTCATCTATAATTAAACGTTTTATACGCTTTCTGATTGGTACAAACACGTCACTATCGCTGGATTCGTTATCATTGCTTCCATGTAAACGTTTCGTACCTTGCATTTTGTAAGGGTTCTATTAAATTTTACTTCAAAAACTAAAGTACAAAACCACTGGCACGCTTGCTTTGTAATGTAGATTATAAAGGCTCGTCTACAATAGCTGTAAGAGTAAGGCTGTAAAGCTGTAATGTAAGCTGTCAGTGAATGAAAATATTTCATTTCGTGCCTTGCAACCTTACAGCCTTACTCTTACAACTAATGTAGACGAGCCTTAAAAATCGTGACAAACTCTTGTGGCTGTACTGATAAGAACTAAATCACGATTGTAACTGGCAAAAAATCATTCCACGAGTCTAACTCGTGATGTTTACGTTTGGCCCAATTTTCATTCCACGAGTCTGACTTGTGATGTTTACGTTTGGCCCAATTTTCATTCCACGAGTCTGACTCGTGCTATTCATGTTTGGGCCAAAATCTTCATCACGAGTCAGACTCGTTGAAGTACGGGAAGGAGTTAAAGAAGAGAAAAATAAAAATAAATTATGATAATCGTGGAATGTCGTTCCATTGGGATTCGCACAATTGCAGTTTTCTACCGATTTGGCGGAGAAAAGAAAATATTTTATCAATATTTTGTCAATTTATTGCGAACATAACAGTAGAGTCCGGGACTCTACATTTATAGAGCTTCTGCTTCAGAAGTTACCTCATCGTCTTCCAAGTTTCTGTGACCAAACCCGATATGTTAGTTTCCTTCTGGTGCGAACATTTCATGCGGTTATCAGTTAGTAAACTGACAAGCGAAAGTAGTTGCCGAAGTGTTGTAGCCGCAATCGAGCGGAACAAATGTTTATCAGCGAAGTGAGAGCGCAGACTCGAAATGATTTCATCGTTTCTTCCTCGGTTTGAGATATCATCGATTTTCGATTTGTCTTCAAATGATAGATCAAAAATAATAATCGCTAGTCGCCGTTCATTCTCCTGCGTAATAATTCAATGGAGGTGTGAACAAGAGAGATTGGATATTAAATTTAATGACAATTACAAAACCTGTTTGCATGCCCGCAAACTGGAAACCTCCATGAAACAAGATCATGTATTCCGTGAATAATTATCTTTTTGGTACGTTTTAATCGTTAACTCGATATACCAGCTTTATATGCGTTCAGATAACTGCACGATAATAAATTACATACCTCATGTCATTGAGGGAGCTTTATTTAATGAAAGCTTATTTGTATTTGCAATGCAAAAAGCACGTATTCTTGATATCAGCTAATATATTAACGTGCGTTTATAATTTATTATGACATTGTGTAATTTATTACAATAAATTGCAACGTGGAATTTAAAAGCAATATCTCGTCTCTCCTTTACAGCGATGTGTAATCGGGAATTCATCAGCGACAATTATCGCGTGCTTTAATTATGATACTCGCGTAAACGACATGCTAAATTAAAGTTTGTAACCAAGACAGATAGCTGGAAGGCATAGATCTTTTCTTTGTCGACTAACTGAATTATTAAGAACTCACAAAGCGGACTGTCTAACGTGTATACTATATTTACGTCTCACATAAGAAATACACCGAATTTAAAGGCTCGTCTACATTAGCTGTAAGAGTACGGCTGTAAGGCTGTAACGTAAGCTGTCAGCGAATGAAAATATTTCATTTCGTGTCTTGCAACCTTACAGCCTTACTCTTACAGCTAATGTAGACGAGCCTTCAGATGGATGAGCGAAATGTAATTTTCCGCCGGTTGGAACAAGATGACGGAGCACGTAACTTCCGGGATGTTTCCTGATGATTCTTAAACTTTGTCTGAGAACTTGCGCTGATAGCTGCGGGCACGCGGCATTCTAAGGGGCTCTAAGGAGCTTCTCAAGATGTTTCTCATTTTTATACACGTAATCTTCCGTCTCGTATTTTAACTTTGCAGCACACTTAACATATTTTAATAATTAGTGATTTAACAGCAGTCTTATATTATATGTTTTATATTATATGCGATAATATTATGTTAAATACGATAATATTATTATATTAAATGCGATAATATTATCGTTAAAATTGACGCTGTGAAACTGTTACTGTTTCATAAATAAAATTAAAATAAAATTCATTCCGTGATAATAGAAATTAAAGGGAAAAAGGAGCTAAAGGAGGAGTTTATAATTGACATTTTGTCACATTAATCATTGGTGTATCACTTCTTTCGATATCCAGAGCTATCAAAGTGTCATTCGCGACGACTCACGTACCGGTCGTATATTAGCGGCCTTAAAATATTAAATACCGTCGTGCGCCGCTGAAGTTGGCCGGCGTTTCGATAGCGGACCGACAATATAATACCGGGGCGGGCACTTTCTGTAGCTCATAACATCGTAAAGTTTGACCGGATGTAAATTACCAGGGCGGTCAATAATGTCTGAGGCCAGTCGGAGTGCAGGAAGGCGTAATATAAGGATGCATTTTGCACAGAATCAAAGTCTTTGTAGCTTCATATTTTGCCGTTGACACAAAGAGAGACAGAAAGAGGTATTTATTATTGTTTTAATTATTTATCACATCTCATCGTCATTATTAATTCAAAATGAACTTTAGACATGTATGCAAACGTGACTGTGTTTGAGAGCGAATAAAGAAATTTAATATGCATTTTATATTTTGTTTATATTAATAAAATTTACACACACGTGCATTACACACGCGAATGTAGCGTGCCTGTATTTTCGGCGCGACAGTGTTTTCTCGTCGTAATGCTTGCGTTCGATAAGAACGCAGCGATCAAAATTGTTCAATTTACTATTTTGTCTCACATTGAGACATTGTCACGGGGAATACGAAGAAAATTAGAGAGTTACTCGCGTAACAATCAAAAAATACAACCGTAATATATCGCGGATTTTTCTCACGCCAGTGTCACATTTCTTCGTGCAAGCACCGCGTAAAACAGAAGAAAACGTAATTCCGTTTTACGGTGTTAAAAAAACTTAATATACGACCCATAATGCCGTATGAGTTTTCCCAGGTGCGATGGCCTTTCCACTGCGATATTTTTCCTCTGTCATCGTTGAAGCCTTGAGGCGCGCTCGGGACGAACTATAATTTCCGATTGCGAACTCCCGAATTCGTTATTTCACCCGAAATCTCTCACGGTCCGTGCAGTTTCTAATTCTTTTTTCACTGCAAACAGCAACATTCTCGCGAGCGTTTCCGCGTTCGATTTGGCTGCAGCGCCGTCGCAAAGTTCCAAACAAAATCCCGTCCCGGCGCGCCGCGTCCGTGAACAAACTTTATCAACTATCTGGCGGAACTTTCGTACTTTTCTGCCGATAGGTACGCGCGCGAATCACGGCGACTGCATGCGACAAAGCGGCCTGACGGGAAAGAGAATATGAAGGCGAGGAGGTAATCCCGCGATGGCTTATCAGACGATGGAGAACGTGCGCCGGAAATGTGGCATTACGTTTATGCAAGGATGAGTTTCATCGCGATGTAGCGCTCTTCATGCTACTTCGGACTGCGCTTTTGTCGAACTCGTAAATACGTTATCCCAAGTTCTTGTTTAAGAGTTCTCGCCGGAATACTCTTCGATAACCTTTACAAAGGCGCGAGCGCACTCTCGTCGAACACGGTACATTACACGTCGCAAATTTCGCAGTCGCGGAACTGCGCAAGATTTCGCCGCGTGTGCAGGCCTTTTTTGCATGCATTCTCTCCGTGCGGATTCTCGTAAAATCTCTTGTAATTTCACCACTTTGATAAGCTCTGGAAATACCTGAAATTTCTCGAAACTTCTCGAGAAATGGACAACTTGAAAGAAAGTGCAAACTGTTACAAATGATACTCACTCGAACAGCACTCGAAAGTGTAACTGTCGGTTGTTGAACTGGACGTATTTTCGATTTGCTATTTGTTTCTCACGACATCTCACTTCGACAGTTCACTTCAGTTGCTTTGAGGAAAATAAATATGCGATTTAATACGCAAGATGCAGAAGGAAAAATGTCCAGCAGCCGCCACTATTTACATTCATTGCCAATTTTCGACACTCTTGCACGGATTTGGTCAGGTATTAAAGCGTAGGAGGATTAAAAACAAATAAGGAGAGATATATAACAATTAATAATTAATAATTAATCAATAAATAATTAATACATCCTTATTTATTAACATTTGATAGAAAACCGACAGAGTTGTTTTGTACCACGCGTAGTTATGGATGAGGTGACGTAACCAAGAAGATTGCTCGGTCGAGCGAGCGAAACCTGACCTCCTCGATTCGAGGAAAATTTAACGCCGGAGCATTTCGAATCTTTTTAGTGAAGTGAACATTGGAACTGAAGATTTCGAGGCGAATTCGAGGCAAACTACGGCACGGATCGACGCCGATCGGAAACAAATTTCTCGCCCAATAAGTCGTGGAAAACGGAATTTGCTAGGCTTTATTTATATGAGCCGATGTCTTTAATCTCGCAACGATGCGCAACGATGTGCTCTCCCCTCCTTCTCTTTTGCACTTTACGTGTTCATCGCATCGGAAGACAGACGTTCACCACCGCACGTACACCTATAACTCGTAACGGCTGAGTGAGCTTTCAGCGAGACTGTCGGCTGAAACGTACGGAATTTTATCGCTCGTTCGCGCGGGAGTGATTAACGGGCCGAGAGACGGTTCCCTTTTGCTAAATGTTTTTTTATTATATCGAATTCCCGTCTTCGCGCGCAATTCAAGCGGCTTCCGTTATTTCCGGGGGCCACGCGTGCTTGTTCTGTCGTATTTGCGCCGATAATAGTTTTGATTTATCATCGATGGTGCGAGTTTTGAAACCCGTTTTCGGTTACCATCGCCGCGGAAATTCCAAAGACAGCTAATCGAGCGGGTATTATCCGCTTTACTTCGGCGCGATATAGAGCGCCGTTATGTCCGAGATGAAAAGGTGATTATGAGACAACATATTCTCGTCATCGAACAGTTATTCATTCTCCTGAAGTTGTATTTAACCGATGACTACCGCGATTAAACTTGAAACGATGTGACTGCTACGACGAAGTTGCTTTAATCGAATGAAAGTTTCGGTATTAGTAAGACGATCAGTGTTAAAGATTTTAATTTAACGCGTACTATGTAATTAGGGTAAAAGTTTCGCCAATTATGTCGAAACGACTACGTTGAATTTGTTAAATTAGGCGTAGTTGATAGTTATCTATATTAACGGGTTGGACTTGTATATATGTGTATATATGTGTGTATATGCGAATTTAGTCGGTGCTGTAAATTACAGTTGTGAATGCGGAGATTTGCGAGTGAGCTTGGATGGTTTCAGACGACAGATGCTTACGATTTGCGGTTACAAGTTCTTGCGGTACAACGTTGCCGTTCGGACAGCGCTTTACGATGTAGTTTTGGTAGCAACGGTTGATTGGCAAGTACATAACTATTGGATCTCCATCGAACCGGTGTCGCCACGTAAACGACATAACTCGAACAAATTGGTCGAAATTAGTAATCGCTTTCTGGACTCGTGCCTGTTTTACGTCTATTATGTCATAGACTAACGCCTGCTAATTTTATCTTTCTTCTTTCTATGAATTGACTCTTGCCTAGCAGGTATCACAAATTTTATTTTTCATCCTTTCACACGTGGTAATTGTATTTAAATGATACAGCTCGTTAATGAAGTATAGATGTGAACATGGATGTTTTAATTAAATATAAAAAAAATAGATACAAGTTAAATATAAAAATATATCTCAAGAACTTTTACGAAAGCTCGTCGAATTTATTAATTCAAGAAATGCATCATTTTAAAGATATAGAATTAAACAACGGTCTAAAAGATGATCAAACTTGATAACAATAATTTCAGATATTATTGTTAAACTTGGTAATATTGTTTCATTACTACTGACAAAAAGGGATATGGCTGAAAAAGCTGATAAAATTTTGCAAGCTTTTCATGAAAGCAATATATGTATATATATATATTTAACACATGCGTACTTATTTCTTATTTGTTCCGATTGCAAAGAGCGCAGTTTGCACATATATTTACGTAAAGTTCTGCTGGAGGGACGACAATTGGATGTGAGTTTTGAAGGACGATATCCCGAGGATATCCACGAGGATAGCATAACGAATGTAGATCTAACCGTATTACCCCGGGACACAGCATAAATATACGCGCGTAATATCCGACGACATTAATCAGCGTGAAATTAGACATTCGTGCCGGATAGTGTAACATTGCGTGAGCTAGCTTCGATAAAATATCGACCATTAGCCAGCTATTATCTTCTACGGCCAGAGAATTCCTAGCGCTGTTAGTGCACGTTAATAAAGATTACGGATAATGTCAAACCAGAAATGGCGCGGAAACTTGGGAAATCCGGGAAAATCATAATGTTCGTCACGCTTTCAATAAAGAAAATGCATTAGCGTACTTTGCTTTTTGTAATCTTATTTCACGATCAACGCGATTAATTAAACGTGCGTGATATCTCAGAGATGCGGAATAATATCCCGAGTGGTTCTTGATGAGAGATTACAAAGGGAAGAAAAATCCTCGCTGTATGTGTGAAAATGTTATTTGATATTTTAAGTTTTCACGGCCCAGAGAAATGCTTGGTTTGCTTTTCGGATTGGTGGGTGCGTCCACTGTGGATTTGTTTTCGACGTTTCGTGAATGATTCAATGCTCACTTCTTCAAGAAGCGGAGTAATCTGAAAAACCTGAAAATGTTGTTTTATTCTGACTTATCGTTTATTTCTTCAGTGTATCGCATGTACGAAGAACATATCATGCAGTGTGGATTTATTAACATTATGCATATTAACATTTATAATGAATATTAAACAAGACCATTTTGTGTCTAATATGAAAAATTATAGCCCTGTAAGCTCACATTAGCAAATATTTCTTGACGAATAAATAAATTTTTCTCGCACAAATAAACTTGTGTATGTATATGTAAGAATTTTAGATGATACACTGTTGATTTAGCAAAATAGAAAACATTTATGTGTATTTTTTTTATAAAAGAGAAAATTCTGGATTAAAAATGTTATGTGTTCTTGAAGTTTTCACGTATTCTTTTCAACGTATTCTAATTCTGACGATATTATTTAATTATATTTCAAATATTCGTTTGTACAAAAAAATTATTTTATGAAAGAATTAAATTCACTAAAATATGTCCTGCAACATATTATTACATATTAAAATATACATTATACGTATAAAAAGCATTATTATATTATATTATAAATTTCTTAATCAAAGAAAGGAAGAGAGAGAAGGAGAGAGAAAAAGAGAGAAAAGGGGAAGTTCTAATTATTTTCTCTGTTAATGAGTCACCGCGATCACGCGTATGTAATATGTGTTTGTGACATACTACAGATTTGTTATTATTTTATTTAAATATTATCTAAAATGGCAAGAGAAAGTTGACGTTTAATAAGCACAGTTATGTGTATCTATTTATTTATCTGCAATGTAGGTAATATATTTCTTTTTAATAAAAAACTTCCCGTGAGAGATATATTTTAATATGTTTATCTTAATATGTAATAATATGGCCTTTCTATTCTTTAATATATTATATGCTCTTTCTATTCTTTAACCCTTTCGCTTCGAGCGCTGGATATATCCGGCATCCATGTGATGTGTATACAAGTGCCATCTGTAGTCGATGATAAATTCTTCGTTATCGGCAGAACATTTTTTGTTGATTTTATTGACATATTGGATTAATCTCATATTAAAATTACTCTTTGTTGTTACGACATCAAAATTACGTAATATACTTCAGACATCAAAACGATCGTTTACTGTTTCATTCCAAAAAATCTATCGAATTCATTCGACAGTGAAACGATATTTAATATACGTTTTTTTAGAGATTTAATATATTAACTAATTTGCGTTACATTATTAATTATATTAAACATTTAATCGTAAAGTCTTGTAAATATATAAATACCTAAAAATATATAAACTATAATTGGTCTAATGTTTTTAGAATAACTAATATAATTTTGTATAAGTCTTTTCATATTAAAAATGTAAACTATACTTGTCATATTAGAGCAACGATTGTTTTATTAAGTTGTTATTTAAGACTTAGAAAAACGTATATACAAAAACCACGCGCACTGTGCACATTTCTGGCGCGTGCTTCCCTTCAGTGATGGCACTTCGGCGGACTGGACTGTCGAAGCGAAAGGGTTAAAAGCAAGGCATCATATCTTTCCGACATACGCTACAATATTACACTTCCCCAGCGTCATGTCTTTTTACATACTTAGTTTATACGAACGGGGAATAACAAACCGATTTTTTCTCTTTCCCTTTCTCTCGCCCCATCGTTTTATAATTCTACAAGGCGCTTTCTTTTCTTATTTCACAAGCAAAAGCAAGAGCCCCGGTGAGGGCGTGGTGGTCAATTCGCGCCGACAGCACCGCTCGTATCCCCGTCGATTGTTCTCAGTTTTATCAGCATTCGATACCGGCGCGACGGGGGTGCAGATCGTGGGGAAGATCGGTGAGAGAAAGGGAGCGCCCGGAAAAACCGGTGGCTCGTAGTCGGCGACTGTGTGAGCGCGACGACGAAGCGGCCGAGGGTGGTTGAGCCGCGGGGGCTGAAACTGCGGCCGAGATAAAAAAGAAGAGAGAGAAAGAGAGAGAGAGAGAGAGAAAGACAGAGAAAGAAGGAGAGCATAATCTTCATGCCCGGGGGTGCGCTCGATTCAACAACGTCTGGATTTTCAGCATCCACCCCGCATTCCCGTAGGCGCGAAAGAGAGGGACGATGCGAGCGAACGGTGTTAGAGAGGCCATATGCGCCCGTGTTCGTAATTCTCCGTGCGTGTGTATGTCCACAGGGTGTCCGGGAAAACCACCTGGACATCCCCTTGCAACGCGGAAATTCCTTCCGTGAGTTCAATTTTCTCTCGAGTCTGCCTCCCGTCAGCGCGAAGAAGTTTAACGTACACGTACCACGTTCAGATTCCAAAGCAACCCGAATTTCACAGAGAAGGAGATGAGGAAGAAGCATGAGAGGAGCAGCGGAGGGTGGATGAGGGTGAAGTTACTTCGAAGAATCAAGTGAGGCGTGCGCGCGCGAGTCCTCGTTATCTATTCGCTTCGGCGGAAGATTCAGCCGCGAGGAGTCGCGCGCTGTCGAAGATCCCTTGCCGAGTGTCGCCTCGCCCGGACGTTTTCATTCGGCGAAGATTGATCACCACCGCGGCGTGACGTACACACGGTTAAATGAACATCCGCCGGCGAGCGGGACACCCAGTATTCCTGTGACGACGGCCCGTCCTTACCGCGTTGCGGCGGTTACGGCGCGCTCGCGTCGCGCGTTTGCCCGGCGAGAGCCCGGAGGCTAGTAGGTCCCTAGCGGCGCAGGGGTGGTCGTCGCACTAGGAGTGGCGAAGGGGTAGCCTCTGGGCAATGAGGATAGATGATACGGACAAGCCTAACTTCATCCCGCGCTCGCTACGATGAGACGGCCTTCCTCTTTACTCGCATTCCCCACCGCCGCCAGTGATTCTTTAACCGTGTACGTGCCGACGTACGCGCAGCGGTCAATTAAAAATTAACACAGAGGACAGCCGCGCCTGTGGTTATTTTTTATGCTAATAACTCACGTGCGAGAGCGCGTTGCTACACCATCGTGGCATTACGGGATTGCGATTCTTCCCTTTCGGATTCGCGCGCGCGCGCGCGGGAGTGGACATCCAAATGGGACAAAACATCGTTGAGCGCGTCCGTCGTTCTTATTTATAAATATACATCGCTGTAAATAATACATCGCTCGGTCAGGACGTAGTACAGCCAGCCGGTTAGCCGGTCTGGGACGATCACGAGAGCACGGTTTTGACTTCAAGAAGGTGGTCCGTTGAATAATTATGGATTTGGATAAAATTAGCGGAGCTTTCAGCGCATATTAAGCCCTTCCGCGGCGGCGATATACCGGGCGGCTATGAGATGCGTTCGGCGCATGTTCTCATTATGCGGCTACCAACTTTTACCGTCAAAAAGTACCGCTAACTTCGGCACTTTATCGAGCCGTAGCCGCGGTCGTTTGAGCGGTCGCTGCATCAGTGAACGATTATGCCAATGACGTCACGGGTATAAAGAGTGTTCAAAGTTCGCGGTGCGCTCATACTTTCGTCTCTACGACGCGAAATGAATATTTCCTATGGTGGACCATCAGCATCGCTGGATGAGGGAAAATGTAAAAAACTCGGAACATCTTCTGTATCGAGTGAAAGGGCGCGGCAAATACGCTTGATTTTTGCTCGACGCGCCGTCAACTGATCAAATGCAACATTCAAATTTAATATACGATAATTCATAGAGGTGGAAAATATTACAATAGCGGGCAGATCGCGCGTACGTTATCGATCATTCACAAGTCTCGCCAACGAGTCGCCTGTCGCGACCGCCGACGTTTATGGATCTGCCAATGAAATGACGTTTCCATTGTCGCGATTTATGCGAATCAACGGACACGCCGCGTATCCCGCTAATTCATATTCTAGATTTATCGTGTGTCAACATCTAAATGTAATTAATAATAAGGTGGGGTCGTTGGAAGGCCACGAAATTGGTCTCGAATGCTATATGTCATTCGCATATTTCTTAAACAATACAGATACATAGCGCGCCCCATTAATCTTTCAATCCTTTCTGAGCAGTCTCGGATCGTTCAAATACGCAACTTTCATGCGATGACAAATATATAATTCTGTTCTTTATAATTATTACAAAATTTGATTGTATAATATATCTTCTTTATTGTATATGCACTATAAAAGATATTTTAGTACAATTATATATTTTATATAATTTTTTTTATAAATCAAAAAAGTAAACGTGCAAAAGCAATTGTGCGATATTATTCATTTACTTTTTAATTGGTTTCTGTTATAAATGTGTTTGAATTGGGTTCTGTAAAATGTTGCAGATAATAAATTTTCATTAGTAGGATAAAAGATAAAATGGAAGAAATACGAACGGAAACGATAAAATAGAAATATATGTAGGGCGTGTCTTTATTGTTCGATTATTTCCAATTTCTCAGGCCTCCGCTTGTCTACATCCAGTTTATATACATACGCAAGACAAACGATATTTTCGAAACTTCTAACCGCTCTCAGATGAGTCTGCAAACGCTGCTCGCAAGTCAAATAATCGGATACAAAGAGTCATCCACAATCAAGCGTCTCACCGCTCGACGTCGTTTTCGGGACGGTCGCGATAACGGACTTCTACACATTTCCGCATGAATTATCTGATACGCGTCTAAGTCCGGTGCCTCTAACTGAATTTCAGAATATACCGTTGAAATATTGTGCATATATATATGTTGAGCATTGAATGTCTTATAATAACTTCAAGTAACAGCCTATAAATTCCTCTGATTTTTTTTCACTGGAAATACACGTAATTTATCGAATGAATGCAAAAGTTTTGAATAGGTTTCGCGATAGAAAAATACATCGAATAATTTTATTAAAAAAAAAAAAGAATAAAAGCGATTTATTCATTCACCAAGTGATCGCCATTGTTTTCTATTATCCGACGATATATTATATATCTACATATTCGTAAGTATGTGCTGCTACCCTTCGGCAAGGCGGATCTTTCGGATCCGTGGCCGCTGAAATTGCACCCTCGGGAACCGCACCCATCGTGCGGCTGTAAGTTCTGGTAGATTTGAAAGGACAAGAGACTTTTTCGATTAGTTATATCGATACACATCAACGTTTGTTCAATGCAAATATATATATATATATATATACACACTACGGTATATTTCTTTTATAAACTGATAAAAGTCAAAAGTGGTAGGTTACTCTAAAGATTCCTGCCATTGTGCTCGAGACGACAGTAGTACGATGATCGCGCATGCTGAATAGTACAACGCATCTCACGTACATTCTGATCGATACGGGAAATGAAATAAACGAGAGTTATGTATGTCGTCTCCCGAACCGTTTATTTCCACATCAAGGACTATTGCTCGATAATTGCGCGATATCTGATTAGTGCGGCAGGTCACGAATGAAAGCATCATTATTTATATTATTTATATTATTCATTTGTGCGTGCTTAATGTCCTCTCTGTTATGATATTAATATTGCGTGTTATTATACAGTATTTAATTACCTTTCGGTATTTAAATTTAAAATATCAAAGTGCACAACATCCTCGATAACAGATCGCGCTTTTAAAACATACGAGATAATCAGTGAATCTTTTTTATCTTAATCGAGATAACCAGTGAGCGTGTCTTTTCTAGTAGAAGAGAGGAGGAAAGGAAGAAAGTGATTAATGACTGAAAGATAAAGCGCAATCTAAGATAAGTAACGCAAGCTCAAGTGTGAATTGTTCGGCTAAACGTCTAATAGTTCCTACTTACAAAGAGTGAAGCTGAAAATGAAAATTAAAATATATAATGTGTGAGAAACGAAATGAAAATTAAAATATATAATGCGTGAAAAAAGCCACAGTATGAAAGACTGGCATTGTACGCTTTGATTGTTCCGCGATGAGTTCGCAAATGATTTTCGATCGTCGCGATCGAACTCGCTGTGCTAATTCGTTTTCTTCGCCATTCTCGAGTCAAGTATTTACTGGCTCCCGTCTTTCTCTTTTTCTCTTCAGGAACGGTGTTGGCAAGCATCCGGGTAAGGCGGGTACAAACATGTGCGGGATGAATGATGAGCGGTCCCGGGAGGAGGGGAAGGGTGGCTAATTCACACGATAATTACGGGGCCGGAAAATACGAGTGGAAAACGGCACGACATAAAGATCCTTAATGGCGTCTCCGCAGTGGTAGTACAAAAACAGAGGGTGGTGTATCGCCACGTCGGCTGGTAATTACGATAAAGCTTAATATTCCGCAGGATGTGAGGTTACGCGATTTGCGGTTAACCTGCGAGAAAGCAGCCGGGAAACATCATCGCGTATTTTTGAAGAGAGTAGCTCGTCATCTTAACGCACCGAAGCGAATTTTAGAGCTCAGTCATGAAGTTATCTTGTGCGCCGACTTTTTCACGAACGTTACATTATGCGCTCTACGCTATTATTAATTATACCCGTCGTGCAAATATTATCATTGCTCTTAACTTAATGAACTACTTTTATGTTGGACATATTTCATGGAGAAGATCTGCTGAATATGTGAAATTTTTTAGTTCTTTAAATTTATGGTTCTGTTCTCAATTTTATTTCTCGTAGTTATATTTGTACTCCGTACGTATCGAACGTATTGAATTTATTAATACATTAATTACATTATTTAATAATACACGTTTATATACTGAAATATGTTTTGATTATTTATAAATATACATGTGCTTTTCCGTAATAATATTATCTATTTAATATGTGATATAGAATGCACTATTTATTGAATCTGCAAATATTATTGGGCGTTCCGTTGCAATGAAAAACTTTATGTAATGAGAATACTTCGTGAATCGCAATGTCAAGCATATAATTCCGCTTATAACATTCTATTTTCCCGTATTTTTATTTTGTAATTTAATACACAAAATTATGGAGGTGTATAAAACAGTTTTAGTAATTAATAGAATATATTATTCCTCGTTAAATCACGTCACTCGATAATATATATTTACATTTAAATATCTAACTTAAATGTATACAAAATCATAATTGCAATATAGAATAACAAATCGATAATAACGCTTCAATATCTTAATATTTAACGTTGACTCGTATTTTTCTCATCGATGTCGACCGGTCATCAAGTACCATCAGTTAACATCTGTATTAATCGTTGCGGAATGACACACTCGAGAATTATTTTTAGAACATCGGATTTATGGATAATACGCCACTCGCTCAAAGCTATTGCCCAAGATCAGAAATTACTCGATATAAAGTATGCATTAACTGCGCAAACTTAGTTAAAATGCGCGTTCCACACCGAAATCTCCAAAGTTCTTAGCTTCATTTATCTTGCTTTCTTTGCCAGCGCGAGTTCCGTTCTTAGGACTCGGCTGCTGTAATTTCTACATTACCACCTCTGGTGGTATTAGCGCTGCGAGAGTTATGTGCTGTGCTCTTCTCACTTTTCTCCGATGGAACAGATAGTCTTTATCCGATTTCGAGGGGAGACCGTCTGGACGGAATTATTTTAACGGCACAGTTAAATACGGGGAAACTGGACATAAATTAAAAACAATTCAGATTTTCCTTCGGATTGTGACATCGGCTTATCATCTGTCCTCAAAACTCCGGTTCGACATCGACGTTGACGTACTCCATTGCGGCAATTAAAAGTCATCGTGAGATGACGACGAAGAGGCGATGATGGTGGATTTCTTTCGCTTACTGACACATTTCGTTGATTTTCGAACGTGTTTCCTTGTTCGCGGTGATCTTACGACCAGATATTTATTTTTGAGAGAGAAGGAAGAGAGATACCGACGCATTTCATGTCAACGGATCAACTACCAAGCGCGTGCTCGTTTTTCGTGATCGACCATCACCTACATCGCAGTCACATGCGTATTATTGGCAAGCCTTGACGACAATTGAGTGATAATTGAATAGAATGTAAAGGGTCCTATATCCAATCCTATATACAGGGTGCGGTGTTAAAACTTCACGACCTAAATTACTTCTGTTGCGTGTGTCGAGAAGCTTCCACCGGATACTTTCAGCCATTCTATTTCGAGTTGATTAGGCGATTCGGCTTAGTATTGTCTGTACATCCGCAACTTTGTTAAGATTTGCTTGCGATTAAGTTGCGGCAATTTTTTGAGAAAAATAAACTTTCATCCATCATCACTTCAAAGCGCTTTTACGTATCAAAGCGCGCGGTCGGGACGCGAATTTTGCGAGGAGAAAGCTCGACTGAAAGGAAGAGTGAATGTATACATTGTATACATCGTAAAGTGATTAATGGTCGAAATAATAGCTAGAGGTTAACTGTGTTACCTGGTGATGAAAGTCCGACCTCGAAGCAAATTAGTCGCTAGTGTTAACCCCATTGGTACTCTAAAAGTTTAATTAATTGTCACCAGCGGTGTAGGAATAATGGTTGAAGGAATAATGGACTCTATTTCATACTTCCGAACGAAATAGGGCGAAGCAGGTTGTCAACTACGTCTTTGTTATAATCTTTGATTGTAGTTTTTTACATTCAATATCCGCATAAATGTGTTATAAAGTATTCGGAAAAATATTATGCATATATTATGCATAATATATGATTATCGAAAGCTTTATTCTACTTCTTTTATAATTCTATGGTTATTTTTTATTTATATTTTACAGGCAGATGATAATAACACAAAACTGAGACGTAAATTTTTCTGTCAATATGATGTCACTTATCAGTCGATTATGTTATAGAAATCATACGTATTATACGGAATGTATTATAATTAACAGTTTATGTAGCAGAAGGACAATTTTTTAATTAATAAATACAAATAGCTCGCGATATCTTGTTCTCAGTATATCGCTGAAAACAACACGGTAAATTCTTCAAGAAACAGAGTTTCATTTATGGGAGACGAATCCCGAGCTATTTAGTGGAAGAGCAAGGGAGGGGGGGAATTAATTAATTTCAGGCCGAGGTATAACGCGTCTCTTTCGACGTTCGCATCAAAATACGATGCGCGATTTGATGGAGGGTAGCGGCGTCAAGGTGGATCCGCGTTTCAGGCTGATGCACGATAAGGAGAAGAATTACCATGAGCGTATTAATTCGCGTATAGCGGAATTAAATGACAAATGCAATTTACAACATTTAAAGCGACGGGGAAATGCCACGGAATCGCTGGCTCATGTGCAGTTCATGCCTCACCGCATGTTTTACGTCGCCCGGCAGCAAAAAGGCTTGTCGTTTGTTATTCGGACGTTAATCTGGACAATTTCGCGATATGAAGCGAAAGAGCATACCGTACTATACTAATTTCCCGCATATCGATTTGGAGTTAATAAAAAAATGCCTCGCATAACTGCAGATGTACCGTTATTCGTTTTCTCGTTCGCTCCTCGACGCACCATTTTTAATTGAACGTACTCGCTTTGAATGATATTCTTTTATTACTGCGAATTAGAAATCACTGCCGTGGCTCTACGCGCAGCTTTCGTGGCAACGAATTCCATAAATGTTTTCTGAGATTTCTCTTTAAACCGTTCCTTGTTTTTTCCGCGTGGCGTAACACTCGCCAGCGTCTTCTCTTCCGAAATATTTCCTCTCACCGACGTTTTAATTACGTACATCAGTATCAGATGAAAACATTATCGGTAAATTTTTTCTCTCGTCCAATTTCTGTTGTCTCGTACGTTTGATCATATTGTGAACCAAGCGTTATAAATAGTTTGCGTCCAAATTCTTTTTGGTCGAATAATTTCTGCGTTCACCACATCGGACGTGCGATGCGCGAGCATTTTCGGGTGTTCGTCGTCTTAACATAATAATTATCAGGTGTAAATCCGTAAGTGTAAATCCACGGGTATTACGCGGTAATTGCACGATGATTAGTTAATCCATTTTGCAGTGGAGTACGGTTCTCCGCTGCGCAGTGCGCCGGCCGCATTAATAATAGTGTCCCATTCATCGTGCGAATTAAATTGGAGCGGCAGCCTCTATATCATTGTCACATTTGTGCATCGGTGTAATCTCGATGCAAAATAGAACTTGGGCGCTGGGGGAACTATGCTTTCAAGTGCTTCGGGTGTCTCCGGCAAACAGCGACACGCGGTGCGATTACGGAGCAACAAGCAAATATGCAACAAACTGCGTCTCAAAGCGTATTCGGACATTCCGGACTATTACACCGTGCTGTTGTGTTTCGCTGACAACAATTATAGTGCTGGGTGTTTTAAACTTCGCCGTTGCGAAATACTGCAGGAAAGTTTAAGAGAAACTTTCCGAAGAGCTAAATAATTAAAGACTTTGCGAGGGCTGACTTGAAGCAATGGCTTTTTTCAGATACAAGGGATTGTAGGATGGGAAATTTGGTCAACCGTAGGGACTACGGTTAAAAAATCTATGAGATGCAATAAAAAAGAGAGAGAGAGAGAGAGAGAGAGAGAGAGAGGGAGAAAGAGATTTCAGTCGTTAGTCTGGGATTGTACCATTCATTAATTAACCACGCGCGAATAAGCGCCGAGATGCACTCTGTATTTGTGTCCACCTAATAATAATATCACCTTATGTTTTCCCTCCACCAACTGTAATAGACTGTTGCAAAAGTGTTATTTTTGCGCCAGTATACTTTTCATATGTCAACAAGTATGAAAGTATGAAAAACGTTCGCTATTTTTGTCGAAACTACCGGACTTTCGTCATATAGCGACGTTTGGTCTTGCAATTTCACGCGGCTGTGCTATCAGTGAAACACGAAAAATGCACGTTTCACATATTAAATACTTCAATATATATAGACTGACAAAACATCTGCGGCTGAAACGCCGATAAATTGTTTATTAATTTATGAGTGTACGAAAGTAATCATCAATCTCTCTCAGTTGCAAGGTTCTCTAACAATCAGCAAAGGAAAATTCATTTTGCATTGGCGTTTCGCGCTGCGAAAAATTATTATTAAATCGATATTAACTAATAATTTTTCCGTTATCGATAACAAAAATCATATAACCAAAATGATAACCTAAAATTGCGAGATCGAGATACTTTATTAAGAATAAAGTCGAAGCGAACGTCTTACTTTGATTTTTACCTCATTTAACAATGCCCCGAACGGCACTGAAAATGTCACGAGAGAAAGAGGAATAACATAGTAAAAATACATAGAGAAAAAATATACGACTGTACCACAATTTCAATTCTACCCTAACCCGTAACTGCTGTTTTCCGGTCAATTTGACCATTGCACTATTTGAAATTTAAATAACGCGGTTAATTGTCTAGTTGCGTATTCATCCGTCAGTGTATTTTCTTACATTCTGAATGTCAGTCGACTGATATACGCGCAGTCGTGTTATTTGTCAAGATATTCATCAATTCCGTTTCCTACCGGTCAATTGGACCGGTGAACAGCAGTTACGAGCTAAGTAGAAAACTCCGTTTCTTAGTTTCTCGGGCGATGAAAAATAACGAGAAACATCTGTTCGATTTTTCGCGGGGCGAAATCGCGAGATGCGAAATCGAGCGTCCTGTCAAAAACCTGCTGGTGCCGGACACCACGCGGTACGGTAGCTCTCGCAATTAATAGAAAGCGTGATTAATGGCGGCAATGATCGGATAAATAATAGCAACTGGAACGTTAGAGCAGCCGTCTATCGAAGCATATACGCTCGCAGAAGGGTCGATCGTGCGGTATTCGAGACCGAGAGACGGAAACGCCGCGCTATCTCTTCCTATGCGCAATTCTCGCGCCGGTGTATCGAGTGTAATTGACATCGGCGTTCGCGATACGTCAGCGCGCGAAGATAGCTATTATAGGTGTAAAGTGCATGTATAATGCACCGGGAAGTCCTGATGCGCATCGCCATGCTCTAACATCGTGATTCGAGTCTTAATGGATCCCGAGCCGTTCGTAGTGCTATCTGCGCGTAACAGTATCCGCGCTGCAGAATCCGCTCAGCCGCGAGTGACTCGATTACCCGGATTGTCGCGATGGGAAGGTGCGGAAGGCGCGGAGGTGGCACGGAGAGGGGGGGGCTGGGGAGGATCCCTGAATTAATCAAGAGTATGCAACCCTGGGCGTAGTTCGACTCCTTTCGGCGGGAGGGAAATGCGATCACCCCCCGCGGGCGGAAATCCGCATGACGATACTTTCTCAAGTGTGTCGACGACGACGATTGATATAACTGTCAAGCCGAGTACGTCAGAGTCTCTTGGCGTGTGACCGCGCCCCGGGTGTGTCGCGCGACAAAGATGGATGAACGTTAAGGTGCGCCGAGATACATTGGAATAAATAACACGTAATAACACAAGCGCTTAATACATTAGTACGAATTAAGTCGAAACTCGACGGGAGAACATGCTGAGGAGGAGTAGTCTAAAAATTTACCTTCCGTTTCGGACAAAAGGCCGAGAGAGACACTCGAGATCGTAACGCGTACACGTCGAAGGTGAGCAGTTGGAAAATTCATTTTCTGTCTTGGGTACGCGGAAGAAAGTCACGTTTGTTGATAAAAATACAAGAAGGATTGAGCTTGTTCACGAAAAAGATCGTGAATAGTTTTTAGCATTTTATAACTGAAGAAAATTTTGTAACTGTCTTTAGTAAAAAAATCGTCGATCATAAATTCAATTGCCTTTAAAGTTACCTTTAAAAAAGGAATGATTAAACAGGAGACGTAATTATGAATGCGATGAAATCGAAACGCTTCGAAACGATTGACACCATTGAGATTACACATTGTGAGGAATTAAAGCGATCAAATATGACAAACGCATGCATTATGCGTATACTAAATCTCTAAGTTCACACCCAATAACCAGCAGACTGATGTCTGTTCCAGACGCGCGAATAATTAGCTGCGTGAAATCCGCGTCCGTGATTGACTAATTAATTATCGGAATCGCGTGGAAGATTATAGGAACCCGCAAAATGTTTCACCGATGTTCATTTTGACGTCCGATGGAATTAAATTTATCAAACGGCAAGGTCCGACTTGTCGGGTTAAATGACTGGAATATTCGACATTTTCTACTTTACGCTCTTTGTTTCGCTAGACGAAATAACTCTAAATGCGGTTTAGGAACTGTGCCGATTATACGTAGGTATGTAAATTCTTCAAATGCTTGTCGTCTCGGACACGTTGCGATAAAGTATCGATTTTCATGCTCACAATTAACAATTAAATTTATTCTCATTTCGATCGCGGAATCATCATACGGTCATTGGATATACTTTCGGACACGCAGCGCGTTACTATTTTTTGATGTACGATTATGCATAAGTTATAACAAGATGCAAAATGTAATATCCAATTCTGTAATGATTATACGTACATGATCTAAAGGCCTTTGCATCATAGCGTGCAGTAAGCTAAGTAATTGATCCCCGTGCTAAATAATTGCTTGAATCCTATAAAGTTGTAACTGGCTGCAATTACTGGCAAATGCTAGGTATTGTTGAGTTCGATCCATTCAATATGCATTGGGGATTCATGCGACCGTTCGAACGGATTTCAACCTCGTTAGTTATTTATGGCTGTTATTTCCATTGTACATTTGCGCAACGCATATAATCTGTTTCATGTAATTTGCATGCCACTTTGATATCAGTTTCTTTTTCTTTTGCCACGGGCAATGATTACGCGCATGATATGAATTTATTGCGTCGCAAACTTCGTATTACGTAATAAGATTAAGTAATCATTTAGGAGAAACAGGCGCAATAATAATGACGCAATAATAATGGTGTAGTAAGAGAGAAAGAATGTACGTGTTTTTATAAAATATATTATTAATTAAAGAATCTTCTTCGTAAGCATCATGAATTTCGTAAACATGGACTCAAGTTGAATTTATTTCGCTAGATTGAGTTATGAATTTAAAAACTTGACAAGCTGTCGTGTGCTCCTTTACGTGACCTTCTTTATGTACTTTAAAATTCTCAACCGTAAACCCGCCTCTTTTTTTTTTTAATATAGACACATAAAACTAACTTTATACTTAGCAGTTTCAAAAAATTGAGGTCACTTATATGAGCTTTGCCGCAGTTTTCGCGAGACTTTTATTCTCGCGAGAACTTGTGTGTGTGTGTGTGTGTGTGTGTGACATGTGAGTGTTGCTTCGTTCATTCATATTCATATTTAAGTTGTTACATCGTTTCATTCGCAATGCAATAAATATTGTATGACGGCAAACTAATCGTCCGGGAATGTTTAAGAGAGAGAGAGAGAGAGAGAGAGAGAGAGAGAGAGTACTTTTTTAAATGAGTTTACACAATATACGGGACATCTCAGGACGTGTCGTTGTTTAAAGCTCGCTACATAATGATTTACCTGGGAAAGTCATCAAGGAAGAGTATTAGAATCATTATCTCTATTCAATGGTTAACAAACAAGCATTCACAAGCGTCGTATGAACAAAGTTCTTTATGATATTTTGTATCAGATAGTCTCGTCATTCAATGAATTTTCATCCGAGCTCTTAATGTCACGATTTCTCGAACAATATTTCTCGAACGTGAGTCACCTCGCTCGGTCCTTTTCGTTTCGGGCAAATAATAGACGATAAAGCAGAGAGAGATTTGACGTAAGCACAAAGATCCGCTATTTTTCGAGCGGTCTCCTGTATCCATTTAGACGTTGACTTTTTCCCGATATCTGAAAGTTCATTGCAAATTGAAATGTCGCTCGTTAGCTCGCCTTAGCTCGCGGAGACAGTTAATACGCTGTCAACGGCGGCCGTGTCGTCAGCAATAACGTGATATATTATTTCTCGCTAACGCCCACCCTTATCGTAGAGCGATTCAATAGCCGTTCCTCGCGCCATCGCGAATGCAATTTTCCGAGGAAGCGGATTTCCAGCGGTGGGTTATGAGCGCCGAGTTGGATATCCTTGTCCTCCTTGAGTATTTTTTCTGCGAGAAGCAAGAGGATATTCGGCGACGACGTACGGTTCGATGCTGAGACCGGGCCGGATAATCGGAAAAGCGACGATTCTATTTCAGGTGGCTCACACGTGTCATGTGGCCTGGTATGTACAGCGACCGAACACACGTACGCTTAATCCTGCTGGAGTCTATCGCGTTACGGTAATCCGCAAGAGGTCAACTCGATGAGAGAGAAAGAGATAGATAGATAAATAGATAGATAAATAGATAGATAGATAGGTAGAATGCGTTTATCACCACTCTAGGCTTAATTAAGAGTGCTGTAGCAAAAGGAAAAATTACAGGTTACTGAATACAAAAGCATATTTTAAAGACATAGAGACCCGATTATACAGGGTGTATCAAAAATACTTGGACAAACTTTGAGGGCGGGTTCCTCACACACCAAAACAAGAAGAAAATGTCATGTAAATATATGTCCGGAAATACTTCGTCTTTGAATTATTATTAAAAGAAGATTTTACAATAACATATTATCTGTTTGAAATTGTCAGCTCATAGAAAGTGTTCAAAATGTCCTCATCTTGCTTCTACACACATGGGAGTCTTTGATAGGATGGGACAGTCCATAATCCGACGAGTTCATGCGTGTGTAGAAGCAAGAGGAGGACATTTTGAATACTTCCTATAAGCTGACAATTTCAAACAAATAATATGTTATTGTGTAAAATGTTCTTTCAATAATAATAAGCTCAAAAACGAAGCATTTCCGGACATATGTTTACATGACATTTTTTCTTTGTTTTGGTGTGAGAAACCCGCCCCCAAAGTTTGTCCAAGTATTTTTTATATAATGTATAATAACGTACTTATATAATACCTGTATAATAACGAACTTAGATAACGAATGGTAAGAATAAATAGAACCTTTGTTTAATGAGAATTAGATCTCGGATATACCTCTATGTGAGATTGCGTGACTTAGCGTAATATTTTTTGTCTGACGGAGAGATTATATGAAATACTCAGGAAATACGACCGGTCTGTATTGACATTGTCTAGGAGAGGGGACTTTGGAAGTTTTAACTTAAAGCGTAGAAAGAGAGAGAGGGGCAGAAAGGGAGAGGGGGGAGAGGGAGGGAGAGGGAGAGAGGGAGATGGGAGGGCGGGGAAGGGAGGAGGAGGGGAAAGGGGGTAGAGGGAGAGAGGGGGAGGGGGGAGAGAATCGGATGGATACATAGGTGCACACATAGTAAGTATAGTAAGTACAGAAGTTTTGAAATATAAAACGGAGTAATTATACAAGAAAGTTTTAATTGCGATATTACGATGTCGTTTATTTAGCAAATTAATAGCCGATTTCCCATTAATTCTATGAAAAGTTATTAATTACTGATTACTGGATCTTACTTCTCTCTGTCATCTGTGTTGATGATAAGTTACGATTATTCTCCTTTATGATTTCCTAATGATCGTTAATTTGGTCGTCATAGAACACCAGCGATGTCGCATTTACGGTATAATCAGTCCCCTTCACATCCCTTTAATTCTATTCTACTCTTTTATCAACTTAATTAAAGAGCACACGCTAGATGAGTTTCTGTCTTCTCTCTTGCGGCGTACCTCCTTGAAAAGTACAAAATGGCCAATTCACCTTCCGAGCAAAAAGCTAAACCGTGCAATTTACAAATTTTAATGGAGAGTCTTCGTGCCTCCGATGTTAAAGAGGAACATTCACGCCTCCGTCGGGTCGGGTCGTCACATCAGTCGACGTCGCGCAGAAGCATCAGTTTGATCTTAGCCGTTCATTTAAGCGCTATCAGCGAATTATAACGATCAGCGACCCTGCGTTTATTAGCTTCCAGCACGCCGCTCTATCTCGTCAGGGCGCTGCGGGATAGCGCGGCGCCACGAAGAGAGAGGAAAGTTTGTCCGCCGATCGATCGGCAGGATTAATGCGTTTTCAATCGGCCCGTCAGCACGTATTTACATTTTATTAAAACCACCAGCCGTGTCGATGTCCAGATATAAATCCCAATCCGCCAGTATTGCGAATTCCGCGGTCTGCGGTCGGGTTTGATGCAGATGCAGTTGCGCCGCCGCCGCCGCCGGCGGAGGCGGAGGCGGCAGCGGCTTCGGCGGCAGTTGATCCGCAGCTATCTCTAGACGCCGGTTACGTCGTAAAGCTGAAACTACATTCCGCTATCTCGCGAGCCGCCGCCGCCACCGCCGCCGCCACCTTGCGTCTTCCGAGCATCCTCCGGGATTCCTTTCTTCCTGGGTCCTTCCGGCGGCGTATCCGTGCGAGAACAGGCTTGTTTACAGCTACGCATAACACCAGCTGCAAACGTCCACACCCGTCCTATCTGCGACACATCGTCTGGAAAATTAATGATCTCGATCCAGCGCGCCGGTTCTCGGCTACATCGAGAGTCGAGGGTGAGGCGTTTGTGAGCTTTATCATCGACACTTTTGTTCGTACCGCCTCGTACCGCATGAGCATATCGACGCCGATTACGTTACGCCGGTAGAACTACAAACATTAGCGGAAGCGAATAATTGTCACGCGCAGTTATAACAAAGCGACGGGCAAGGGCGGTAATCAGGCGGGCGTTTAAATATAACAGGGCATCTTGTACCTTTAGTTATTCAATATCGCATGTGCTTCAACATTAATAATGATCGGAATTTACCGTAAACGTCGGCTTTGTCAGAAAAACTTTGACAACTTTGTTGGATAAAATGTATTGTAATTACTTTATCAATAGCATCTCTCTCTCTCTCTCTCTCTCTCTCTCTCTCTCGATTTTTCTCTCTTCACGAGGCGTCCAAGTATTTGCTGTACATAAATATGTAAAACATTATACTTCCCGATCAAAGCAGATGCGATCGTTGAAAATATTCTTCCCCGGGCGACGTCATACCTCGGGAAACGCGGTCGCGTTCAAAATTCTCCGGAACGTTGGAAGCAATTACATTTTTCAAAGAGCCGCAGGCTAGATTTTGCAGCGACATCGCGTCGTGCTCTTTCCACCGGTGCGTGCCACAAGGGATTGTTTGCAAGACGCGACGATCCGTCTTTTCGCTGTCACCTTGTTTGCCAGATTGAAAATATCCTGCACAAGGTGAATTGCATTTTCTCGACTCGCTACGAACTCGCTACGAACTCGCTACGGACTCGCTACGGACTCGCGCTGCGAAGCGGAGGGTTCGCTCCCGGGGGAGGGAAGTAGTCGTCTCGCAATCGACGCGTGCTTTTTCGTGCTGTTGTTCGAAGGAAATCTGTCGATATGTGCGGGATAATTCCTTGAGCCATCCGCGCCAACCTTCTGCCAATCGTGGGCGCATCTTCGCCTTGCAACGAAGTTGCAACACGCCAACGTGTTGTCCCGCAATCTTGTTTCTTACGCGCGACCTTGCGAATAACTCTCGCGACGAGAGACATTACTGCGCTAAAAGCTTGTACTCGCGTTAGCGGCAGCGGCGAAGCAGCGGGAAACCCGGGAGGAATATAAATCGACGCATTACAATTCGTTTCGACTTTAAGAGCGACTTGCCGAAGCCCTCGGCCGCTCGTGCAAAGAACTATCCGTTTCCGATCAGTCGGCGCGACTGATCGCTTCTTTTATTTAAGCACGTCTAACACGAAAGGAAGAGGAAGGCCGCTGGTTAAGTAGTAAGTATTTGCACGGAGCATTAGCCTTAAATCCTTAATCGACAGTCCCATTAAGGCTCGGGAGTTTTAAGGCACGGAATGTGCACGCCGGTGCGGCGGCGCATTAATTCCGCGGAGACGCACTTTTCAATGCTCTCGCCACTAATTTATTTAGCCTCACATTACTGGCGCGAGGACTATGCTAATGTTCATTAATATGCATTAACGGCTGATCCCTCTTCCCACCCCTCGATAATTTTGACTCCACGCTCCGTATACGATCGGACAACGGTAATTCGATTATTTCGGCCACGTAAGTGATATCGGACGGCTTGCACACATCGCTGCATCGGCAATTACGATGTTACGCCGTGTGACCAAAGAATTGCGCAGACACTGCATAATGCAAATTATATGCAGATTACATTTACACCGGTACATCGCACGTTCGCCGAGAAGAACCGCCGGGGGAGAGAAACAAGTGTTCCGGCTAAATAATTATCGTCGTAGCATGGTTCATCTTTTGCTCGTATTCTCTTTACTCGAGCAAGGGCATTTCTGTAAAAGAACGCGCGCGGAGAAACTCGCAATGATAATCTGCTCTCGCGCAGTCCTCGCTCGGAATGGCGCAGCTCGAGATGTTACGTGTTGATATTAATTTTAACCCTCCCCCGTTCCCTCCGTGTCGATGTGTGGAATTAACGCCGAGTGTTTCCTGACATTATGCAAATTCTCTGCGCTTTTATAAGCGCGCCTTTTCGACTCGTGATAAAAGTGATAATTAAATCGCTGCCCATCCGTGCGCGCGAGCGCTCCTACCGCGAAATAAGTCGGCACGTCTCCTGCAGCGGCTGTTAACGCTTTTACGCTACCTATGAAATACGGCGGATACGCCGGTGGATGACGGCTAATGGCCGTGAATTGTTTCCTGGAAGCGTGCAATTTTTCAGCGCGTTTCCGCCTCGCGCGCGTACGCGCGCAAGGATCGCTGTTGATAATCTAAATTAAATTGAGACGTCCATTTATGCGATGAATCTACGTTTTGGATACACGGACGTTCCGGACGAATCGTCACTTATCGAGTGTGTGTGTGTGTGTGTGTGTTGTGTGTACAAAGTAAACAAATGCATTAAAATTTTTGTATTAAGATTTTAAGCGTAATTTTTCCTACACGATCTATTCGCCGCAAACGATAAATGTCGTAATAATATAATACAGCGACTCGAAGTAAAATTCCATTTTAGCGCAGAGTTAGCCCGAGGAAGAAAATACCATTATTATAACGAGAAATCAGCTTCGACGGAAAAATATGCACGCCAGACTCGCGTATTAAAACGGTTCGTATGTCGTTTTAGCTAACCGGGCGTCTATTTTGCACTTTTGCGCTTTAACGCAATACGCTAACCACCGGCCCCTAAGTGATTGATTGTTATTGGCGATCGCTAACTTTCGCTGCATGGAAAATTAAACGCGTTATCTCGGGGATGCTGCGAAACGAAGCCATTAAAATGTGTCTATTAATGAAACATTAGCGAGACGCAGAGTTTAATTCGCAGCGCTCCGGTGAACGAAATAATTGGGTCGATCGCGTCTAGGATGGCGCGGGGCCATTAATGTGTATTTATACCCCTGCGAGACACCGGAAAATACAGCGTCTTCGAGAGGTAATGGCCTCTCGTCTCGGTCGAACCTGCACGGGGAACACAATTTTCCAATAGGCCGTCCAAAACGACGTCGGCGAGCGCAGTGTTCTAAAGGCGCCTTTAGTGCTCGTTTATCAGCCCGTTAGACAGCGAGGCGTCATGAAATCGTGATCTTCCAATGAGTGTAAATTCGTCCGCCGGCAATGAGGATTCCGGGACGAGCGACAAATACACTTTCAATGAAGTTTTACGTTCCCCCGACGAAACGAATTTATTGCTAGCCTCGTCGTAGACGGAGTCGCGGACCGAAACGCAAACAGGGGAGTAAAATTCGACGGGAAATTTGTATTTCTTCTTTTCTTCCTCTTTTCACTTTTATTGCAGCGGCATATTTCATACTGCGCATTAGACGCACATGCTACGTCTCATGAAAACCGATAAAAAAGAGATAACGAAGAGCGGACTAATTTCCAGTCGTTAAACGTAACTTGCAAATTCGCTCGCGGTATCTTCATGATCTTACATATTTCTATCAGCTTGTTTCGTCTTGTTGAAATTTTCGATATATTCGACAGAATAAATAATAGAGTAATCCGATAGAATGTAATATCGGAAAATATAGCGAGAAAAAAATTCGGTGGTAAGAACATAAAATATGAATGCAAGATAATGAACTATACGTTACTATACGATATAAAATGCGCTTGGTAACGCGAAAACTTTTCATCTTATTGATATAGTGCAGAAAGTTGTAACACTCGTGGCAACTTATAATGAGATCCGCGCGTATCACATTGCACTTAAACGCGCGTAAGCCTTTTAATATCCTTCAAGAGCCACCGTGAGAGAAATTGATCCAGCAGCGGTCCTCGTAGAAAACTTTCGATCCTCGAATGCTTCAGGATACGAAGTTGGTAATGCGATGCAAAAATTAGACGATAAAATTGGTGTTCAAGATCTAATCGTACAACATGAATAATATTGATCTCACAAGTTTCGTTATTTGCTATTGCGTTTTATTTTGTGAAGTAAATAACGCCGTCATGTCTTTTACGGTTGAAATTGAAACTCAGAGACGATATTTTGTCGTCTCGATATATTACGGAATAAGGTGAAATTTATTTTACGACGTGTTATTGTAAAACAAGCGGTATAGCATAATTCCGCTAGAATCCGCTAGTAAGTACATACTGATTCCACAATACTCAGAATAACAAGTATATTTTTTTATTAGTTCTTTAATAAACAAGAATTAGAGTGATGCCTAATTTAAATAAAATAATATGTTAAATATAATGCATTAAATTTAGTGTATTATATTAACCAGCTGTTTTAATAAACTTTTTAATAAATTAATATAATATGTAATAATAATATATGCGATAATGAATGTTTTTATTTTGAATTTAATACACGAAAATTATACAGGGTGTCCCATTTTAACCCGGCCGGCTGAATAAAATTCGAGGATGATATTTTCTAGAAAAAAATGTCAGACAAATGTTGCTCAGTTCTAAGGGAGACATTCGATGCCATCAACAATTTTGACTTCGGGTGAAGGGTTCAAGGTCATTCAAGGTCAACTTTTTTTTCTTAAATGGGAACCCCTATTTTCCACATCGGCAATCGATTCTACGTAAAAAAAAAATGAAACTTTTGTCTGAAGCATTTTTTTTTATAACGCAAACTAATTTCACTTATTCAGCCTCCAAAATTGAAATTTTCAAACTTTCTGAATTTTTTACTCGAGAATGGTGGAGTTTGGGGGGAAATTGCGGAAGACAAAAAGTTCTTGGAATGCTGCTCGAAGGAATTCACTCGAATTTTCGCATAGTTGATCGTGCACTTTTTTCGAGGTACCTCTTGACAGGTAGAACATTGGCGGAAAAAAGTGCACGATCAACTATGCGAAAATTCGAATGAATTCCTTGCAGCATTCCAAGAACTTTTTGTCTTTCGCAATTTCCTCCCAAACCCCACCATTCTCGAGTAAAAAATTCAGAAAGTTTGAAAATTTCAATTTTGGAGGCTGAATAAGTGAAATTAGTTTGCGTTATAAAAAAAAATGCTTCAGACAAAAGTTTCATTTTTTTTTACGTAGAATCGATTGCCGATGTGAAAAAGAGGGGTTCCTACTTAAGAAAAAAAAGTTGACCTTGAATGACCTTGAACCCTTCACCCGAAGTAAAAATTGTTGATGGCATCGAATGTCCCCCTTAGAACTGAGCAACATTTGTCTGACATTTTTTTCTGGAAAATATCATTCTCGAATTTTATTCAGCCGGCCGTATTAAAATGGGACACCCTGTATAAATATTATATAAATTAATGTATAAAAATAATGATAAATACGTGCCGTGACTTAGAAACAGAGGAAAGGTTTATTTCCTATTAAAAAGTTAGTATTATACAATTATAGAGGAAGATTTAATTGGTTGATAGATCTCTCATATAAAAGCGGATAGAAGAGTCAATTTCAATAAACATGGATTTGTAAATTGATCGTTTCCCATACACCGTTTTCTGTTTTGTGAGCTATACACGTATATCTTCATTGTGAAATAAATATTGGGAAAAAGTACACTTATTTTAGCAATTGCAGCATCGAAGATTTACAACAATGGCACTTCATGTTTTATGCTTGTTGTTTTACATCCCGCTGAAAAATATGGGTCTGTCGAGAAATTCAGATAGCGTAAGGTATAGCTTTTGTTACTCCGCGCAAATTGTTGCTTCTCTATCGAGCAAAATATTATTAAAACTGGAAAGCGAGGATGAAGCAAAGCCCAATTTTCGAAGCATTTGCGTTAAAATTTCAATGACTTTACAATCAGACATCCTCATTTCATTCTGTCGAAATGATACGATATCCTAAGCTGAGTGAAGTAACATCACATTTTTTTCACTGTGCAACGTTTATGGATTAACATTGAACGTAGATAACAAAAAGACAAAAAATATTGCTAGTGAATTAATGCTTCGCTTTGATCTGCAATGAAAATATTGAACTAATTGTTATTATACGATTCACTCGGTAGCAACAACACAGTTGAACTAATCGAAAACACGAGTCAATGCCATCGTGGATATTTTCACTTCTAAACGCCGTAGCGACTTCAAATAAAAAACGTTGTAAAGCTGAATTATTGGTGTTTCTGACAGACATGAAATCGTTTTCTTTTTGGAATGAAAGATCGATTGATGAAATTAGACTATCACGATGGGAAATATCGATTGTCGCCAAGTCGAGAAGGAAAATAATGGAACTGTAAAAGCTCGACCGCGATTCGAGCAATATCGAGGACTGATCTTCGACGAAAAATCGTTAACATCCCGTGTTTGAAAGATACTATATATAATGTAGTCGAAAAAGAAAAATAATAACGAGAGTTTTTTCTTGTGACTTTAATATTTCCGCGAATTAGTCAAACTGATTTAATATGTCTCACGAAATTACGGATAGGAAGAAAATAATGTTTTTTAATGATGACGGGCATCATATATAATAGAATTCCGTATGTCGTACATTATACAACTGCAATTGCGACCGCTGAGATCATTCGTATTTTAAAGATAGAAATAGCGCTCTGAATATATTCAAGTACCTAACAGCTCCTTTTATCCTGTTTCAAAGTTGGAATGATATTAGATGTTCTCGTTCCTCGATATTGATATTTAGGTGAATACGTACGCCGCATATATAAGTCCGCGATGTGCAGAACTGTATTTACCTCGACGTTTGGCATTCCTGTGTATATGTATGTATGTATGTATGTATGTATGTATGTATGTATGTATGTATACGTCGCGCCAAGACCCGAATACAGAAATTCTATTCCGCGATTCCTTCGCCGTGCCTTCGCGCGAACGCAGTGTCGGGGATTCACCTCCTTCGGGGAAAGCTCCGGGAATGCTTATTTTACGGCAGGGCGTCATAAAGACACGATCTACCAATGAGCATAAAACTCTCGACTTCGGTGCCGTAACCCGACCACAATAAATACAGATGGAGCGGAAAGCAGCGACCTGTCGTTCACCTTTTTTTCCCTCCCGGCCAGCCATGAAACTCCTACAGTCGTAATTCGTAAACTTCGTCACCGTTCACGCATCACTTGAATTTCTCGTGGCTCTGTCCAACTTCGGTGCAGTTACTTTATTCCGATTATCGTGTCCCCTCACTGGATCGAGGTGACATTTAAAGAGAGAGACTCGTCGTCGAAATGATACTTTTACGACAGTTTGGGCTTGCAGTTTCTTTGCGACATTATTAGAATTTTTTCATACTATTTGAGATCGTCGAACGCTTCAATGCAACCAAGCTGAAATGATGTCAACAGGCTGTTTCCTTCCACTAAATTTATTCCGTGAATACCGCGTGAATTACAATCGTAAATAACAACGGTGGTGGCTTTTATTATTTTAGCAAGTCAGAGAATGCGAGCTTACACGTGCAAGATAATCTGTTGTTAAATTTTATAGATACCACGGCTGCAAATTTATAGCTGCACGGGGCTGCCTGTTGCCTATCGATTGTTTCCTGCATTTTTATTTCGGCACACAAGCGCATAAATAACTCGATAAATTATTCAGTCGTGATAACTTTGAACGATTGGCCATACGTCTTTTGTTGCAAAGAACTTGAATTTACAGCGGGTGAAATATCATAAAGTCACACACACACACACACACACACATATGCACACTTTTACTTATCCGATATGAGACCGGCTCCTGCGTAATCTTAGGAAGAAAGGTCGAAAGCGCATTACCAAGCAGGATGCAAGGGAAATATTAACCTGAACAACGTTTCCGTCTCGGCGTTAGTGCTTCTCGTGTTTCCGCGTCGAGCTTTCTATGAGTTAAGCCCAGCCTATGTCCGTTCAACCTCCACCAGATTTTCCCGTCGAAGCTCCCGCTGTACGAATAGAAGATTTCCTATCGACGAAACGTCGACGACAAATCCCAGCTGCAAGCTGGTGCCCATAATGACGGCAATGTGATCCGATTACGCGATTTAGGTGATTTAGTCGGGTGGTAACGAATCCGAGGTGAGTTAATTCGATATATTTCGATTGATCCTCCTCCGATATTTTCACTAAGGATTCTCAGGAATTAACCTTATGACGGCTTTATAAGGTCGACTCGCTGATCTCATCCCCGAAGAAAAGACGTGCGCTATCACGCCACTGCAACCGCCACTACCGCGTTCAGCGTGGTACAGTAAAATAATAAGGGCGATTGTGACGGAAGTCGCGAAACGGAACTCGGGACGATTACCGGGGAATAACGCAGAGTTTTATGAGCGCGAATCGACGGCTGGCTTCCTCGGCGCGCATGGCGCGAGCGCATGGTTGCAGTAAGAAATGCATTACGAAGAATAAGAGTCGTAAAGAGAGGCACACGGCGGCTCATTTCCGCGGAACGTTCTCGCCGCTGCGCGCCGGTAATGTTTAATCCGTAAGGTAATATAGATACTTTCTGTGGCGGAATTCCTTCGCGCATGAAACGCTGCGAAATTGGTCCATTCCGGCGTGGTTTACGCAGCTAGAAATTTTATTTCAGTGCTCTTAAAAATGCATTCTACGCTGCTGTACTTCCTGCTGATGGTAGCTTAACGGGTGATGTTTACTGAGTTTAGTTTGCGCATAGCGTTGCGGGGGGAACAATTTCGTTAAGCTCTCGGAAAAGTATTTTCGGAAATTATTAAGAGGCTAAATATCGTCTGCGAACAAGTGAATCTAGCAACGGTGCTTTTGAACCCCCCCCCCCCTATTTTGCGCGCGCATGCGAGCGGACGAGAATTTTTGCAGCGGTTCGAGAAAACCGCGTATTGAATTGCATTCTGTCGGTTTCACTTCTGCAGAGAGAGATCTTATTCTCTTGATAATAACGAAGGGCTGTTGTATATTTCAAGGTAAATTCATTCCCTGCGACATGCTTTGCTTCTTGGACATTACGACATCGCTTCGGTACACTTCGTTAAAGGAAAATTTAAGTGTCCGCCTCTGGCAAAGTGAAAAGAGAAAAAGAAATCTACGATATGTAATTTCTTTTTCTTTTTCTCCCCGCTCCTTCTTCTTGTTCTTTTTCTCCCTCTTCTTTTTCTTTTATAAACTATCTTACTTTTTACTTTAATATTGGCAGGAAATCAAGATGTTAGGTATTTTGAGGACGATGTTGGTGCTGCAGCGATATCTAAGAACTGAAATGAAGAAACTTGTTTCTTTAACGTCCAAAAATATGCCGTCGTTAATGAACGTGGTGCCACGAAATATTATGTTGCCTTCCGTGGCAGAGCAAAATTCAGTAAAATGCACTGAAACCGTCCCAAAAAAATGACGGAGCGGATTTTTTCAATAATTTGTATACTTCAGTTTTTTTGGTCGCTGAAGCCGAATTTGAGGTCAAAATATAGAAATTCAAAATGGCGGATCGAATATGGCGACTAAAATGTTTAGAAATGCTTAATATTATAAATAAAAGTAATTGGTCATTTCTCAAGTCACTAAATTAACGATTTTTATATAAAATCGCTCTTAACGCTCTTGCTGCTCGCTGCAAACTGACTCGTTCGCTGCTCGCTCTTCGTCGTACATCTTCTGTTTTTTGGTACTACGGAACACTCGGATTCCTTTAGGCGCTGCGGTCAAATGACGCCAAACGTCACGCGAAATCCACTGATGACGCCGCTGCTCTGTTCTAACGACGCCGATTCCTCCATCGGACGCCGCGGTCTCTCCTCAGTTTCTCCCTCTCACCCTTTCTCACTCTCACACATCCCGTGTGTGAAAAAAAAATTTACAATTTTCCGACATTTTAATTTGATTATAGTTGTTTTTATTAACAAATTATAAAAAACTAAGTTGAAATTCGTAATCAGCGACCCAAAAAATACTTGATAAAAATTCTACAACAATAGTTATTACACTTAAAATTCAATACAACACGAAAATGGTCTGGACGCACCGGTGCGTCCGTGCCACGGAAGGGATTAAATAAACTGTGACAATAGATCTTATAGGAATAAAAACATAAATATGACAAACATGCTAAGAAGGAGTATAAAATCGTGATAAAATTTTTAACTTTACTTAATAAAATTTACCGAAAAAAGAATATATACAGAATTTTCTAATATTTTTTTGAAGAAGGAAAGTAGCAACTGAAAATAAGCGATTGATATTTTAATGTATTCGTATAACGTTATATAAACTTGTGCGATTGTTTTCTTTTTATAGATATATATGTATATATGTGTATATATATATAGATATATATAGATGTGCTCGTATTTCACGCTTTGATATCACTGGCTCTTAGCTTTTGATAACATCAAACCGTAGTCTCTCTACGGACATTTGTTCCTGGGAGAGGTGAAAATTTAATCAGAACTGCGACGAATGTGACGCTAATTACTCCATTTTCTGTTAATTATTCCGCACCGTATAATCCAGATTACTCTCAGAGATATTGCTAATTTCAACTTGGGTAAGCCATATTCACTCATACCATAGTCCCAATTTTCATGTAAAAAATTTACCCGTTTAATCCGATTTAACGATTAAACAAAAATATGAGACTGCACATTGGCACCGCGAGTATTTGCAAATTTTATGTGACGTGCAGGAGACCTACTTTTACATAAAATCTGTTACCCTTTGATCTATATCGTGAAAAAGAAAAAATCGTCTGGAATCCGTTAATCTCTCATTGGGGACTTGAATAAGTGCTGTTCGCTGTTTTTTCGTGAAAATGAATGCTTTATTTAAAAAAATTAGTAAAGAACATGTCATTGAAAGTATCGTCCATCGCTAGCCATTACTTTCTCCCATTTTTCTGGCAGCATACAAATACCATGTCGAAAGAACTCATCTTTTGAGCTTATCCACGAATCGACCCATTTTTGGGCATCTTCATAAGAATGGAAGTGCTGCTCAGCCAGGCCATGAGTCATTGATCGGAATAAGTGGTAATCGGAAGGAGCAATGTCCGGTGAATACGGCGGGTAGGATAGGACTTCCTATTTGAGCGTTTCTAAGTAGGTTCTGAACAGTTTTGCAACATGTGGCCGAGCGGTCATGCTGCAAAATTACTTTGTCGTGTCTCTTCTCGTATTGCGGCCATTTTTCCTTCAATGCTCGGCTCAAACGCATCAATTGTAGTCGATAGCGATCTCCCGTGATGGTTTCGTTGGGTTTGAGGAGCTCATAATATACTACACCCAGCTGATCTCACCAAATACAGAGCGTGGGCTTGGAATCATGGATATTCGGCTTTGCCGTCGATGTTGATGCATGGCCGGGCTTACTCCGCGATTTTCTACGCTTCGGATTATCGTAATGTATCCATTTTTCATCGCCAGTCACCATACGATGCAAAAAACCTTTTCTTCCTTTTCTGCCGTTTAGAGCAGCTGTTCACACGTGGAAAAACGCCGTTCGACGTTTCTCGGCTTCAATTCGTACGACACCCAATTTCTTTACTTTTGAATCATTCCTAATGCTTTTAAACGTTTGGCAACTGTTGTGTGATCAACTCCTAATGATTCTGCAAGTTCATTTTGCGTCTGACATGGGTCTTCATCGAGTAATGCTTGCAATTCTTCGTCTTCAAACTTTTTCGGTGCGTCAGAGCGTTCTTTATCTTCAACATCAAAATCATTATTTTTAAAGCGTCTAAACCAATCTCTGCATATTGTTTCCGACAGAGCATGGTCGCCGTAAGTCTCCACAAGAATTCTATGTGCTTCAGCTGCAGATTTTGTTTGAAAAAAGTAATGCAGTAAAATTCCCCGCAAATACTTTTTTTTTTGGCACGAAATTCGACATGTTTAACGCTATGAAAAAATATGTTGTTTACGCTTCGGCGGAATAACATATACTGTCACTTCGAGCCTAATGGTGGAGCTTCACGATGAAGTTGGCTGTAGTATTGTCCGATGCAAAAAGACTAAGATAACATCATCTGTCGGAAAACAGCGAGAACTTATTCAAGTCCCCAATACATTACTAGTAATTGTTATTTCTCAGTTTCCTTTTCTAGACAATAAAACGATGTATGTATGATGTATCGAGTTTTATCATTTACAGGCGCTGATCAAACCAAATTGCAAGCACATGATATATTTTTATTTCCAAAATTCGCCGTGATTTATAAAATTCTGGGATTTACTCAGTCACAGTTAATGCAAAACAGAAGAGAGAATTCATCCGGCTTAAAATGGAATTTAAAAGTCATACTACACTGCGCAAGTGAACATTGCTATATCTTCGCTACCGAAAGCATGCACATTTTTACCGTAGTAAATATAATGACTCTTATATACGATAAAATATTTAATTAACGTTAGTAAACCGGAAATTCATTATTCATGAAGACTTGGCAGACTGTCAGAATTTAATTTGTGACATCTCAAGTTAGATAGTTTGTTAAAAATAAGAGCGTGCAATAAAGTTTTGTATTAAATTATTATAAATAACTGAATATAATACAAATAATAAAATATTTTAAAAATTTACCATTTTTTTCAACTTTTGTGTCTGCCATAGATCACACACACCTTCAATAGTAATTTATATCTAGCCAAATCGTACAGAGTTGAAAATGCAATAATTTCCATGTTACTAGGTACAGTAATAAATATTCAAATATAATCGGTAATCAAATTTCCCGAGAATATATTGTACTTTTTAATCATCAAACACTGTCTATTCCGGATTGTCGTCACTTGCGTTTTGTATTTTCCTGCAAAGCTGTATTTACCGAAACGCATGGCCGAAAAATTGTTATATCCTTGCAGTGAAACGTCGTTTCTCGCTGCGTATCGAAAGTTCTCGTCGTTATGCACGCTCAATGTCACCGCGGCGATAAATTGTGCCTCGAATGCGCCGCAAAGGCACGGTGAGTCGTATAACTCACGCGCCATTTCTCCGCGACGATTCGGCCGGCGACACACCACAGTCGGATCTAGTTCATGAATAGTTTTATATTTGCTATGAATAAATTCATGAAAGGGGCGCGGGCACGTTTGTAAACGGGAAAGCGCCGGGAAATCAAAGTCCCATCGGTTTTGTTTGTCCCGAGTGATATCGTAGCTTTTTCTTTCTCTCTTTCTCTCCCTTTCTCTCTCACCTTTCATTCTCTCGCTTAAGGATTTTGATATTTTGATATGGTGCGATCACCTTATTCATATATAAGAAAGATTTGTCAGGATGCATTTTTGAGGAAGCAGCAAGTGCTCGTAATTGTAGATTATAATAATGAGAATTAAACAATCGATAGAATATGAAGTTCTGAACAACTACAATTATCTCTGAAATGAAAGCCGGATCGGTTACACACGGATAGCTCCGCGATCGAAAAAATATTTTTTTACCGTAACAAGCTGCGAATAAACGCTAGATGTAATCGAACAATGAAAGATAAAGTTACTATCGGCAGCAGTGGTCGAAAATATTACTGAGAGTCGAGGACTTAAAGTTGAGGATTTTGGGACAATTTCTTCAGCGGTTGTGCGCATGACCATTTCCAGCGGGGGTGAATAATTTGTAAACAGCGCACCGCCGTCGTAAATACAAGCGCTTGTCGCTGCGTCTACGCGTGTTCAGTTGATGTGAACACGCGCACAATGGACACGCGTAAATAGCAAATTATGCAGAAGAGATGAGGTTGACCGAGTTTACCGTCGTTTTGTGTTTTAGAAGAGTGACACCGCTTCCTCGTCACTTATAATGTACACACACGAGTAAGAGCGCGACAAGAATCTGCAAATAAAAATAGACGACGGTGGTTATGAGACACCTAGTACGCATATATGCGAGAGCGAGAAAGTGTGGAAAACCGGCCAGCCTGACGTACGCGTATCTTCCCAAAGGGAAAGTCGTTTCATTTGTCTTCATTTACGTATCTACTCGTCTGCCGTCCCACCTCGCGGCAAAGTCACTCGAAAAAAGCGCCGCAACATTCGTTCGAATTACTTCGTATATCTTGTTACAAGAAACATCTAACGCATTGTACTACGTTTGCTTCCTCTGCGAAGAAATTTTCTTAGTTCCCGGTGTTCGCAACGTTACGTTAGGAAGTTTTAAAAAGTAATACAAAATATGTTACACAACGCAAACGTCTATTATTTTAAAGTTTATACTTGAATCTAATTAATAGTTAGTTTTACGGTGAGATGCTACCCAAGGTTGATCCAAGTTAATAAACGTCAAAATTTATACATGTTAAAAAGTTGGAAAGAAATTTCAGTCGTGTATCTTATTATTTATTTTTTCTAAAAAAAAAAAACAGGGAGATAAAATACTGTAAGTGTAAAATTACGAAGAGAGATGCGTTCAATCAAGGTACAATGTGCATATAAATTAATCGCATATCAATAACAAATTAATTAATGACAAATTAATAACACAAAATTATAATAGAAGAATATTTCAATGTGCAATCTCTCTCTCTCTCTCTCTGTTATTTTAATTCCGTCTTATGGGGTATTAAGAGAGTGAGAGGGAGGCTTGCATTTACATGCGCGTACTAAGCGATAAAGTATTACGACAAATCCCTTTTCGCGGAAGCTCAAATAGGAAACACGCTATCGTAATCCCGGCACGTTTTCTTTAAAAATTATCAGATAATGTAGTTTCCCACCGTTATAATTCCCACCACATAATTACTCGGTTTTACGTGTAGAATTGCCGTTTATACGGCGATATGAAAACATGTAAAGTGCAGAAAAGTGGGAAAGATGGCGACGTGAAATTGCGGCCAACGCGAGCAAAGTTTTCCCGGCTGCAGAGGGAAATTGTAACTCTTAATTACGGGGCAGGGTAAATTCTACGGTTTACTTTCGAAGCGTTTAAGATTAATTATGAAATAGAGCGAAACGAAAGTCGGGTTTTATAAGGCTCTAAGACACGAAGCGGGCAAGTGGTCGGCAAACTCACCGGCTGCGAAGCATAACCGTGTCGCAATGAAGTGGCACATGCTACTTAATTATTGTTATCGCGTAAAGAATAGCGCTCTCACGGTGTGATTATAAGGTAGTATGAGACAAATGGACTTACCTTGAAATCCCTGTTGAAAGAGTTTTTCACTTTTTGGATCGGGCAAGGAAGATTCGTACATGAGTAGCGGGGCTTACTTTAAAAGTACTATATATTTATAATCCGTCTCGTGTATATCCTCTTAATAGTCGTATTGTAGATACTTTATATACAAATGTGTACACTCTGTACATTTCGTTCTATATATGTTAAACGTCAACACGTGGTCTGTACACAAACGGAGATTTCGAGTATTGGAAATTGGATCTGGATCTCTCCGAAATTACGTTCGTAAAGGTGAACGCTCTCTCTTCTCTTCTCTCTTTTGCTCTCTCTCTCTCTCTCTCTCTCTCTCTCTCTCTCTCTCTCTCTCCCTCTCTCTCTCTCTCTCTCTCTCTCTCTCCCTCTCTCTCTCTCTCTCTCTCACATTCGCTCACACTCTGTCACTCCCGATTCTAGTTAACACGTGCGCGCGATTTTCGTGCACTCTTCATTGGCGTTTAATTGACTAATTTAATTAATTAGTGATCTGGTCGTGAGTACAGCAGTCTGCGCACGCACGATCGTGTTTCCCGGTCTCTTCGGGGCGTGTATGTGTGTGTGTGTGTGTGTATGCGGGCGTGCGTACGTGTATAAGTACGTGTTATATTCTGCTGCGTGTCTTTGCGGGCCATTAACAGTAGAAACGGTACGAAGAGACACGTGTGAAGACAAATCACACTCGTTTAACGAAGTATAGATATTGTCGGTAATACTGCGCTGCGTCGGATATGTACGACTATACATATGTACAGGCCACCATCCATGTTTCTCCTAGCAGTGTGAGACTCGCGATCTTCCCGATAGTTCGGAAGCGATTCGGTTCGCACGTACAAGAACCCGTCTCGTGACGCACACATTCCGATGAAGTATGTACAATCGTTCCTACATTTCTCCCGATAACTCCTAATAACACCGATGACACTGATGATAACGATAACATATACTTTGCTCTAAACCAAGAAACATGAACTCTCGTCAGTGGAGGACGTTATTCGTGGGAAACTTCATGCTGAAGCAGCGAGGGAGTACTTACACATTTTTGGGATCTAGAAGTAAAGAGCGATCCGAGTATTTTTAACCCATTGTTAACGCTACAACTGGAGCGCGTTACAGGTTAAACAAGGAGGTCGTTCTATAAATAAATAGATAATATAACAGACACATCCGACGAATGAGCGAATAAAGGCAGCGTAAAATAGGGAACGTTATAATCGCAACAACACACGGAACTGGTACCGTGACGTTTGACGTCTCGAGGTCCAAGGAACTAGAAGGGAACACGGGGAAACATCGAATGTTAAGTCCAGCCGGGAGATTCGCGGGCGGATCCAAAAGGTGTCCCGAAGTGATTAATCGTCACGGTCAACGTTAAGTAAACGAAAAACGACTCATGGCTAGCAGAATTCGACTCGCCGTCCCGCTCGCTCGTGCAATTACCAATTACTGGACGAGGGGCGGCGCGTAACGTTGTTTGTTAATGTTTCAAGAGGAATTAGTCACGTGGAAGGATAACAGATAGTTCAGCCGGATTGCCTAATTGACCTAATCCGACCTGGTGGTCTGCGAATAAGGGATTCGCGAATAAAGGACGACACGGCGAAAACGTCGTACGTTGTCGCGCATTATATGTCACGCTCGCACGGTCATTATATCATGTTATCATACCACGGTTTTGATTTCGAGCGTCTCTCCCCGCGGCATTCGAGTGCGGTGAGCAGCGCGATTGAAAGCGGCACCATCTCGGCAAATTAAATTCAAGCGTACGCTCGTTCGCACAGCCGCTCGAACAGTCGTTTGCATTGCGGGTTTGCGACGTTTTTTTACACTTTCCTCGATACTCTCGCTTGCAAATTACTCTTGTACACGTCGTGTGTAAAAATGAGACATTCCTCGAAATCATTCAATGCGCAATCTTGCGCACAGAGGTGGCCTCGTTAACCTCACGTGTCCGTAAAGCTGTGAAGGGAAAAGTGCTGCAAGAACTTTATGCAAACGACTGAACACATTTTTCTCTCTCTCCGTGAAGTTAGGAGCGCGTCAAGCGGTCACGATTGCAAGCCACTTGTAACGTCGGATGTCTCGCGCGTACTTGAAGCGGAACATTTTTCAATTTTCCCAGCGCCGCCATTGCAAGCTGTTTCGACATTCTGGGATGTATCAACGTGCCCCGCTCATTAAATTGACACCGTGTACCGTCACTTGGGCTGACATAACCGATCGCAAGCCCTGGGGCCTTTACCATCAGCGGAAAAATGTATTCCAATCGAAATGTGCAAACGAGCGAAGTTCGCGCGTGAAGGAGGAATTTCGTCAAATCTCGCGTTTTGTTCGTTCGCGGTTAAACGCAGGAATTATTTATCCCACGCGCGCGCGCGCGCGTATCTGAATACGAGTTCAGCGAGATCACAACGATATTCAGCGCGCCTCCAGGCTGCAGTAGAATAAACGCGCCGCGTGCGCGTGTTTGTGTAATTGTAATAATGCAACTCCCGCTGGGATATTTATGCCTCCGTCGGTGGGAGTAAATATCGCGGCGGCAGGACCGTGAACAGCTGCGTGCCAGTCGATCGGAAATGCAGATTCAGCACGGTCGGGCGTGCGTGTATGTTGTGTGTGCGTTACTACTAACTATAAATGCATTCCTTGAATTGTCGGACCGAGCGCGCGCAGACTCGCACGTTTTTTTTTCCGCAAAAATCATCACGTGGAAAAATAGTTTGCTCAACATCGTAGGGATTTGTGCACCTTCTCGCGACCACCGCCACCACCGCAACCTTCTCCTCCTCCTCCCTCCCGCTGTTCTCGGAGGTACGATCGATCGATGCCGCGTCTCGTGTACCGCGAGAGGTATCGTCGAACGATACCGAACATTATAAGGCTCGTATTCGCACTTTCGTTTGGCCGCGATAAAACTCGAGTCGCGACTGGATGCACGCACTGCGCGTGTGAAATTGACAGCTTCGCGGAACGTTGCGCTACTGAAGCCCAACGTCTTGGCTCGGGCTTCTTCTCTATCACCGACCGCTTATAGGGAGAATTATTAAACGCTCTTTTCCTGGCACACTGCCGAGGAAGAACTATCGCCGCCACGCGGAACATGTAGTCGCGTTACGTGACAGGAATATATGCTGATCGAAGAAACACCCGCTCGAAGAAACCCGACGCTCTATGAATCCGACGACTTCGACTTGGACCTGGTCGAGCGGTTATCTGGAATTTTCTTCCACGAGCTTGCACCGACGCCGACGATCCGTCGGCGAGGAGAGAAGCGCGCCAAGCAGCCAATGACCAATTGATCGTAATAATTAGTCGATTCCGACGTCTCTCGTCCGAAGAAACCTCGCGGGCCACTTTACTCGCGTTTTTCCCCGCGGCTAAGTGAGAAAGACCGCGGACCATCGTGGAAGTTTCTCCCCTTCGGTTGACGGTTGATTAATAGTGCCTGGTGGCCGGTATCCTCTGCTCCCGGCGGTGCTGTTGAACGAATAAAGTTTCGTTCCCGATATGTTACGTCCCATTAAGCCCGCGAGATTCCGCAGAAATCATCGACCAGTTTGCCATCAGCGGCGCATCGATGAGGCGCGCACCGCAGTCGCGCGTTGCGCCGTCTCTTGATGCGAGTTCGAGGGGATTGTTTAAAGCGCTTCAAAAGCGAGCACGACGACGACGCGGCGAGATTACGCCAGCGGGCGAATCACGTCCTATCGCTATAAGAAAGAAGAGAAACAAAAGAAGCGAGAAGTAACGATCCCGGCTCTCTGTTCAGAGGAGATTTAATGAAATTTCGGAGCGACGCAGTAGAATGTCCGGCACGTGTTGCTTTAATTTTCAAATTCTGAGCTCGCTCTTCCTTTCTTCTTTTTTCTTCTTCCATCACGACGCGCGTCACGGCACTAATCCCACCGGCGTAATATTACTTCACGTCGTAATGCTCGCATGAATATTAAACACGTCTCGTTACACGGCTGAAAGAGAAATCGCGCGCGGGGAAAAGATTAACACGTTGACTGCCGCGCGCGCGCGCGCGCGCGCTGATTTCCCGATGATTTCCCGTTCGGAGGCTTAACTCAATGCCCGAAGAAGCGGAGACGAGCGGGATGAGCGGATGCAATTTTCCACGCGCGTTAATTCCTCAGTCGATTTCACTCGCTCTCCGATGGACGTACGTCCGGAATTTCTCGAGATGCCATTTTACTTACTATGTGGATCAAGGAGAGATGCGTCCGATATTTGTAATGGCGCGCCATACCGTGGCCACTCAACGTGTTGAAATAAAATATTAACGGGGACAAGTATACGAAGTGTACACCTGATAATTCAGGGGTGCGAGTTCGAGAGCGAAAGTATTCTTTCGTCTGCTTCTGGAATCGACAGCGCGTTTTTCTCCTCTCCCCCCTCCCCTCTCTCTCTCTCTCTCTCTCTCTTTTTCTCTCTCTTCCGCTCCTCCTGCTCCGCATACCGCGACAGTTTTAGCGACTCGATTTAATCGCGCTTAAGTACTAGCTCGAAGAAGACTAAGCTACGATTCGTCGCTCCTCTTTTTCCCGCCGTGTCTCGCTTTACTCGACTCGTTCGTCGCGCAGTAACGCGCAAGGCAGCGATGTCGTGTGTGCGTGTGTGTGTGTGTGCGTGTGTGTGTGTGTGTGTAAGATGCTCACGTGACAGAATACATGGTTCTCGCGAGTGAGCGGGCGGGCGGACGGTTCCCGATTGCTTCCTCGCCGCAAATCCGTTCGCGTGATATCGCCAGCGGTGATGTCGCGCGCACTTACCTGAGTCGGCCGACGGGCGACGTCGCGAGATATTCCCTTGCTTTGGCTTCCTTCGCAAGGAGAGGCCAAGAGAAAACCGCGGAGCAATATCGTCTACCAGGATCACACTAGTAACGTACTGCAGACATGGCTATATACATGATTGATTTCACATCTTCCGTCGTTCGGACGACGAGACGACGTCGCGCTCGAGAGAAAGCTCGCGTACTTCCCCGAGGACGAAAGGACAGCGAGCGGCGCGCGCGCCGAGCCGAAGCGTGTACGCCGAAGCGCCAACGTGCCATCCGGTGGCGCACGGTAAAGCAAACACTAGAAAGGTATAGATGCCCCAATCTCCTGGTCCAACGATCTCTCCGTCATGTCGATCGATCTGACGACGCAGCGGAGGAAGCCGAGAGACGACTTAGCGCCGTCCAACGAGCTCTGTGTGCCGACGGTCCTCCTCGCCGGCCGGCCGAATCTTCTCGCGGTTCGATTAGGCCATGTCCGATACGCGGGCTCCACGCCGCATCGCTCGAAGGCACTCCAGGTGATCGACGATCGCCGCGGCGGTAGATGAGCGTGCGAAGGACAGCCGCAGTGCTGCCAGGACAAGGACGGTGTTCTGCACCTGAACACGGGCACCCGGAAGCCCTGCGGCGGTCGCAGAATCGGCAAGTCGTGCAGCTTTAAGGCCGCCTCGACTCGCCACGGTCTCGAGACCAAGGACTCGTCAACAGCCGTCGTCCAGCCGGCTCGACCTGTCGTTTGAGCAGCAGCAGGAGCGCCGTCCAAGCGGGTCTCCGCGTCGACATTGGTCGGATTCGAGCAAGCTGCGTCAGCTGTTGTCGATCCTGCCAGCTGCCTGACTGACTCGGAAGTGGACACTCGAACGTTTCTCTCCAAGTGAACCTGAGTCGCCGTGCGCTCTGCGGTCTCGAGAAACCCAGTGTTTCGCGGTTTCTCGGTGTTTCTTGAGGATTCGCGATCGCCGGGCTCATCGGCCACGGACTGTCCCTCGCACGATCTTCCGCGATCGGTCGCGTCGCGACACGTGGATCAGGAGGAGGAGTTCGCTTCCACGGTGGAGCTCGTCGAGGCGTCGTCATCGAGGGAGCTCTGGGTGGCGACGGTCACTTTGTTCCCATTGTTGCCGCGAGCCGCCGTCGTCAGCTGATGACGATCGTCCGCGTTTTGACGGGGATGGCGTCTCTTGTAGGGCTCCCAATCCCCAGGACTCCGACGTCAGTGCGTCGCGATCACGTCCGGGGCGCTCTTCGTGCTCTCTATGCTGAACGGCCGCCTTTGGTCCACCTCGATCACCGCCTCCGCTCGATATCGCGGGTCCGCCGCGGCCTGCGGCTGACGTTTCGGCGTGCCGGCGGAGTGCTGCGAGCTGGACGTGGTGGTGTTGCTGGAACCATGGCCGGAGCCGTACATGGAACTGCCGTACCTCTCGCCGGAGCCCACGGTGGTCTGTCGCGTGAGCTTCGGCGACTGTTGATAGACACTAGGCTCCCTGCTGGGCTTGGGGCTTTGGAACCTTTGGTACGACGGGTAATCCAGTTGTTCCGGGTACTGGCCGGGCTGCGGTATGGGCAGTGGATAGCTGGACTCGTGTGTTGACCAGCCTGGCGGCGCTGGTATCGGGTTGTGCTTCGGGCAGATGCCCATGCTGCCGTCCCGTCCACGGGATGCCGGACTGCAGCCGGAGCACTGAGAGGTCTGCTGCTGCGAGCTCTGCTGGGAGCTCGTCTGCGACAGCTGAGCGCTCTGGTGAGACCGTTGCAGGCTTTGTTGCTGCTGCTGCTGCTGCTGCTGCTGCTGCTGCTGGTGATGATGATGGTGATGGTGGTAATGGTGATGATTGGTCCCGTTCTGAGAGCTGGGCGCACGCACGCCGAAGGTCGTGAAGCCCAATGGCGCTACCGCGTCCGGCATCCGCGGCTCGAAGAGGCTCTCCCTGGTTTGGCAGCAGTTGTCGCGCATCTCCGGCTCCTCGCTGGACTCCTGCAGGCGCTCCTGCGTAGCGTTGCTCACGTTGTTGCTCTGGTGAATGTCGGTGATGTCGTTCGCATTGTACGTCATCTCGAGGACCAGGTCCTTGGTGTATTCCTGAGGTATCATTGTGGTCGGCGGCATGAGCTCTTTGCTGGGCAGCACTTCCAAGCTCGGCGACTCGCTGCCGCGGTCGTGCAAGTCCGTGCGGGAAGTCGAGATCGGACATGGCGTCGGTTTCCGTCCTAGCTCGTCCAGACGGTTCTCCCGGGATTGTCTGATGTGCTCCTGCAAGAAGAAGGGCAGAAGGGGCTGGGACGCATAGTAATAATAGAGCTGTGTGAATCCAGCCAGCTGTACAGCAGCGTGCATGATGCGCTGCCGTTTGATCGCACTCACCGGCGGCGAGTTATTTACGGGGATTCGATTCGCTTGCAAGTTTAAAGGGAGAGGAACTTGCGTGCAGCTTACACCGCGCAATCGTGTTGCATAAATACGAGATTGTTTGCGCAGTAGAGCCGATAAAAAGCAGGCACGAATAAACTGTAACTCTGTTGGTCTTAAACAAGCCGTCCCGCACTCGTACGGCTATTTTTGTTCCATTCCCTGCGTATCCCTCTCTCGCAACTCGCAAAGCACGAAATTGCTCGCCATACTGTACGGAGAATTATTCCTCGCTGTTGTGAATCGCAGTCGAATATTTTTTTTCCTCTTTTCTCGGAGAAATATAGATGAACTAGCGTCGGCATCGATGATCAAACGTGACACGATTTTGCGGAATCGTTACGCGTCACCGTTGTATCGCGCATATTCGGTAACACGTTTATTTTAACGGCACGATAAATAATTTCTGCGTTAAACGCACCGCGAATCACTTTGCAACGCACCGTTTCATCCGCGCGTGATTGTTGTTGAAGCTAAATTAACCCGCAAAATAAAGCCGAGCCCATAATTAAATATAGCCAATTTGTGACTAGAAATTACGCATAATAATGTATCAATAACAATTAGCTCGCCCGTGTGTGCACGCACGGGCGAAAACTTAATAACGACACGGCATACAATATTTCATACGGCACAAACGGCACAAACGTGACACGTAACGAATGGATGTGTTGTACGTTACGTTGTAATAACCGGAGAAAATTTACACGTATGTTCACGGATGCGTGGCTCGGAGTTTATACCAGCGTAAATATTAATTGAGAAAATGCGATTACCGTTAAACACGACTGAAACATTAGCGCACTTTGTCACCGCATCATTTGACGAGCAACGGTATTTAGTCTTTAGGCTTTATTATGAGATAAGGCACGCCCGTGCCGTTTCCGTTATCGGGGGAAGTTTCGGAAGAAACGACGGAGAGCGACCAGCCCTAAGCGTGAAAACGCATCGTCGGAAAAACCGATGGCGTTTTCGTGCTTACTCGCGCGAACACGTCGGGATAAATACATCTTCGTCGTTTCTCGAACTTTAACGGCGACCGATAAAGACGTCGAGGATCATCGAAGCAATGTCACGTCAGCGAGGGCCTATAAATTTCACGGCCCGCTAAAATATCGTACAACTGTAAAAAGAAAAAGCTCTCGTTGCTCGCCGCGAGCGCCGAAGAGTGCACGATTAGTTTTAATAAAACTCTCGGCCAAGTTCTGCCCGTAACGAAAACATTCTATGCAATATAGCGGTGAGTATTTACGGATGGTATAAAATAGCAAAATAGCAAACTCCTCACGTGGAATATCCGCCAAAATATAACATGAAACCGCTGACGTATCACCGCAGAGATCAGAGTTTCTTGACTTTTTTCGTTTACTAAAGCCGACAGCAAAGACGAAACGAGTCGTCGGGAAAATAAAATTCACTCACCTGGATAATACGGTGATCACGGACGAGCTTCCGCACGCAGTTGAACACGAAGGCAAAGCTCATGCCAAACATAATTAGGGAGAAAACCACAAGGATTATGACGATGTGCGAATCGATCAACCGCGATTTTTTCTGCAAAGAAAGAAATTGAACGTACTTTCGATATTCTCGTTCGTCGCTTGTTACAACTCTATAATCATAATGACCGAAAGTTGAAAGGCAAATATTGGAAAAAAAATTTCGAATCTCTTTAGTTTTTAATTTAAATCGTACCTTATCTGTATCTTAAAGTAATACCCAAGGAAAAATTATTTATATGAAACATGTCATTATATATAAATTATGATTATATATAATTATGATTATATATAATTATATATAATGATTATATATAAATATTTACAAAGATATATATATATATATATATTATAAAATTGTATCAAAAGTAATATAATTTCATAAACATTTATATGTATAGATATAATTTTATGTAATTGTTTATGAGTTTTGTTTCTATATGGCTATATATGCAGAGTATTTAGCTTAATCATCCCGCATATGCACCAAATTAAATTAAAAGAATCCTATAAGTTACTATAAAAATAACATTTATTTTAGTTGCATTTATTTTAGTTTATACATATAGTTACATACGATTACATAGTCATATAGAAACACAAACTTCACATATGCACGGAAAAAAAGTTTGGAATGAACAAATTTTCTAGTAAAATATGCGCGATATAAAAATTCTAGTTGAAGTTATAAGAATTCAGTCTCTTTAAATGATCAAGATTTCCGGTTAACAAATTCTGGTCTTTCTAATCGGAATTCCTCGTTCGTATTTCACTAGAAAATTCTTCCATTCGAGCCAACATCTTTCTCTCTCTCTCTCTCTCTCTCTCTTTCTCTCTCTCTCTCTCTCTCTCTCTCTCTCTCTCTCTCTCTTTCTTCCTCTCTCTTCGTGTAATTATGTATAATCATTTTCCTCTCGGGTATGCTTCTCTCTTCTCTCGACTGGATAAACGTTTATTAGAAACGCGAATTTTTTTCTCCGCATTCTTTTACTTTCGGCATTTACAGTCTCTTTCGCAGCGAACGTTGAATTTTACTCTGACGCCATACATAGACACCAAATTACGACAAATCGAGACGACGTTCGTAAACACGCGTGCACGACGATTTTGATGTTACGCCGACGCAGTCCCGCCGAGTAATGACAGGCGCTCCGTAATTCGCGACGCGATTGCATTCGTTACAGGATGCTTTCTTCGCATCGAACGACAGAGCGAGAAGCGCGAGGTGGGTGGGGCAGGGAGAGGGAGAGTAGCGTAGCGCGCTAATTATCATTTCGTTTCAGCTGGAGCTTTTCTCCGGCTTCCTTCGACAATACCGCCTCGAAATTCACATGCATTCGCCGATGCTCCTCCTGCGACCCGAGGAGCAGGGAAGGAAGGGGGGCGAGGGCACGACGAACACACCTTCTTATCACCGTTTGCGTCGCTTGCTGGCTACGGAGGCGACGCGTTAAATACCTTCGCGAAATTTCCAGAGGGCGTTACACATTACGCGGAAGGGTTCGAGGGCGGAGATGGGAGAGGAACTTGCGAAACATCGCGGCGCGTAGAATGTACAAAGCGACGAGGATCGACGCGATCCGTCTTCGTCCCTGTCTCTTCGCTCCCGCGTCTCGCGTGCCACCCTTTGTCTTTAGAATGGCGGCGCTGCCGCGGATTTCGCCTGTTTGCCTCTCGTTTACTTAAGTGGTCGCAGTGCGCGTATCGAGCGTGTTGCCGCGACACGACTCGTTGACATGTTACTTTATATCGCGGGTATTTAATTTAAGTGCCGCCGAGCGCATTCTCCACGTATCTCAGAGAACGATGACGAAGAGGGAAGCGAGATATTCTTTCTCTCAACAATTCCTTCGTAATAAAGTGCAGCCTCTCTCTCTCTCTCTCTCTCTCTCTCTCTCTCTCTCTCGGAAGCATGGTTGAAACATGGTTTTTACACGACAAATTAAATTCCGTCTTCGGGGGGATGATTTGTCGCCCGTGAGAGAGACCCTTCCCAAAGAAATATCTTTGAGTATTCCGAAATATTCCTCCATACATCTCGTTGGTATTCGTCGGAGACGGTATTTAAATTATTTAATAACCGCATCAAGACAGATGGCGCGATCATCCATCATGGGTGTGTGCTAGTGCGCATGTTAGTAATATCATAGTGTTGAAAGCAGTTGACCGGAGGAAACCCGGAGCGCGAGCGCGGAAAGTCCCGCGTGCATTACGCGACATAATGTATGCAAGTCACGTTATGTATTCAATGCTTACACAGTGATAACTAATTTCCACGGACCGGTCTTGTGCGACACCGGCACGAGATAACACTCGCTGACATTATTGCTACTCGCGGATCCAGCCTGGAATGTGCCATTAAACTGTAGAGTAATTTATATCGGCATCACACATGTTGTCCGCCGTTGTGCTCGCCCACACTGCAGCTCAAAGAGCTCGTCGCCACCCTCTTCTTTTGTTCCCGCGTATATTTCCTCCGCCGTAGCCGGCAGTCGTGCTATAATTCCCCGGCGTTTATCTTTCGCGCACACCGCTCGAGCTGAAGTGGATACTCCAACAACGAAAACACGTCCGCCCGTCGCCGAAATGCTTAACGCGACGGAAAATCTGCCTTGTGCCGGCGTATAATAAATGTTCGCAACACAAGAATGCAATGTGCATTACTTTAGAAATCCATTGCATGCGCGTGTGTGAAATTATACTTTAATTATACCATTTGCGGTCCTGCGTCGAGTTCACCCCGACCTAAATTGTCGCCTCTAGCCGATTTTACTAAGTGTCCCAGAAGCAACATTCGGCCAAATGTTAACGTTAATATTCTAGAAATGAGGACAAACAAAAAAGGTTTAGCAAGCGTGAGTTCGAAGACCAACTATTAACGAGTTACACTAATTTAAACTTGGGGACACATAATCTGACGTAATTGCACATAAATTAGTATCAAACTCACATAGAGTTGCAAGAACTGTTGAAAGTAACTACCTCCAGCAGCAATACATGCCTCGACACGTCTCCTCAGGGATTCCTAGGGACGCGACAACTTGGTTGAAAATAATAGGAGAGTTTCGATAGCGACTGAATTTACAATGCGTTCCCGAAGTTCTTCAATTTTGGGTAGGTCCCAGACTGAAGTTTCAAGATGACCTCGAAAAAAAAATATAATGATAAAAATCAGTGGGAATGATATCTGGCGAACGAGGGGAAAATCATTTTAAGTGATTTAAAATTGATATAACTTATTGGTTGCCTTCTGGAACCACGTTTATTACACTTGTTCTGTATGTTTCCATCTTTAGGATAGTGTTCACATTTGATCAAATGTTTTCGGGACACTCTATATATGTAAAAAAATATTTATTTACTAATATCTTATTTACTAATAGTATACTCCCGGATATATGGAGTGTATATGATGCGACGTGCACGTTCGATCGTGCGCGTGTGGAATTCGTTAAACTGAATGTAAAACTCTTGTATCACTTTGCAAATGATGGTAACATTTGAAATACTAATCGTGGAAAATTTTAGCGAGTGAGTGATGTGAGTAAATGCGAGCTAAAGTCTTATCCAAAATTTGAATCTGCGTAATGCTGAAGAACGGAGGCGTGCATCAATGTGCATAATAATGTCCGGCATTACAAACCACTGCCAGCGGTTGCCAAGAGATTCTAAATAGAGCAAAATAAATTATAAGTTAAGTTTAATCATGTAAAATCCGATAATCTATTAAACAACGAAAGCGTTTGACTCTTACGGAACCGTTATCATTTAATAGACTGATTTAATAGATTCAGACATCCTGCATCAGCCATCTGAAGCGCTCATCCCACGGCATCGTACGCAATTATTCGCTAATTAATACCTCATTAATTAATACGATCGCTAATTAATATATCTTTGATTAATGCCTCAATACTTGTCGTGGCTAAAGGGCTTTCAGCTTGATGAGTTCTATCCGCGCATGAGCGGAGCAATGCGAATTGCCTCAGACATTTCGTATTATCGTAAATACATCGCCGCTTGCAGCAGGTAAACACTGAAATATTGCAACGAATGCAAACTACACGCGAAACTACCGCCTCGGAGTACGCGAATTTCTACGAATCGGTCGAGAAGGAAAGCGGGGAAAACCATTCGGGTCCACGGCCATGGTCTCGCAAAGATCCCATAACAATCGTTGCACACACGGACGCATTAGCACGATACAATAGTTTTATTGACGGAAAATGGAAGCGGGATAATAACCGCGACACAATTGCACTCTAAAACGACACGTGACCGAGGGCTGTATCGTCGCGTAATACGATTGCGCGGCGCAGCGTGATGCATTCTAGGCGCGTCTATCGATCATACTTTTATTAGCGAGAGAAATTTTTTTCCTCTTTCTCTCTCTCTCTCTCTCTCTCTCTTCCCCTTCCCATCGGCTGACCAACACGTCGCGCGAAAAACGCGCCGGCAAATCGGCGGCGGGACGAGGCAACGTGACAGGCCGTAACCGCAAATCGTGCCGAGAGACTTTGCCAGCATGAGCGAGCAACAATTATGGGGATCGCGCGAATATTAAGTCCTCTTTCCGCCGCGCTGGAGCATGCCATTATTACGCATCTCGGTGGCGGGATTTTTCGGCGTTATTTTTAAGTCGCTCTCGCGTCTCTCTTTTTCTCTCCTCCTGCCTCGTTCTCTCTCTCTCTCTCTCTCTCTCTCTTCCCTCTCTCTCTCTCTCTCTCTCTCCGGTACATTCTTTCGCTCTCACCTGAAAGAAGTTAAGCCGTAAAGCCACCACATCGTCTCGTATGCGCGCGGACGAGTAATGCGGCCGAGAGGGGGAGGAAGAGGGATACGCCAAGTGGATGCTTCCTTCTGCTTCCGCGGGTCTGAGTGGTTTATTGTTGTGCTCATACGCCCGGAATCATTGCACGTTTTCATGAGCGCGCGTACATGCCGCTGTGTATTGTGACAGTCCGCTGCCGCGCGCACAGTGACAACTTTCGTCGGCTCCACTAGCAGGAAATTATACACGACAAGCGACGCAGAGTTCGGTTTAGCGACTGGCTTTAGCTGACGCGTGACCAAACGGCACGTTTGATCGCACAGGCATTATAAGATAATTTCTGCGCGAGTTACGCCGATAGTTTGCTAAAACGAGAATATCCGCTATTTTGATCGCAAAAGCTTAATCGATCTAATTCGGATATTTATTTTGGTAAAACTCCTGTTTAGGGGACCCACCTCCAATGACCTTGTCTGTTAGATATATTATCAAGAAGACCCTCCTGAGTCACAATCAAAAGGTTCTAGCCGTCACTCATTGTTTATTAAAAAATAATTAACAAAAGAAATTTCATAAATAAAATGTAAAATTCCGACACTGTGTACATACTTAAGGAATGAGCACATGCTATACATGTCCTGTACATTAATATATTCATCGTACTACTGACCTACAACTTCATCTGTTCTTTTTAGTCGCAAAAATTTTTTTTTGGTAATTATGCAGAAATAGGGACCACCTCCCGATGTCAATAATTTTCACATATGTTATCAAGGTTCTGTAATGCTGTTCTTTAATGAGTAATATTCTAAAAGTTTTAACCCGCGCTCATTGTTTATAACAAAGTTATAAAAAAATGAAGTTTCATAAATTTTTCCATATAGTTAATCCAAACAGTGTATATATAGAAATGTAAGAAATAGTATGTACAAGCGGGAGAGGGGCTTCGCCCCTCCCCCGCACTCCCTCCCCGAATAAATCTTAACCTAACCTAACTTATTGCATCTTTATATATTTTTGGACATTGTTGAACAAGTTCTCTTAAGATCTATCACCTAGCCCAATTTAACTTATTATATCTGCATACAATTTGGTGTTGTGGGTTTTAAGAAAATCTTTTCATATAAAGATGCAATAAGTTAGGTTAGGTTAGGATTGATTCAGGGAGGGGGTGCGGGGGAGGGGCGAAGCCCCTCTCCCGCTTATATGTACTGTTTTCTACATTTCTATATATACACTTTCGATTAATTACGTTACATTTGTACAACTTTTTTTGTTAATAACTTTTTAATAAACAATGAGCGACGGCTAAAACTTTTTGATTGTGACTCAGGAGGGTCTCCTTGATAATATATCTAACAGACAAGGTCATCGGAGGTGCGTCCCCTAAAGGAGTTTTACCTTTTTTTCATTTGTTATTTGGTACGCATGCGGTTGTTGATGTCCAGAGTGCCGTGCGATTAATAATAATTTTCGAAATAAAACTGAATTTCCAGAAAACATTTCCCTCAGCACAAATTTATCGAGAATAAAAATCGCAACCGCAACTGTAAAAACGATTAATCGAGCGATATCAGAGTTTGCTGGATCGCAATTACCCCGAGTGGGGACATGGTCCTCAGAAAGTCTCGTTATCCCCACCGCGCGAGTTACCGGTTACATTAGTCGTAATTTACGGAACGTTCCCGAAAGTACGTTATCTTGTACCCACGCGTTCGTTCCGTGATCGACATTGCCTATCACACGAGTGCATAAAACGACTGCGCGGATTTATAGTGATTGACGTCGATACGGCTCGGGTTCGGAGCATCGAAATACGTTTCGCTTTATCCCACGATCTCCAATCTCGCGAATTCACTAGCTCGCGATGTGCTTTGCTCGTGAATGTCTCGGATTTGCAAAGAACGCGGCATAATGCACTCGTAGTTAGTTTTATCCCATTAAAATATCTTATTTCGCGCGAGTTGGCGCGTAAATTTTCCTCGTTGCGAATATCGATGTTGGCAGTCGCGAGGACTCGTGTAAAATGACGCATCATCGTATCGGCTGGCGCTTTTATGAAAGAAAAATTTGTAGTATTTCAGCAATAGAAATCCTTAACCATGTTGTCCGCGCAAGATGTTACGCGAGAGATGACGTACGACCGTGTTATTCTAAATATTTTCGCTATTTATGGCGTCATATTCGACGTTCGTAAATGCCAACATTCGCCTTGTAAATTCCGATCGCAGGATGTTATATTGCATTATTAATATATGAGATTATATTTGCACACACGTATCGGGCATGGCAGCACTTTTACGGGACTCCTGTGCGCGTGTTTGGAAAACCGCAAGAGGTACTTTCATCTGTAATAAGCTTCTCAAATCAACATAAACAGATTTTTCGTACTGATACCGTTGGTACACCGATAATAAATTACGTAAATTACACTTTGCTTTTATATCAGTACAATAAAATATATTTTGATCTAATTTTCTTCTTAAAGGAATTCAAATTATTAATCCTTTCACTGCTGAATTAACTTCCCTTGAGAAAATTATTAAAATATTTGGTAGTCCTACGTTTTTTGGGTCGCTGATTATGAATCTGAAGTCAGATTTGCAAAATTCAAAATGGCAGACTCAATATGACGACCATGATGTACAAAATTAATGAAAATTCTTATTATTATTGATAGTGTATGGGTTTTTCGGGTCGTTGATTACGAATCTGAAGTCAGATTTGCAAAATTCAAAATGGCGGATTCAATATGGCGAACATAATGTACGAAATTGATAAAAATTCCGATTATTATTGATGATATATGGGTTTCTCGAATCGCTGATTACGAATCTTTTGAGTAAAATAATATTGATAGTATGGATAAGAGATGGAAATACTGAATGAAAAAAACTAGGAAAATAGAGCTAAAAAGTGCAAAAAAATCAAATTTTTTTGTAGAAATATTTGTTTATAAAAAATAAATTTAACCTGCAAAAAAATATTGAAAAAATATATGTTTTTGTACATCAGAAAAATATTTAGTGAAAATCTCAGACCTCTATATTCAATACTCTCCGAGGAATCGATTTTTCCCTAAAAAAGCATTTTCTTCAACTTTGATCTGTTATAAATAATCACAAATGAATAATTAGGTATAAAAACCTATTGGAGTATATTGAACAACTATTCAGTTATCTGGGAAACTCAAATCCCCGATTAGTTTTTCAAAATTATATGATTTACAACGCAAAATTGAATCAAGAGAAGGTGGGAAGTGTACTTCCCACTAACAGTGAAAGGATTAAGATACCCAGATAATGAAGATTATTCATTATAAATTAATATATTCTTTCCAAAATATACTTTTACGAAATAAATTCCAATTTTCTTAGGAGGTCTGTTTAGACCTCTCAATCCTCAAATCCTGCAATCCTACGTCTGCCGCTTATGTAATTTTTCAAAGTTTCAGTGATACCTAATGTCTATTTTAAAAATTGCCCAAACAACAAAGCGACGAGGACGAAAACATATGAAAAAGGAAATGGTGTCCGGTGATATCGATTTAAGATGAATTGTATTTTCACGCTCGTATGAGCTCGTTGTTACCGCACTACACGCGTGTAACAACGCGATGTATGTTGATAAAGCTCAACCCAGATTAGATCTCGTGTTTAAGTTTGTAGAAATGTGCCGTTCACGAGGATGCCCGCGACGGCTCAGACACGCCGTCGCAGCGCAGCACAATGTTTAATGTCAACAAATATCGCACGTTTATACGCGTGTTTGCACATCGGGAGTTCAAAGTTCCACGTCATATCGACTGCCTCTACCGCGGTCTATGTAGACACAGTGTCTAATCAGACAGGTTCCGCTGCTTCCAGACGCAAATCCTAAGAGACATTTCATGCACGCGATTCGATCATTCGCGCGGACGGAGTCGCGTCTTCTCTTCTCAAGCAGGTCTTTGGTAATGTAGGCTTGCATTCGCTCAAATGTTCCCTCGTCCGCGGATGCCTACGCCGACCGCCCAACGGGCCCGTAAAGCCATTTTTACGAGATTGGACGTTTTCATGCGCGCCGAGTCGCGCGTTCGCAATGGCTTCCGTTTTACGCGTCCGCCGTCATGTCAGACGGCGGGACGAATTAATATTTCGGCATTCAAAGAGCGGCCATTTAATTAAGGCCATTCCAGCGGCTCGACGTCGTAAAGTTTTTATGCGTGCAATAACAACCGCGCGATGCGCGCGAGTTTGCCGATGCGTCCGTGTTACGTGCGTGCGTCTCCTTTGAATCTCCCGTACTTGGCGCTTTAACGATTGCCGATGAAAGAATATGAAAGATCGTAGACCGGATCGATCGAAATCACTCGGTTTTATTCGTCCGACCGAACGGCAAAGATCCGCGGAATCTCATTACGAAGGAGAAACGGGTCGCCTGTACTTTGCGAGGTTTACGCCCGTCTTTACACCGCATCTGTCTCTTTCTCTCTCTCTCTCTCTCTCTCTCTCTCTCTCTCTCTCTGTCTCTCTCTCTCTCTCTCGCTCGTTCGCTCGCTCGCCTAACAGTATTAGGAACGATTTTCCACCGAATTGCGCGAGCTCGTGATTGGAAATGCGCCGGGAAACGCTCTGCCTGAAAGTAAGCGGAAAAGAAGAAAATTAATGATAACCATGGCGGGAAGTTTCCGCAGGGCGGAAATAATTAGTCGCTACTGCCGGCTCCGTCAAGAAAAAGATTCGAGAAGCTCTCATTAGCGAGCAGGAGAACGCGCCGTTGTACGCGTGAACACTCTGTTACCCTTCTGATACAGCTCCTCTGTTTATTTTCTTCCCTCTCGATATCCAAACTTGGTAAAGAGGCTGCTCATTAGGGGAAGGTTTCGTTCGGCCCGTTGTTAAAAGGCATCATGTTGAATGAGCGAGGTATCGATTCGCACGGGCGAGGATCACCGTGACTCCTCTTTGTAACTAAAAAATCACCTCGGCGATTATAAAAGATGACACACGTTGGTCAAAATACGAGTCATCGGACTTTGTTTTCAGATCGTTTCACCGGGCAGAAATGTCTGTTCCGATTCATCTTGGCGACGTTTATTCGCCTCCTTTCTAATGCTATCCAGTATCAACTAACGTGACAATAATCCACGTTTAAACAATGTCACACGCACGATCCGATATCAAAGTCATACGCGTAATGCCCGAACATATGATACTGCCTTCCTTCTGTTTTCATGCCATATACTGACGCTGCTTGTCAGGATACTAAGATACTGAAATATGATCGCCCTGTTCTCTCTCTCTCTCTCTCTCTCTCTCTCTCCCTCTCTCTCTCTTTCTCTCTCTCTCTCTCTCTCTGGCTTTCTGTAAGGCACAGGCATCTTTTACAAGTTGGATGCCTACTATATATTATTATATATTCTGTAGAATCACGTCCCTTCTTAATTTATCAGTTCTATCTTCCGCTCGCGCTTTCATATCTGTTAGGATATTTATTTTTAGTTAGGATATCTGTTAGGGATCTGTTGGGATAGGAGGACGATTCGAGTCTCTGCCCTTAAGTTGTTTGAACTAATTTGTCGTACAGAAATATATAAGAGATCCTTCACGATTGCAGCATCCCGACTCAGAAATTCTTTTCCTGACATAATCACCGATGTTTCCTTCTTCCCGTGGCTTTCTTTCATAATAAATTACACAAAGAATTACTCTGACGCGAAAAGATAAATATGATAGTGAATCTACAGTGTACGCGATTGAGGGAACAATTAGTATTTTATAGGAATTTAGTCAATTACTGCCTATTATTGTATATTATTCTACACTAATTTATTCTTTATTTTGCATTTGCTGCATATTGATTAGCTTATCCATGGCGTTTGGCCTGTATTGCCTGGTATTGTTTCTATTCATTTCCTTCAGAATTATTTCCTTCAGACTGAACCAGACTCACTTTTTCATTTTTTAACTGTATTTACTTTATGTGAGTAATTTTTAATGTAAATTAATATATTTTCTGGATACTCGAAGGGATCTAATTCTAAGAAGGATAAACTCTCCCCTCCTCTCTCTCTCTCTCTCTCTCTCTCTCTTTCCCTCTTCCTTTCACTCATTTAGTCTATCTTATATTATTTTTTCTAGGTTTCGGACTTATAGTTCTCCTCGTATGATTTACGCCGTTTACTGGTACCCCGCTCGTACTTTCAGTTATCACGATTCGCCCGCGTGATAAAGGCAACGGGATCTTCTTTCCACTACACGTCGGAATAAAATTGGATGGAGACCGCGCTGCCTTGCGCGCCGCGTGGGCGTGCAGGTCGCGATTTTGTCGCACGTTTCGTCCGTACCAGCAATTTTGTGGTCGAGTTGTCTCGTGCGGACGACAACGTTATCGTGGCGTGCATCCTTTCCTTGGTTTACAGCCGCCCCCAATGGCGTAGCTGCTACAGTTCCGCTGGTTCATCGAAAACCAGACTGAGGCATTGCCTATGCGCGCGAAACTTCGCTCACCAGTCTTTTTCTCCTTTTCTCTCTCTAATTTTCATATTCATTTGTTGTAATGATATTAATGATATTTTTTTTTGCTAGGTATATTATCTCTCAGTTATCTCGAATATATCGTATTAAAAACACGAATAAAAAAACGGGGAGACCTGGCGTAAAATAAATCCTGCAAATCTCATTTTGTGTCGGAAAATTGTTTCCGACGTGCGAAATTTCATTGTCGAGTTTGCCTGAGCTAATATGCAGGTCTTATCTTTTCGAGGGGATAACCCATACATAATTCTCGGACAGCTTTTTGAAAAATTCAAGATGAACTGAACTCTCTTTCCCCTCTTCCCCCCTTCTTTTTCTCTCTCTCTCTCTCTCTCTCTCTCTCTCTCTCTCTCTCTCTTTCTCTCTCTCTGAGCAGGTATAAAGTTAGATTCATTTTGTGCGCACGCGATCTCTGGCGCTCGTATTTCAACTGGTCGCCGGAAAGAGCACAGGAGTATCGCTTCGATCCCGGAAAAGCTGGGCAGCCTAGAGATCTCATGTATAGCAGTTGGACAATTGTATTATCGCATTATCGGCAATCGGGTGTCGCGGCGCCTCGCGCATACATGGTACAACGTGAAGGAACTTTCGTAAGAAACAAATAAAAACATGCGGCTCTGCGAGAATAAATCTCGCCGGGAATAAATTTGGCCGGGAGTTTCCGTAAAATCTGCAATTCAGCAAGCGGATTTCTAGCATTCCGCGATGTGTGAAAGCTCCGAGTTTAATGATAACAATAAAATCCAAAATGCCTGCAGCGTGAAATGCAACACAATAAGTTTGGGAATGCATGCACGCATGCACGAAAATGCACGAAATAATCATTACGTAAAATCAAATGAATAATATCAGTTTCTTTTTCTCGGTGTAGATGCATTTATGGCTGTATGCTCAGACAACATTAAAATTATTACACACAAAATGTAACTAGCCATATATGAGAGCAGCCGCGGGAGGTACGGATGAGCACGCGCAGGGATGGAGGATGGCATTTTTGACTATTACACTTTTTAATTTAATTAATCGCCGTTTTGTGAGCAGCCAAATGAAATTTTCAGCGTGATAGCACGTAACGCTAACCACGTGAAATGCAAGAATCCACTTTAATTTCATCGTGATCTCGCTTTTGCATCCGATTTTCCGGCCTCGTAAATTCCATATTGTTTGACTGTCTGAATATTAACGAATTTATTGCTGCCGTAATCGCGATTATCGCGAGTGAAATGAGAGTCATTCGTTCCACAAGGCTCCAACGCGTTTAAATGGGGAATAATATCGCCCTCCTTACGAATTTACAAACTGTACATTTTCCAAGTTACACCGTGTTACACAATGTAAATAGCTTTTCGCAAGACGAAGCGTCGCGCGGTGTAATTACTCCTATAACAGAAAATCGCTTCCTTCAACGAGAAACTTAAGCGTTATTTGTAACTTGAGCCGAATATCTTCAATCCGACAACAGTGTCATTTTCTACATCCTGTTATTGCCAACTGCTAAATCACTTATGTATTTCGTGTGCAAGGCAGGAATAACCTATCTTGAAAACTTTGTTCTCAGGACGAGCTCGACAAGCAAGCAAAAGATTTTGGATATATTCATTCGGTTAACATGTAATTTGTCAAACTTTTGTTGGAAGCAAAGGAAGCGATCACATCGTGCAACTTGAAGTGCATATATGACGAAGGAAGTTTCAAAGAATCTGTTGTAGACATTGGCGTGAAAGCGTTCTGCAACGAAGTGCGTCCGTTAGCGGAAGAATCAAGATTAGCGCAAAAGAATGGGATTTAATTTCGAGCAGTTTCACCGCCACGCTGATCTTCTTCGAGAGTTTCCATAATGATTTACTTATCGCGCTCGTTTAGCAGGCGATGTCAAGGTGAATGTAATAATGACGTTAAAAGTGCGACTTTGAAATCTTCTCGGCGCGCGTCGTGCATTTCTATGTTTAACGGAAACTCGCACAGATCCGTGAGATAATAAGATAAGAATAATTATTTTCTATCAATAACGACGAAGATTCGAAATGATCACTTAGTATCATAATGTTTATCGTAATTTTTCATAATTATCATAGTATGATAATACAATTTTATGGAATATTTCTTATTTATAATATTATTGGGGCATCTCTATTGCTAAATTCAGAACGCTCCCCTAAGAAGCGATGATATTTCCAATTAACTTTTCGTTCATCAGGAATTTGTCTAAACTTTGCTCGAAAATACACATTAATGTTATTTTCGTCTAATTCTTCTCCTATGATGAGAAGTTTGCTAAGAGTACACCGTCCAAATTTCAACGTTGCATCTGTTTGGATAGTTTTAACCAGAAGCTCAAAGATATATGTGTATATTTTTAGAGAAGACATGTGTGTGTTTTAATAATCAAACATGGTCGAGTTAATTCCACATGGTGTGTTGTACATCATCGATTTATTCGATGGAGTGACATATTGAGCGGATATGGCGTCGAAGTAAACAGCCGTCTCTCCATCGTTTGCGCGGTAAATTTACTGCTATGTTGCGACTGACAAGCCGGTGAGAACGTTTATTTCCGCCTAACAGACGGACGAAGCGCGTATTGTCTGTGGTTACAATGGAAGATACTAATACTCGTTGACCATTTAGTTACGATCGCCTGCACGAATCGAAGTTATTTGCGACGTCAAGTTCGATGGACAATCGAGCGCATTTGGAACAGTTAGATCGCGACGTTTAAGCACGCATACGTACGTATACACGTGCGTATGTATATGAAACTGATTGTTTCAAAAATAATAGTGACAGGTTATTTTTTTTTGGCATTTTAGTGTTGTTAATTTTGAGTAAAAATAAATCACTCGAGATTGAAAATGAAGGAAAGGAGAATGTTAAAATAAAATCACCACTAAACAGCTTAAGAGAAAATCGGATCGTAAAAGTATATTAAAAAAAATATATTGATTTTTGCAATGTTTATTTCTAGTGTATTATTTTGTATTGTGGTGAAATTTTATGATTTAAGCCAATTCGCAGAGGTTGGTTTCACAAAACAGAAAAAAGCGAAAAATCCCAATCTTTTCCGTTTGTGCGAAAATTAGAAGTCAGGAATCGGCGTGTTTAACGAGAACGAGTGTTTTGGATTGTAAAATGTTTCCGACAGGAAATTGTTGACTTGCGTTGACAACCCATTTTCCTGAAGAGCATTGAAAATAATTTCGCTAAATGGAAATCGCTCGAGGAGGCAGGGGAAACGCCTTTTCGTTTTATCGCAGACTTCATTTACGCTTTTTACGGTGGGTAATAACAGTTCAACGTAACAGTCATTTGTTATATCAGTCAGCGGCAAAACGTGGCAATGATAGATTTTCCATTTATACCGTGTCGTTTCTTCCCCTCGTCGCAGATTCGGTCGGTCACCTGTACAATCCGTATTTTTATAATTGACCGAACAAATTGACTGGGAGATTGCAACATCACAATGCATCGACATTGTAACATCACAAGGATAACGCAATATTAATAATCGAGCTGCGGCGCGGTGACTCGGGGGAACGCGATTCGCGACTTCGTTCTTCGCCGTTCGTTCGATTCGCTCGCGCAGTTTGCGCAACTTAATGTTTGTGCCCGTTTCGAAAACGATTGTGATCAAATACACGACGAAACATCGGAGAAATCGGCTGCGGCAATATCAGGAGCATTATTCGCCGTTAGATTAATATCCCGTCGGTGGCATCGCGCCGTCGTTTCGCCGGTACCTTGTCCTGGTAGTCTGCCAAAAGCGCGTAGTATTGTACGTCCCGGAACCGGAAACACCCACCCGTATAACCGTCGGCAGCGTACATCCGAATATCACCAAGGGAGAGCGCCGTGGAATTGCGAGACCTCGAGATTGGGGCTCTTGCGAAACCTGGACTAAGCGAGCCGCGCCCGGTTGCAAAACTTCGCCGGAATAAATTAATTAGCTCGATGCTACAGGCAGTGACGGGCCGGAGAAAGAGAGGGAGAGAGACCGAGAGAACGTGAAGCGGTGAAGTGACAGGAGAGAGCGGGGGAAACAGGCAAGACGGGAACGGGACGTTTTGCGGGGTTGAAGGGCGATTAAGTCGCAGAGACGACTCTCGTGGGATCGTGCATCCCGGATTCGTGGTATGGCTCTAACAAATAAGAGACTATGGTAAATCTCTGACAGAGAGCCGCCCGTCATTCCACCGGGCTATTTAGTGTTACATCTCATGCGTGAAATTATGCATCAACGTTTGATACAAATCTTCATTAAACCGGCGGTAAATATTTGAGAAGCATGAGTTTTATAGTGTGCATATATATGTCGTTATCAAGATGTAATACGGAAAAGTTATACAATTGAATGAACGTGTCGAATGAATACAGGCAGTATGTTACGTTTCTCAACGAAAGACGTTTCTTTTGTGATGGATAGAGATGACCAAGATCCTGCTCCTAAGATGTTTCCGTGTTACAAGTTTTAGTCTACAAATCTCTAAATTACAGGTTAATCACCTCATAATAAAAGATGTAAAAGTCGCATAATCACACACACACACACACACACACACACACACACACACACACACACATATATATGTGTGTATATCTGGCGATAGATATGAGTATATTGAGCTTTGAACCTTGAATCTTTAGCCATTAGGCACAATAGCCGTCATATAATTGTAGATTATGTCTATTATTCTGACCTAAAAAGTCCTTTACCATTTTGCAAATAAGTATGCAAATTTTCAAGTTATCAATTAAAAGAGCCTCTGGTAATTTTCAATCATTAGTAACTTAATGACTATTGCGATTCTTGCAAAATGGTACTTGACATTCTTTATCATTTTAATCTAATTAATCTTCACAATTTTTCGTTTCCGAAAGATCCCGGACACCCTGTATTATAATTAATATTATATAACATACTGATATATAATATTATAATACTACATATATATATATAATACTGTATAAAATACTATACAGAGTGTTCCATTTTAATGTCTCACCCCAAATAACTCTTCAGTATTGAAGTTTCAAGGAAAATGATCTGAATAAAAGTTGTAGGGATTTAAGTGATCTACCTTATGATGACCCTGATTTTGACCTTGACCTCTATTTTCAAGGTCATTTGAAAGTCAACTTGCATTTTTTAAGTGGGAACCCTTATTTTTTATTACATTGTTTTTTTTCTACTAGTTAATTTGAACAACTTTTGTCTAAAACATATTTTTATTTGTCTAATATTTTTTGAGATTTTTAAGGAAAGCTTGATAACTTTTTCAATATTTAACTTACGATATCTCGCTAACTATTTGTCGAACGAAAAAATGATACTAGACTTACTTGCTTTATTTAGTCTCAAGAATATATTGTTACAATAGCGTCTTGACTTTTGTTAACTTACTGATTTTTAGAAATTTCAAAATCATCAAATTAACAAAAATCAGGGCGCTATTGTAACAATATATTCTTGAGACTAAATAAAGCAAGAAAGCTAGTATCACTTTTTCTTCCGACAAATAATTAGTGAGATATCGTAAGTTAAATATTGAAAAAGTTATCAAGTTTTCCCCAAATATCTCGAAAAACTATTGGACAAATAAAAAAATGTTTTAGACAAAAGTTGTTCAAATGTACTAGTAGAAAAAAACAATGTAATAAAAAATAAGGATTCCCATTTAAAAAATGCAAATTGACCTTTAAATGACCTTGAAAATAGAGGTCAAGGTCAAAGTCAAGGTCATCATAAAGTAGCTCACCTAAATCCCTACAACTTTTATTCAGATCATTTTCCTTGAAACTTCTATACTGAAGAGTTATTTGGGGTGGAACATTAAAATGGGACACTGTATTTATAATACTACGTGGGCAGTCTGAAAAGTTCTCGACCTGACACATACATGGCATTAGATACTGTCAAACTATAATTGTATTGGAAAGTGGCATCCCTGATATAAACCCATGTAAAATTTTATTCGATCGGTCAAATCATTCGAGTAGTAGCACCAGTTGAAAAAGCTTTGTGCAAGATGGATGCCGGCATTTGCTAACAATTGAGCAAAAACGCATTCGAATGCGTATTTCTCAAGCGTGTTTGGATCGTTTTAAGCAAAATAAAATGGATTTCAAGCGTCGTTTCATAACTGTTGATGAAACTTGGATCCACCACTATACACCAGAGCGAAAAGAACGACTTTCCGGAATCACACTTTAATGATGGTATTGAATTATTGGAAAAAACGTTGGAATAAATGTATTGAAGTTTCAAGAGATTATATTGAAAAATAAAACATATTTCACGGCAAAAAAAATTTCTTTCATTGTTAGGCCGAGAACTTCTCAGACTGCCCTCGTATATAAAAGCAAAGAAGCTCGTATGCGTTTTTCTTCAACATTTCTTCAACTTTAACTAAATTACCTTTGATCGGAAATCTTAAATTGAAAAATCATGATTAAAGAGTGATTATACAGTCTTATCATTTACATCGACTTTATGCTAACAAGTACTGATAAATGTTATATTTAACTGGATAATGATGATTCCCGTTCTTAGTACAACTTTCGTTAACTTTCATTGGCGAAGAAGAAAGATTGAGTAGTGTATTGTATTTTATTAGCAAGTGTTAAAAGTTTGCTCGCAGAATAATCTACTTCAATTCCTAGAATGTGCAAGCCACAGTACGAGAGGTCGTCAAATGATTACATCTCGTCAACGTGCCTTCCCACAAAATTTCATATCCCGAATCTGAAGCCGGGTGATGTGAAATGAGCTTTCCAAAAGCCTTGCGTAATCCCAGCTAAAGGACTACAAAGTTCCTGGGACGAAGTAGTCTCAACGTTTATCATAAGATCATGAACTGCCTCGCCATATTCTAAAAGGACTACCATTTCAGGAGATGGTTCATACCTTCCGCGATATCTCTCCGCGGACTATCTCAAGAATCAAATTACATTTCTTTGTGCAAAGTCTCATCTCCGTTAAGCGCGCCAATCAAAATGTCGATTTAAGTACGATTGCATTAAAAGTTAAATAGGAGAAATAAGCGTTGTGTGTCTTAAAAAATGGACATTCTCACTTTCCCGAATGACAAGAGGGGCAAATTAGTAGCGCTAAGTTGGACCAAAGACAACGTAACAGCACTCGATAATGCAATAACAAACACACACACACACACACACACACACATACACCGGTTTAGCTTAGGGTGCGAGAGAAGAGCAGAATTACGCGAAAAGACAAAAGCGCGGCTTACAAAACTGATTTTGCTTGCAATTAGAGGAAGCAAATTGCCGCCCTGAGATTAGGTGTTCCGAGGAGCCTTGTTCGCCGTGCCAGTTAGACTAGAAGGCCGTAAAACTTCCCTCGAATAAATTAATTAACCTGGAAGATCAGGAGCGAGTAAAGTGGTAGTTCGGAGGGCAATTAAGACGACGCGATGTATCGTTGCCCCTATACTGCAGTATTGCATACACCTTTATGGCACAAGACGAAGGTATGTGCGAACGAGACTGTTTACCAGACAGGAAATGTTGCTAAATTGTAACGAGTGAAAACATTATTTAGAGGCATAAGTGGGCCGACCTTACGACAATGCGTGCAAGCCCTTTTATTCCCGCATTGAATACCGCGACCGTGATAAATTTAATATTCAACAGATTCTCCTCTCTCTCGGAAATTCACTCTCTGTGGCTGGGACAAATACCTTCGCATTTCTTCATTTCAATGACCGTTTCAATTGCGGTATGTCTTAGAAAAATGTTATGCATTATCTTTACGTCTCACGGTCCATACTTATTTGCCGGCAAGCATTTCGCGAGCTCGCGCCATCTCGCACAATTTAACTTTCCCACTTTACGAGAAGGCGAGAACCTGTAAAACGAGTAGAGGGGTGACTCGCGAGGCGGACGCGAAGGGTGAATGGTTTGCGCGCGCACATACGGGAGGACATGCCGGAAATGGTTCGAATCCGGGAATTGGATAGTGTTTCGCCAGATCGTACAGATCGGGCAGTATTGAATCAGATTTCGACAAAGCTAAAACTCACATTGCACATCGTGTCGTCTTCGTCCCATCGGAAGCGACAGTTCCCCTTTCCGTTGCATAGCAATTCCGCGGCGATGCACGTAGCGTCCTCGCAGTCGTACTCGTTTTCCCTGCAGGCTGCAAAATGGCAAAAGGAACGTCGTGTTACGCATATCTCAAACTATTTGTGTCGATTAGGACTCTAGAAGATTGCACGAGACACACTCCAAGTTTCTCGCCATTGCCTCTATTTACGCTTCTATTCTCCGTCCAATCGTGCTGCTTTCTTAAATGTATATGTCTCAATCATATCTCGATTGAATTCTTTAATCATTTCGTGTAGTGTTTTGTTATGATATTAGTCCGGTTTGCGTCCCGCGTTTCATATTTATATACGTATATATGCACGTTACATACAAGTAAAATTCCCAGCAGATTTACGCTCAGCTTATAATCTCTTTTACTAGGGTGCGCAACTAAGTTTCCGGGCTTTTTTGATCAATGAAAAATGGAAAATTTCAAGAGAAATACAAAAAATGGTTTATTCAAAGTATCGTCCCTCGCTAGCTGCACATTTTTGCCATCTCTCTGGCAATACATGAATACCGCGACGATAAAACGACGCGTCTTTGGACCGAAAGCATTCATCCAACCGATTTTGCACTTGTTCGAAATTGGCCAAGTGTTGCCCAGCCAAGCCATGCGCCATCGACCGGAACAAGTGATAATCGGAAGGGGCCAGGTCTGGCGAATACGGCGGGTGCGCTAGCAGATCCCATTTCAGCGTTTTCATGGTGTCCTGGACGATGGAAGTGCGATGGCACGGAGCGTTGTCGTGCTGCAATATCACTCGTGTCTCGTGTCCTATTCTGACCATTTTTCGAGCAATGCATGGTTCAAATTGATCAGTTGTTGTCGATAGCAATGCCCATTGACAGTTTCACCCGGTTTCAGCAGCTCATAGCACACGATTCCTTTCTGTTCCCACCAAACGCAGAGCATTGTCTTCTTTCCGAAGCGATTTGGCCCTGCCGTCGATGTTGATGCTTCGCCAGGTGAAAGCCACGATTTTTTGCCTTTGGGATTCTCGAAATATATCCACTTTTCATCGCCAGTAACAATTCGACGCAGGAAACTCTTTCTTTCAGGCCGCAAAAGCAAAATTTCGGAAGTGGCTCTTCGATTTTCCATCTGTCTCTCAGTCAACTCATGCGGCACCCATTTCCCTTCCTTTTGAATTTTTCCCATGGCATGTAAACGTTTGGAAATACCTTGGCGAGTCATGTTTAATGTCTCCGCAAATTGATCTTGTCTGTGCGTATCATCTTCATCCAATAACGCTTGCAGATCGGCGTCCTCAATTGTTTCTGGTCTTCCGGAGCGCTCCTTGTCCTCAGAGTCGAAATCGCCACTTCTGAAGCGTTTAAACCAATCTTCACAGGTAGTTTTCGATGTTGCATGTTCGTCGTAGGCTTCCTCAAACAAACGACGTGCTTCAGCTGCACTTTTTTCAAGTTAAAACAGAAAAGCAAAGCTTCCCGCAAATACTGTTTACTTGGCACAAAACTCGACGTCTTCGTTGTTAGAAAAAATATTTTTGCGTTGCGATATGTGTTGGTATTACGACTGGTTATTGTTAACAGATAGCCCAGGTATAAAAAATCACAACTTCAGACATGTATGTCGACTACATGTGTCGTTAGCGTCATCCATGTGTGAAACTTAGTTGCGCACCTAGTAAGCTTCTACGGTGAACCGTCCCGTGAAATAATCGTGATAGTCTGAGTGTGCATGGGAAAATTATAACTTAAAGCTTTATCGTTCGACGATAGCTAGGATAAGGGAATTGCCGAACAGCGGGATATAGTCCCTAGCACGATATTAGTTCCGCGTCGGCGGCAGGTGCGGAAAGCTGAAAATTCTTCGCGTGCCATACTAGAACCCGTGAATTCCGCACACGTAACTACGATTCTGCGGGCCACCTCATTTAACATTCAGACGAGTGCGCGGCTATTAATTCGAAATTTGATTCCTTTACCCAACGATTATCCTCGAGCGGCTTCGCCGGCTGTAAGATACTTATTGAATGAAGCCTGCGTATAATTATAGGCTAAAGTGCTCAAATGCGAGCCTTTGTCTTGTAATAACTTAATATCGCTCGGCCTTTGAAAAATTCATCGGCCGTTGGTAATATGAAGCACTTATTTTAAAAAGAGAAAGGAAGAAAGAGAAAGGGGAGGAGCGCGCACGCGCGCGCGAGCGAAAGCTGGAATATAAAAAGTTTAATTTTAACGGATAAAAAGTATATATTGGCACTCATTCATGTCTCAGCCGTGTACTATATTTCGTAATCTTATTCGTATTATTGTTCCTTAAGTAACAATAATAATTCACGAATATTACTAATATAGGAAACGACGCGTTCCAGATATTGTTCAGTAATTTTTAAATTTTTTTCGCGCAGAATTAACCGTGCGGGTTAAAACAAAAGTTGCCGCGGCTATGTTTTCAAATGAACGTTTCTGTAATAAAGCGCGAGGCTGTAAAACAAAAATCTATGCAATAAGCGGGACACCGGGGAAAAATTTTGTGGAATTGCAGCGCTGATACTTTTGGGGTATGGTATAGGCAATTTCCGCATTGTTAGTCTAACCGCAACGATCGGTGGAATAGCGTAGTCTGAATGACCGAAAGCGAGCTCGTATGCCCTTGTTAAAAACTATCAAAAATATTGATTGCATACAAAACGTACCGGAGAGTTTTTGGCAGAGACACCAGTTCGAATATGAATTCCAGTTTACTCGATAAATTCCAGATGGATCTGACGTCATTTAAAATTTCTATTCTAGTCTTCATACAAATTTCTTTCTCTCTCTTTTTTTCTTTTTTTACTTAATAGCCCTACACATACTGGACTCAACAAAAACGTAAAGTGCGGTAATTATTGTCAACGCTATTTATCGTTATGGAGCACACTCTTTCCCGCGAACGGTTGCTCGCGATCGTCACAAAAGCGGTAGGCGCGTTAAAATTGCGTAGCCATTATTCGAAAGCTGCGCCGAAGTTTCGCGGTGTTTCTCATTCAGCAGCATACTTTATCGTATTTAATATAAACTTTTGACAGCGACTCTTAATTCAAAGCGCGCCTTGCGACGTCGATCGCAACGGAGGCGTGAGTTTCAACCCTTTGAAGATTAACGATATGCTCAGTCGAAAGGAAAGTTACCACGGTGACCGTGGTATTTTCAAAATGGACGTCCCCGTAATATGCGAGTAAAAATCTACGAAGTAGACGTATACGCGTCTGACGGATTTTTTTCGTCCTACACTTTCGATTCTGCTACTGATAATACGGTTAATAATTCGGTTCTGTTCCTAATAATACTGGATAATTATTACACTCCAGTATATTTGTGAGTATTATTGATAGTTGTCAGTTATTACAATGGACAGTTATACGCTCATATTTCTTCATATATTTTAGCAATGGTGGTAAATCAGATTTAATTTCTCCCGGTCCATCGCTTTTCGATTTACAAGTTACTTCTTCCTTCGACTAACTTGACTCAGAGATCCGAAAGTAAACTTCAAAATGTTCCCAAAGGGTTAATAATCGAATTGCACTGCTCAGAAGAATTATGGCATAGATAATTTATTGCCGAAAATTGGCCAACTTTGACTGGCGATTACTTCGCGAAAAATTATTGTAGGCTAATGATTCTTTTTCAAAATGGAGCTTGAAGTCTCTACTTTAAGAATGTATCTCCATTTTTTGCATGCGATGCATCCTTACCCTTGTAACTCCTGACATCTGAGAGCATGTTTGGTATACTGAAAATTGCAAAGTTTGACGGAATGCACGGACGTGGACAATTTTTTTTCGGGGGCGCCGGGGTGTACATCGTCATAAAGTTCAAATCTTCCCCTTCAATTTGAAAACAAAATGGAGCCGCTACAATTTTTTTTCGCAAAGTTACAGCCCTTCAAAAATATCGCTGCTTTTGACCTTTGGGCCGGTACCAAGTACCGGCCGGCGGATTAAATGCCTGGAAATCGTAGTGGAGCAACGGCAAAAGTGTTTGTTGACATACGCATGCAAGCACGCGCGCATGTTTTTCAGCTCCTGGCTCGTGTTTTGACCACAGCGAACATTTCTAGCATCGGCAAACAAACTCTCTCCGTATTCCCCACGGCTCCGTATGAAGGTATTCTGAAGGACCGTAACTTTGCGAAAAAAATTGTAGACTCCATTTTTTTCAAATTGAAGGGGAAGATTTGAACTTTATGATGATACAAACGACGTCCCCGAAAAGAGATTGTCCACATCCGTGCATTCCGTCAAACTTTGCAATTTTCAGTATACCAAACATGCTCTCAGATGTCAGGGGTTGCAGGGGCAGGGGTGCGTCGCATGCAAAAAATGTAGATACGTTCTTAAAGTAGAGAGAGACTTCAAGCTTCATTTTGAAAAAAAAAAATCATTAGTCTACAATAATTTTTCGCGAAGTAATCGCCAGTCAGAGTTGACCAATTTTCGGAAATAAATTATCTGTGCCATAATTCTTTTGAGCGTTGTAATTCGCAGGCTAAGAAACGCAATTGGCAGTCATTGACCAAAGACATACGTGCATTCATTATTGCCACTCGGACACTCACATTTCTCGCCGCCCTCTTTGTCCCTGATGGCGGTCATCACCGCCTCGAAACTGCTGTTGGCAGCCTTCGGTTCTGCGTAAAATCTCATGTGGGCGATGTTGTTTGAAAGTACAACGGTGTCGGCGATACTGCCGCAGAAATTCTTCTCCCTCGCGGACATGTCCGTGCGATCCTTGAATATGTCCACAAAGTTGGCGTCGCACTCGTTCGGCCGCTGCAGCTTGAAAGAGTCGAACGTCAGCTGGATCTGGAAATTGCAACGAGTTCCCACTTTCCCGAGTGCACACATCCGACTTGCCGCCCTTAGGCGGTCGAGACCGAGGAACCGAGACTGTGACGACTCAAAGAATCCCGCGACGCAATTAAGCGACGCGCGCCCGGCCCGTTCGCTCGCTCGTCGCTCGCGTTACAATTGCAGAATCGCGAGCACTTGTATCCGCATGGCAGACAGAGCCTCTCTCGGTCGTGCAGAAATAAACGGCTGTCGCATAATGTTTCCGAGGTGAACGTCATAGACGCAACCGGGGAGAATGCGAAATATAACCGCGACACGAAGAATTTGCGAGTGTGCGTAGCAGTAGTTGAAATGGCCGTCGATTACGAAGTCGCACGCGATACAGCTTTTTACGAGAATGCCGGCGAAAGCTTGACTTGGAAAAAACGGCGACTTCTCGCGCTATATTGGCTTTCGTCGTTCGAGGAGAAACGGCTAATTTTACACATAGTTTCGGGCGGCCGCTTCGCAGAAGCGTCGGTTTCGTTCGTTGGAAAATTTTAGTAGCGAACTTTCGCGAACCGGAAGATTCCTTCACGCTGCCGAGGCACGGAAACGCCGTTATTAGCGGCGGTGTAAACGATACGAAATGCGAAGGACGATGCATATCGTGAAAGTAAGAGCACACGCAGCATCCATAAAACCAGCCCGGTATTCTCGCGGCGCACACAGCGGAAAACTATTGTAAATCATTCAGAAACGCGTTACCGCGCGAGTGAAATGGCATTTGAAGTCACGTTGCCGCGGGCCAATAACAAATATTCGTATCAATTCGACGCCGCGGTGAAGCGAACAGCAATCGAACGAGGATTGCGACATTATGCGGCGGTAAGGGGATATCGCGCGGCCGAGAAACGCTTCACGCCTCGTACGTCGATATTCAATTCCGATCGGGGATACCGACGGGGGTTGACGCGTTCACCCAATGTGGACTAATCGCGAAGGCAACCGACACGAACGAAGAAATACCTTCCATCCGTCCTCCACTCGAATGACCCACATGCAGTCCAGCGCGACTCCCTCTTTCTCGGCCAGGGTCTTCCTGTCTTTGACGTCGTTGCTATGAATTATCGCCTGCATACCCGTCACATTAACTATGCACGGTTCTGGTTCCGGTGGTACGCCCGCTGTGAATCACACCTATTACAGTTCTACACTTTCCCTAGGCTCGCATGGGAACGCTCGTATCGATGCTCGACCGTCTGTCGTTACATCGCTACTGCTACTGTAGTTTCCAGTCTCGACGGCAAATTACGACGAATTAGCTCGTTAACGAGGAAAGCAATAAATGATTCACTACGAATATATACAAAATAATCAAGGATTTTCCATGTCGAGTCTAATCGAGTCAAATCGTATCGTCGAAATTTAGATTTTAATTAACAACGCGATTAGTAACGCGTGGTCTACAGCAGCCGGACATTAATGTGGATAATTTTAAATCGGCTTTTATTCGCCGGGTTTTAAAAGGAATGTTCACGATCGCTAATACGCGAGATTTGTATCTAAATTTTTGCAATTCGAGTTTGAATAGTAATTATTCAGATTCGAATAGTTTGCACATCTCTAATTAATTCGCTAATAACTCGTCAATAATCGGTAATTATTAAATATAGCAAGAAGCGTGAAATGACCTAATAAATTCGTTTATAATATTTTCGTGAGGGAAATGAATATTATTTTTTTTCCAATGTGTTATAAAGCGTAAAACACTCGCGCATTGACGCAGTTCCTTGTTGCGGGATAAACACTAATGGAAAATCGACTCTCGCTCCGTGTATCTCTACGCCGATTTTTCTCCGAGTTAAGACGCTCGAGCGGTTTCGATGTGACCCTTATTAATAATGAATGAGAGCTATACTATTACGCGCGTAGTGCTCTCGACTGATCCTTGAATTGCTGTCGTCTGCGTGCACGACAAGTAGTTACGGACAGAGTTAAGGCGCGCGCGACAAGTAGTTACAGACAACTATAGCGCGGCGGCGTAAGTCCTTCGATCACGGTCGGACGTAACCGACGGTGTTCTTGCACAGAACAGCGACAGAACGACAAATTGCGAAATCTTCTGGAGAGGAATTCAACATTCCCAGCAAAAATATGATTACTTTTGTTTAAATAATTTCGTCATACCATTTCACATTCACATCATACCATACTCTTCCAAATATTCCTCTAAAAGAATTTTTTAACAATCTCTTCTAAAACAAGTGTGCTATTAAGTGTGTGTCAAATACTACTTTGCTACAGCGATGAAAAATTTCGCAAATGGCAAATAGATGGGAGAAAAAAGTTTAACGAGTGAGATTTAATGGCTGAAGTCGAATGCTCGCGAGAGGAGGCTGATATTAGAAAACAATAAACTCCCGAGGCAGCATAAGACGTCGTTGATACATCGTTGTGTACCTTTTTTAAATCCATTCCCAATCCATTTCACACAGATGTGATATCGCGTTGTGCAGTCTGGTTTCGTAGCGAAATATATGTATATGTACATATATATAGGATTGCGCTTAACTTATTCGACTTTGATCGCGATACTGAAGGGGGAGCACGAAGCGGCAAAGTTCGCAGAGAAGACGCCTGTTTTCCAATTCGCATTTTGCCCGTCCTTTCTTAGTTTCATTAAAGGGCGAGCGTTCATTAACAAAAGCACACCGCGGAAAGCGTCAAATGTGGCGATACCGTGGCCACGACGTCCACGATGCCAGACGTTCTCCAATATTGAACATCAATATTGGAGTTCTGTAACGATCGAGTTAATCAACCGCCGAGCAAATAAAACTTTCAGTGTTTGATCGCGTTGACCGCGCCCGTCTCCATTCCCAGCCGGTGTATCGATCTAAGGACGACGTCCGATTAAAACCGGTCTCGCCGCGGTTGTATTTCGCGTATTCATAACCCTCTCCATTCCGCCAGCGGCTGACTATGAATTAATTTTGGCCCCGGTCACGGCCGCACGCTACGGCGCTCGTCGCTGCCGCAGGCCATCTATTTCCGAAGCGTCTCGCAATTTTCTCAGCGTGAACACGCGACACGTGGATTCCGCGAATATTCACAACCGATTCGTCGCCGATCCGCGAATCGCCGGGAATCGTTAATTGTTACCGCGCTCGTTACATCGCTTCCACTCTCCCGCGGCGCCTCTGTCCCGTTTACGGCGCTGCCACAAAGAGATACCGCAGCTCGGTTTAACCTTAGCGCTGCAATTTGCCGTGTAAATTAATGCGACAATTCGTCGTAGTCAGCGAACGTTGAAACGATTCACCGCGCCGTCGGTCGCGAACACTTTCGTTTCGCTTTTCCTCTTGCAACGACATACGGCGGCCATCGCGCGTCTCTGTCAAGCGTCGTTATCGTTGGTTCTCATTTACAACGTTAGTTTTAGAACTGAACATTTCACAGCACCACAAACGACATGATCCGCTCGGCGAGGAGGTTAATTGTGTTTCCGTTATGCGACGGTCAAGTCATTATAATGTGTTATTAGATTAACAGGAGGTATACCGAGCAAATTAGTTTCAATCGCCATTATGTCGGGTCAATTATCGCAGCAACAAGTTCTCTTTCTCTCTCTTCCTTTCCCTTTCTCTCTCTCTCTCTCTCTCTCTCTCTCTCTTTCTCTCTATCTCCTTCGCTCTTGCAACGTACGCGAGAATCATGCGAACGAGCACGTACCGAGAAGATCTCGAACTCTCGTTATCGATCGGTTTAGTATCCTGCGGTTTCGCGTCTGAAGGATATACGAGCCTCGCGTCCGGGAAACGGCCGGCGATAGATCAAAGTTAAGTAAAGTCCATGTCCGAGACAAATTTTTGGCTGTGTGTATAGTGAGGGAGGGAGAGAGAGAGAGAGAGAGAGAGAGAGAGAGAGAGAGAGAGAGAGAGAGAGAGAGAGAGAAAGGGGGTGGGGAGGAAGACGTATAAGGATATTAATTAAATTTAAGGGTTCTATTGGGTTGGCAACTAAGTGATTGCGGATTTTGTCGACAGATGGATTTTACACTTTCTTTTGTTTCGTTAACGTGTTCAAAGTATCTAACCTATATTTTTTTCTTATTGTTTGGACTTCTACCTTTCATTTAGTACAAAAATTATATCGATTAGTTGTTTAGTTTTGCTTTTATCCCAATTTAAAAATGGAAGAGCAAGACGTGCACTTCAGACATATTTTATTGTATTATTTCCGAAAAGGCAAGAACACATCGCAAGCACACAAGAAGTTATGTGCCGTATATGGGAATGAAGCCTTGAAAGAAAGGCAGTGTCAAAATTGGTTTGCCAGATTTAGTTCTGGTGATTTTTCATTGAGAAATGCTCAACGATCTGGCCGTCCAGTTGAAGTCGATGAGACCCATATCAAGGCCATTATCGATTCAGATCGTCATAGCACAACACGTGATATTGCAGAGAAGCTCAATGTATCGCATGCATGCATTGAAAAAAATTTAAAATAGCAAATTTAAAATTTTGAATTTTCATTCTTATTTAAAATCCGCAATCACTTAGTCGCCAACCCAATATATTACCGGAATCTCGCGAAATAATTTTTTTCAGAAATATTCTCGACGTAGACTCGACGAGCGTAGTTCGCGTCGTCACGTAAATTAATAACTATGGTTGAAGAAATGCTTTCAGCTGCTCTTTCTCTCTTTCTCTCTCTCTCTCTCTCTCTCTCGCTATGTTGCCGAAAGATGTTTTTTTTTCCTTTGTAGGGATGTATCAACAACATGGAGCGTGACATTCCAGAAGCTGCTTGCTTGCGCTTTTGCCGAGAGAGTGTTCGAGAATGGCGTTAAACTGCATTTCAGTTCGAACTTAAATGAAATTAAAGCAAATGGAATTTAATCCGTAATTAGCTTAAAAACGTAGCGCCCGACCGTGAAAGGAGGATACGCCCGGTGAATGAAGAAGCTCCGTGATTTCGAAACTTACGATGGGTCGGCCTTGGTATCATGGTCCACACTGCCTTGAAGCCGTCGCCCTCGATGTTCTCGTCGCTGTGGAATCGCAGCCAGAGGTAGCGCGTCTTCGACGTGATCTCGGGGGGGAAATTTGGGCCGCAGAAGTTGCCGAGGAGATTAGAGTAACCGTGCTGGCCGTCACGTACCTCTAGGAAATCGAAATGGCAGTTCGGGCTGTCTTCGAGCTTGAACTTGTCCCGAAAGTCGAGCTTCAGCAGCATACCTTTATCAGCTGAAACGAGAGAAACCAACCAGCCGGTCAGCCGGCCGGCCGGCCAGCCAGCCGTTAGCGACCACTGCGCCATAAAGTACGCACGAGGGGGATGCGGGCGATGAGTGACAAATTTGACGGTCGTGCCCCTGGCAATTCGTTCTCCAGCGCGGATATGGGGCGCGAGAGGGTAAAGCTATTAGATGGTTAGGCTGGCAAACGCGAGCTTTACGAGCGTAAAATTCTCATTGTTACGCACGACATTTTGTTTGACGGAGAAGAACTTTTTTATTTCGTCAGAGCTCTTGTTAACCCTTTCATTCATGCGGTTTGCATCTTATTCGTTTTACCGCTCTCTCTCTCTCTCTCTCTCTCTCTTTGTCGCGAGATACTTCACTTTTCACGATGCGATAACGGACAAGAAAAGAGAGCAATCCCTTCTCGTTAGCGCACCAACGTGCAACGATAAATCCTTGAACACTAGGATGCGTTTGTTACCTCCTATTACTAAGACAGATAAATTTCCACCTGTAATTTTTTTATTTTTTTTTGAATGTACATAAACTATAAATATTTATGAATATTATAGATCCTAGCAGGATACCGCTGTGTAACGTGCTGCTATATCCAATGATTAAACAAATATTAACAATGAATTAACAATTAAAAAATATATATTCCCACCCTATTCTAGCGTTTAAGGATTAACGAGGCGACGATCAAATGAAAAGAATCGCGGAGTCAGATCGGCGGAGAAGGAAAGTCGATTTTTAGAGCCAGTCTTTGAAGGCATTAATAACGAGAGAGAAGCGACGACGCGGCGTCACGGGGAGAGAGATTTAATATAACGCAGTCCTTTGGAACACCGAATACAAGCGGCGGCGTAAGAAGAGCAATAACGAGAGCGGGCAAACCCATTTTACTGACTGTATTCGGAACAACGATGACCGTTAGAGGATATTTATTTAAATAACCGCGATTACGGTTAACCGACAGCGGCGATTAATTTATAATCACGGCGATACTTTGCAACTCAATGAGCGAATAATTATGCGTGCAATTTGATGTTACGGTATAGCCGATTTGTGAAACCGCACATATGTTCGGGTATCACAGTATCCCGCGTGGTTAATAACACCGCGTTGAATAATAATAATGATCAACACGTACGATGCGATATTTCGTTTCGCTGCAGCCTCGTGCGGCCGCTGGGAAAACCCGTCCCGAGAACGGCGCGCGACACGTGGCGGCGGATTTCCCTTCCCAGCCGCCGCGCCGCCGCGTGTTGCGCCGCGCTCGCCTGCGAATTTCGCAACGCGAACGTCTATTACGGCGCGCGGACGGATTACTCGACGAGTATTCCAATGTCGTTAGCCTCGGCAGTCGGCCTGGCGCGGGCCCAAATTGTCCGTCAGGAGCGACCTGTGTCTTTGCGCGTTGTTTTCCCGTCGGTTACCACGTTACATGGTGTAGCGCTTACAAAGCATTTTTCCGTGTAATGCAATACGGGTGTCTAGGGAGTAACGCGGAGCGCAACGCGGCCGCCGGGACGCCGAAATAGCGAAGGACGAGCGGAATATTTGACACCAAGTGTCAGCGGATTTTCTTTTTCCATGCAGCAAGTATAACGAACCAATTAAGCGTTTCGCCGCGACGGCGCCGCTTTGATTTATTTTATTTGATTCGTGCTCTCATCTTGCTTTCATCTCTCCCTCTCCTGCCCCTTCCTCTCTCTCTCTCTCTCTCTCTCTCTCTCTCTCTCTCTCTCTCTCTCTCTTTCTCTCGCTCTATCTCTCCCTCTCTCGCCTTCCGCCGCGAGAAGCGGAAGAACGGTGAAAAAAATTAAGTGTTGCCTGTTATCGCGGACGTGAGTCGCGACGGGGGTGACGGCGGTCCTTGGGAAATCGCGAGGGCGGAACGTGTCGCTGTCTATTCCAGTAAATTTCCACCCGCGCGATGCGATCTATAATGAGGCCGTAGAGATGCAAGCGCGCCTTCACTTTCTCCGCACGTACGAAACTTATCCGGGAATTATTCGGGCAGACCGATCGTTATGATACACTCTGTCTTCCGGCTCCTCTAGTTAGATACCCCGCGATCACTCGTCCGCTGTGTCCGTGTGTTTGTGCACGCGATCGAGTGTGAGTATGTCGGTATATGAAGCTCCGTGCCGGTCCCCCACTTGACTATGCGCATTTAGACATCGCCCTGGGCAGCCGCAGGATCATCCTATTATCCACGTTACATGCCCTTATGCGTGTCTACACGTTATTGAAGCCGCGATTGCCGGCTATCCGTTGCATCAATGCATATCCGGCTATCGAATGAATTCTTCATTCGATATTCAGGCAGAGTATCACGTGACTTGATCCTGAAACTCTGACGGCCGAACTCGTCACGGACATTTTCTCCTGCGGATTCGCCGGCTAGATTCCGCGGCGGCTCGCTCTCACCGCTCGTTCAAACGGACGAGTATCTTTCTTGTACACGAAGTGAATCCATTCGCGACATCGTATTAAATTGTTATTGCTCACAGATCTTTTTTATGAGGTGATAATCGCTGGCGCGATGGAGTCACGTGCGCGTGAAGAAAGTGGCGGTTAAAGGTTAAAGTGTCAATACGGTTGATGCGCGGTGAAGAACCGCTCGATGTGCCTGACTAAAGGCGACGTTGAAATCTGTTCGTGTTCTCCACGTCGCTCGCTGGCGTTTTATTTGGGCGTCGATCGATCGCTTTATAATTCAATCGTGTGGGCGACTTGCCGACACGATGGAGGAAACATTGACTCTTAACCGTACAGCCGTACAGCCGTATATGATTGTCGATATATTTACCCTTGGACATAAATAGTTCTCAATGCGTTACCAAAAATAGCACGTCTATTCTGGATGCCAGGATCGCGCCAAGAACGGCGTACTCGACTACGGAGGCCTTACGGCGCTGCACATTAGGTAAAATTAGCGGTGTTTTTAACGACGCAAGAATCTCGCCCATTGAAATAAATTTTGCGGAAATGATTTCGCGATGCGTCGTCTGATGACGACTCAATTCGCTCGAAGGTCGCTTCCAGGAATCCGCGTGTGCACGACCGTTTCCGTCCTTGCCAAATGTTCGTATGCAACTTTCATCGGAATTGCGTATATGCAAAAAGTTCCGGAAACGTGAGATCACGAGTGCCAAATTTATCAGACACAGAAGCCACCAGTGACAGAATAAATGTGATGTATTCCGATTTGCATGCGGTTGACTAATCGTTGCAATCATTCACGGTTCATCCCACGAGATGTCTTTCTATGTCTGAGCGAAAGGAATATTTCGATCGAGTCAATTATTAAAGTCGTTCATGAAACAAAAATACGAGTTTGGGGAAAATATTGTGGTAAAAGTTACATTAAAATTATATATTCCTTTTCACAATATTTCGTAAAGCTGGACCCGACATTGCAGGATAAATTACTGTAAAAACAGTAAATAGAATCACTATCTAGTGTAATATTACATCGTAAAAATCTTACCTTATTTAAAATAAGGTTAAAAAAAGCGCCAAGTGTACGCGACTCGTATCGATAACCTTTTTTAAAAACAAAATAAAAATTCTACAAAAGAAAGGATTTTCTACAAATTGCTCGCTTCGCGTGCACTTGGCGCGAGACACTACCGTGTCTATTGATACAAGAGAAATTTTACATACAAGAACAGTATATAATCATTATAGAATTACTATAGAAATAGTAATTGGAAGAAAATAACAAAGCATTTTTAAGTAATCATAACGTAGCAAAAAGAATCACAAGTAATATTTTGAAAATAATACACAGTTTTTCTGTATTTCTGTACATATTTCCGTATGATCCACGATTATAAAAAAAAGATTTCATTGCAGTTTCTACTACAATATTTTATATGTGTACGACACAATTTACACGAAACTGCTTCCTGACATTTCACGTAACATCTCGTCGGACAAGTCTTATCACTCATTCCTACAAAGCTTCTTGGAGCGCGCCAGTTTCCCGCAGGCTCTTTCATTTATCTACGTTTGATGCGAGCTTAGAGGGACGTTCGGCTGCATGTTGCAACGCATTAAGGTCGCCGATGCAAAAGTGACGTCCGTCCGTCCGACAGCTTTCCTCTTTCACCGTGCCGTTTGGGAGCGCGTAATCGTCGAAGTTTCCCTATGAATGAAACTTTGGCCGGCTCTGTCGAAAAGCCCACGCGACGCGCTACTACTCGCCAAGGACGACACGATGTATAGCGACTTTGTCGCTCGCGCCGAGCTCAGCTGACGATTAGTCTGTCGACTTTCCCGAGAGGAAAAATCGCTGCGTCGAGGTCGCGTCGAAAATACCTTGTCGCTCATGAGCGCCGCAAAAATCGCCGCACGTCGTCGCAACCGGATGTTCTCGCTTACGCGCGCCGCATTCGAATAGCGACTCGATAGGTCCCTCCTCTGGACTTGCTCTGGCAGGGACGTGCACCTTAAAGCGGAAGAAATGTAAGGGGAGAAAGAGAGAGAAGAGAGAGAGAGAGAGAGAGAGAGAGAGAGAGAGAGACAGAGGGAGGGGAAGGAAGAAAAAGAAAGAAAGTAAAGTAAGGGGAGAATAGACGGCGCGAGCATGCGAGCGGTCTCAGAGCAAAAAGCCACGATGAAGTTTCTTGCTGGGTCTTGCCCGCCTTTGCATGGAAATGTTGAACTTTGACCGTGATGTTTCCTTCTTATGAGGGAAAAAACGCGCAATTACCTGACGGTGCAGCAACGTGTTTTGCGATGATCGATTAGCATAGAAATCGTTGGTGTCACTCGATGCTGATTCACTAAATTCTATATCGATATCTAGCTTCGCAGAGACATGCAAAATTTACAAAAAAAAGTGCTTCAATCACCTCTTTATTCAGATAGTTCCTTTATTCCGTGTAATGCATAGTCGGCGGCATTTCTCATGGCTCCCAAGTTCTATCTTTCATTTTACACGATCGCATCTAATCCTACATCTGCCTTCTCTATTCTTTGACCAATTTAAAGCGCATTCTCTCTTAACGTAAATTCAATAGGGCGTTATTTCTTGGAGAAACAGATAATACCGCAACGCGGAGCTGGTGCTCTCTTACCATTAGGGATCCTAAATTCGCCCTCGCGTTAAATTATTCTTATCATACATTACTAGTAAGTTATGAGCGCTATTAATAAAGCGAACGCTCAGAACTCCAGTGGGAACAAAATAACGGCCGTTCGAGGGTTCGGCCGCGGAGGGGAAATATGTACTTTACGACGCGGTGCCCCGATAGTCGATCTCTCCTGCTTTTGTCGTCGTTGTCCTCATTACCGGGTAGGGGCGTCGTTACGTAGACATGAGCCGTAATCCGTTGAATTTCATTCGGCTTGGTAATATCTGGTCCGAGCACGCTCTCGTCGGCGCGGCACAGCGCGAAGTCTCGTATCGCGAAGTCACCGCGCCGGTGACTTTAGTATTTCCGCGGAGACGGCACCATTTCTGTCAGGGGAAGTCCTCTCTCATCCCGCCACTGAAATCCTGACTGCACGGCTGCGCACATACCGAAACATACATACATACACACACACACACACACACACACACTCTCTCTCTCTCTCTCTCTCTCTCTCTCTCTCTCTCTCTCGTGCACAATCGCGTAACATATTCGCTTCACGCTGCCGCAGTTAGGTGCCGGCGTGTATTTGCGCCGGGTGCATTAGTCGCGCGGGGGTGTACGTCCGTGTGTGGATACGCCTTTCTGTGTTTCTATGCACTATCCGCCTCAAACCTCGCGTCTGCGTCTCCACCACCGAATTATGCCACTTTCCAACGACTACGTAGCTCTCCCGGTAACGAGCGGTGCCTTTTCCCTTCGGGGCGACCATCGAATTTTCCGCGGCTCCTTAACGGCTACCCTCTAGGACGTCGGAGGACGACTCTGCAATTAATGCCGGGGAAATTGGATAGCCGAGCTCCGTTCGATTCGGGAAAATATCACGGCGCAATTACATTGCTTTCACGTACGTCGTTAAAGAGGCTGGAAGTCATGGCCGACGAGATCTTTTCTGAAATCCACGTGATTGGGCGATATCGATGGTACGATTGTATGCGACACGATTGGGAATGTGTGATAAAAATAAGCGATAAATCGAGCGAAGAAGAAAAGACGAATGTATGGAAAGAGAAGGACAGAGAGAGAGAGAGAGAGAGAGCAGGAAGTAATTGTAGGTGAATCAATTAAAATGCACTGATGTTAAACTTTGACACCTGGTTGATAATCACGGTAGTTTTACTCTTAAAATCTAGAATCGGTTACGTGAGTTGAATGAATGAAAAGATTCGTCAGAATTTAAGAGTTTTGTGCGCGAAGGGCATAAAAATTAACGGAAAAAAAGGGAGAAATTCGTAAAGGCCGAATATTGCCGCGCCAGACTTTGCGAGGCAGTAAAGGGGATAAATAGTTTTACGTCTAAAATAAAATACGATGTCGTAAAAAAAATAGAGAGTGGCTCTCCAAACGTTCCTTTTTTCTGCCGATTGCCAGGATACGTGGTCCTCGTGGTAACGATCGACGCCTCGCTTAGGGAGGCTATCGAATTTTCCATAGAGCTCCGTAGAATAAGGGTGAGCTTCGCATGGTTGCCGGAAGTTGAACGAGCTAACTGCTCTGTTCCAGGAAACTCCTGGAAAATGGTGCATCCTCATACCCCGCTTCCTCGTCTGGAGTGGATGTTTATTGCCAGCGTGCCGGTGTGTGGTAACGCACGCGGATTTTTCGGCACAGAAAGAAGTCTAGAGGAGGCGAACGCGGTGTGAAAGGCGAAAGAAAAAAGAATGCTCGACGCTGATATATTTGGGCTTTATGAGACGAAAATAATGCCATAGGCTAATCTGCTACGGCCCTGGTCGATGTCACTTTAAAACCGAGAAAAATAACCATTGTGACCGAATGAATTACGTTGCATCTGCTATCACAGCGTAAGTATGTATCCAAATATCTTCAATTTAAAACACACACATTATATATCTGGTGAAATTTGAAATTCTAAAACTCGATCTTTCTTTTGATAAAAATTGCGAAAAATGGAGAAATTCGTAATATTTAATATTTTAAATTTAATAATTGCGATATGGGCATTAAATGCTTCGAGATTTAAATAGGAATTTTCTTTGACTATATACAATGATCATAAATGGAAACGACATAAAAGGATTACTAAAAAAAAAAGGCCGTAAAACATTTTAGCTGAATTTTATGAATTTTTATTTTTATGTTATTAAAAAACTATATACGAAAGGGCGAGATATATATAATATAATTATATATTACGAAAGAAAGGGAAATATATATGTTTATATAATTGTTACATGATCAATAATGTCATATAAATTCGCTGAATAACGTTACTACATATCGACCTTTCAACATTGGGAATTGCAAGGCAATACTCGGGACATTTATTATTTTGCACGGCAATATAAATCCTTAATATAACACAGTAGTTTGACCACAAAAAAGGAATTGAATGAAAAAAAAAAAAAGAAATATTATACATAAATTCACCTTCATAGTTTATGAGATAAAGTAAATGTCAATTTTTTTATAAAATGTTAAAATTGTCAGGAATTTATGGCAGGCGTGACATTAATCGTTATTTGATAATTTGAAAATGAATGAAATATTCACTCGTGGCTCAGTTTAATTTATTACTCTTAGTCAATCGATAACTTGCGCGAGAATTGTACCCTGGAAGCTTTGTAAAATTTGCATGACAAATATATTTCGTGAATCGTGCTAATAAAGCAACGACAAAGAAATGTTCAATCAATAATTCCATTTTGACGGTTTCTCTATCCCCTTGTTTTTGATACTAAAACTCCTTGTGTAATATACATTAAAGGAAATATAAGGCAAAGGAAATGCAAGAAACAATAGAAGGAACATTAAAGTTAAGTATGCAAAGCTCAAAAAATTGAGATGCTTTGCGTTCCCGAAACCATTTTACTCAAGAAAGATCTCTCAGGAGCACTTCACTTAATTGAGCGGGACAAAAGAAGTAATAATTTAAAATGTCGTTACGGAGAGTTACAACCATTTCTCATTTCTCTCGTGAAATAACTCCGCTGACGTTCCAGCTATTATTTTATCTGATGGGTCTAACGCCTTTTGTATCTTTTCAACAAAATGAGCTATTGTATATCGTATATACCTTTTGTGTGTAATTTTCCATCTTGACGATGAGTGTGTACTCTCCGTTCCAGACACATCGCATGTGCACATATGTGAAATATGAAAACCCACTGAATGTATATTAAATTGCCAAACAGACAAACAGAGTAATAAGGAATAATCTCTGGCTATAATTTATTTTAGCGTTCTGATGATCAATATTCACGGGCGAATAATAGTTCGCCGCACTCGAATGCGTCGATTTCAGTTACGCCATGCGATTCTAATGTATTTGCCGCGGGACAGATAATTACACAAGTGTAATCTTCGTAGGAATTACGAAACTGGACATACAAATAACTTTACGAGATGAGCTTTCCAGATATCAACAAGCTGTAGAGCTGATTCCGTCCAAAGATCCAGATATGTCTATCTTTCCTTTATAATTATATACCTTAAAGAGAAAGCGAGAGGGAAAAATACATGTTTCCCTTAAAATAATAGCTGAAGCACATAACCTCGGAGAAGCGTGATAGTATCAACGATAATTACGAGAAACCGCGGTGCAAATATATATCTCCTCCCAACAAAATGATTATTACGCAGGAGAGTATCCTCCACATAATTGGAATGTAACGATCTTCGAGGGAAGAGGCTGCGCTTATAAATAATTCTACGAAACGAGCTTTCCAGATATCAACAGACTGCAAAATTGATTTTCCTATCGTTCAAAAGTCCAAATATAATTTCCTTTATATAATAATTATGTATCCTAAAGAGAGAAATATATATGTTTCTTAGAATGTTCCTTTAAAATAACAGCAGACATGTACAATCTCTACAAGAGTGGGTAGCACCAACGGCAATTACGAGATATCGCGGTGCAAATATACGCATTTCGATAAAATGATTACTCGTACCTATAAGACATCCGTCCGTCCTTCATATAATGTATCTCGATACCAATTTCCTGGTTATCATCCAATAATCCAGAAGTGACCAATCTTTCCCGGCGACGGCCAATGAACCGTCGCAAATTTCTTCCATGGCTTCTCACAGGGAGACACAGCGTGCAATAACCACGGCGAATGCAACGATTCTCGATACGAAACTCACCTGCCGGGAGTTTGCAACGGAACAACGCCGGCAGCGAGCGGACGCGGACGAGATGGGCCCGGAATCGTATTTACGATCGCACTAGTCGCGGATTATTTATCTCTCGCGGTTACCTCGTCGATATTTCGCCGGACACATCTTATCCCGGACTCGGTTCGCCGCCGTCTCCTGCCGGTGGCGGTCCGAACCAGGTCGCGGTTGAACACGGGCCAACGCGCGGTTGAACATCGTCCGTTCAGGACGGTGCATACGCCCAGCGTTCTGCCGGCACACACGTTCACCGCCCCCACACGAGATGATATCCGTTTTCGCAGTGATTCATAGGGGTCGAAGCGCGAGGCGACGCGTCACCTCGGTCGGTCAGCAAGTACAATGGCCAACCTCAGCGGCCAGAGAGAGGAATTGGATGAGAGATGAGGGGATGATCGGTTTGTGAGAAGAAACTAAACTAGCCGCTGGCCTGTGTAAACTCCGTTCTCTCTTCCTCCCTCCCTCCCTCCCTCTCTCTCTCTCTCTCTCTCTCTCTCTCTCTCTCTCTCTCTCTCTCTCTATCTATCTCTACCTATCTCTCTGTTTACCCAAGATCCCCGAGGTAGATAAGAGCCAAGGTGAGCGCGTCTATCAGCACGATGGTTTCGCAGTTGGCGGGAACTTCGGTTTAATTGCTTTTTCCGCCGAGATTATTCTCGGTAGTTTCTCTATTGCTCGCCGCTTAGCGAAAGATCGGAAGTTTACTTACGCTGCACAGCGTGTATTACATACTAAGTTAACAATATCGTTGGTCGGCCATGTATCGGCGGTCTGTTCAATTCGCAACTCGATGCGGTCGAGCGTGTCTTTTTAATGTAACTTCCGGGGGATACACTCGCGCGTCTCGTATCCCCGTTCTAAGCGGCTTGTCGCGAATCTAGTTTATTCGCGGTAATCGTTATTTGCCTGCGGAATCGAGCCCTTATTATGCCCGAAGACTTTCGACTCAACCGCGAATTAAATTTAGCTAGCGTGAATTCTGGGAACTTCGTTTATAGAGTTTAACCCCACTTAATACCCGGCTTTACCTATCTTAATCGCCATCTACATTTAAATCCTCGATTTTAAACGTTCTACGGACTCGCTTTGTGAAACGTGGCTCGATATAGCCGCATTAAGTGTTTCCGCCCGGAAACTGCGTGGACCTTCGTTACAAAGAATTAAACAATCAAGAGACTTTCGAGCAAGCCGACCAGCCGAGTGTATTCCACCGTAATGTCGATGTTGTTTTCATCTTTTGTCCCCACCGTTCACCCCTCGCGACGCGACCTCTCCGCAATTTTATTTCACCGTCCTGACGAAATGCTCAGGAACACGCGGATCGATTATTAGCCGTTGAGATCACACAAGTTCCGCCGTCTCGTTCTGCGATCGATGTTCGCGCGATCCCGAGGAGAGCGATCTCCGAGGAGAGCTTGGAGCGCTACGTTCGTCGGCGCACTTTGCGAAGACTCGTCGCCTCGTAAAGTATGCACCGGGGAGCCGGGGCGTATTAATCAGGCGACGATTTTATCCGACGACGGGCCAATTTCGGCGGCGTTAATTGGCGGACAGCAGCAGATAGAACAGAACGCTTCACGGACGGTCGTTAATGTCGTCTCGTTCAAGGACAGCGCACCGCGCACAGCTCACAGCGCGCTCGTGCGCGCGACCGCAATTAATGGCTCTTGATGCAGCGATGGCACTACCGGTCTTGGGCTATTTCGCTATCCGGCGAAACGCGGAGACGGCAGCAGGCTAGCCTGGACCTGATTTACGCGCGATCGCATTAAACGGTTCTTTGATGGCCCCTTACCTCCTGAGTGGTTGATAACTTGATTTGCTGCCCCACTTTGGAACTCAGCCACGACTCTTGCCCGGTGCCTTCCCGACGATGCCGTCACGGAAATGCTACCGCTATCTCGAGCTCCGAGGGCGACCATTTTTTTCTTGCCCGCCGTCGTCTGTGTCCCTCCCGTGTGCGCGCGCGCGAGTCTCACAAGTACATCGGGATAACTATATGAACGGCGGCGCAGGAAGAGAAGGGCGCATCGCGTGAAAGATTTATTACCACTTCGTGTTCGAAATGACGCTTTTTATCGTGCAGACGTTACGTCTACACCGTGTAAAACACGGATGAGAATGTCTGATGGGAGATTTACTTGCTTTAGTCGTCACTTAAAAGTCGCATCTCGCGAGCGTAGTGTTCATCCCGCGAGAGAGTAATGTCCGGCTCGCCGTGAAATCAGAATTGTAAGTATTGTGCATCGCGCCTGCGGATTATCCCGCGTCGTTAAAATCGTTCTTACGTGCCCGGGGCGACGTGTAGAGAACGATTTGAAAACTGGCTACGACAAAGTTTCGACGCTTTCGACAGCGTTCAAAAGCGTTCGAGTTATTTCCTTATTACGAGTTCCGACGCGACGAGCGAAAAGATTACATACCGACGACTGCGAGCGAGCAACATCAATAAGTCACGTGCTTCTCGCGAGACAGTTAATGAGAAATGACACAAGAAGTTTCATCCGCGCGGAGCGGCGCCCTTCTTGCCGCGTTTCTTCGCCCGGACGGTGGAAAAAGAGACGGTCCGATGGAAGAACCGTGCTGTCGTCGGCACGGTTTAAATTGGACCCGCGAACAGGAACGACGAATTGGTGGTTACAAGTAACAAGACTGGCGGAAAAGCAGAATAAGAGGAACGCGCGAGGGAGACTGGCGGCCGCGGAAGAAAAGCTCCCCCGGATGTATAACTGCCAACCAACAGGTTAACTCGGCGTCACGGCCGAACTTTCCGATCGAACTTAACGAAGTGTCGCTTGTAACTTCGGTCGTTTACCGTGAACTTCCATGAACTCCGACTGCAGTCCGCAGGATGTACGAGCGGAGGGCCAGTCTCCTGGAATTTTGAGAAAGCCGGGCGACGGCGAAGAATTGCCTCTGTCGCGCGAGCGTTATTTACGTCAATCCCGCGCGTGCCTCCGCCGTGTCGAAAGTTGCCTCTCGTTCGCGGAGGACAATCGGAACACGAGCGGAATGAGGGGCCGAACACGTATTAGCTCTCGCAACTTCTGGAAATAACAATGCCGGTCTCGGAAAATGGAAACACAGCGACCGCATGCGGCAACGTGTCGAGCAAAATCAATCGGAAGAGTGTAACATATTCTTTCCTATTCTCTCTATGTCTATATTATTTTCTATCTGACAATTCGGCTCGTAATTATCTTCCTTCATTTAACTTTAACTTTCGGACTTTTCACTGATTGTACAGTTTCCTCCCCAAAAAACTGGCATCGCCGTAAAAAAAAAAAAAAAAAAAAAGGGAAAAAGAGGAATATATATTCCATCGCGCAGATATTCGCGAATACGCTCGAATATGCGCTTGATAGCGGCTCCAGCGACGAATTTTAGCAGCCGGGGCTCTGGCCACTCCGCGAAAAAAAATTCCAATCCAAATTTGCACTCGTCTCTAATTTGCCCCAAGTGGGGGATCGAACTCGCGGCATCGCGACCGGATCGGTTTAAAACAATAGAAGGGATTCAGCGTCCTCGGCGAGACCGGGGCTCCATTATCATCGATTGAAATTCGAGGCACAGTAGTAGAAGGCAACGCGCGGGAGGGCGTAAGATGTCGAGGGATTAATTGAAAAGGGGAGCCGCGCGCACGGCTGCCGGTTCTCCATCTCGTTACGACGTGATAACGAGGGCGACCGAGCGCACTTGTTTAACGAACTCCGATCTCTTCTCCGACGAAGGAGAGAGCTCCTTCGTCGGATTCTTCGTTGCCGGGTATCGTACGAAACCACCACGGATCTCACGACTATGGGCGATTGCTTCGAACCCGCTCCATTCGCCGCTCGGGGCAGGCCGGGGCGAGGAGGTTGCGCTCCCCCCTCCCCACTCCCTACCGCTATCCGGTCTTTCCGACCGGTCGTGACCTCGTTAACATGCCCGACTATCTTGGTGCCCTTAAAGCGGCCTCCGCGCGCATCTTATAATGATACAGCCTCGCGTTATCGTGCCGGGCGAGCGGGCAAATGAGCGAGCGATCAAAAAAGCTTCCAGCCGAGTAATTACGAGCCCGCGCCAGAATTCCGGGAAGGGCGTTTCGGCTCGTTTACGAACTGCTGGAACGTGTAACATCGTAACGCCGGGGTTAATTCCGAAGCGCCCGCGTCTCTGTAATGATATCACGCGACCACCTGGAGGCATTCGAGAGTCTTTCTTCCAATCGCTCCCCGTAGCGCACTTGGAGTCACCTCATGTGTGAGTTGAATACGAAGATACCATCAGCGATGCAGCTGTTGTGTCTACCGTTGCAAGTTCCAGGCGGATTTGGTTAGACTGCTCTTCTGATCTCTCGAGAGATCCTTCCCCCGTTTCCGCCTTCTTCCACGAGCAGACGCATTTGTCCAGAGAGAATCCAAACGAGTGAGAGTGAGACGCTTATGTGTCTCACTTGTTACGGCAAAGAGAGATGACAACGTGTTCTATAATGACTGAGGACGAGTATAAGGGAATTTCGTTTACAAGTTCGTAATTAGAAAATGGGCTTTCTTGAGCAAGCAAACGCGTTGCTGCTGTACGCGGAGTAGAATTAATGGAAGATCAATATTTACTCTGTGCTATATGTCGTGGGATATCGCATGGAAAGGACATTTCGGAAAGGACATTTCACAGGAAGCAAGTGCCAAGAGGTATCTACGGAATTTTGACATGTTTGTACACGGAGTCGATGACCGTCTTCTGTACCGTCGAAATTATGTGAGTCTCAAGATCGAAATATCGGACATATCATGAGAATGTTTGAAAATGTCGCTACGAATATAACTCGTATCATATATTCGAGATGATTTTGCAACTTACGCACACACAGTGTTCACAGTGTGAACGACGGAGGATAAAGCCCCGGAGGAGAGAAGTATGATCGCTTAAGGATGTGTTCGTGGAACATGTGTGTACATATGCATCTTTGTACACGTGTGCCGAAATGTTTAGACTTCTTGCATGTAAAGCTATTGCAACAGTAGCTTACGTTTTAATCTAATTTAATCAATAAATTAAACGCTAATTCCCTGGAGCGATTTCCCGTATATTGCAATACAGAAAACTTTCTTTCCCTCTCCTTCTCCTCCTCCCTTCTCCTCTCTCTCTCTCTCTCTCTCTCTCTCTCTCTCCCCGTGTTTGAAGTTGCGGTTCCAGTGAGAACTTTCGACAGTTACGGTAATCCCATCCCCAGTCTCTCGAAACTCGAAACAATGTTGTCTACGGATTCTGGTCACGTTTAATCCTTAAACAACAACAGACGATCGAATTACCAAAGTAAGCAATTATCAAGTTTTCAATAGTGATCATTCGTTTCTTCCTCAAAATTGCCAATTAATCTGAAGATCCGAAAGATTACAAGCAACTTCAACGGAAAGTTAAACTCAAGCACGAAGAGCGAAGAAAACGGTGTTGGCAATTTATATTGAACAGCAAAATGCTAAATCATCCGAGAAGTATGATAATTTCAAGCGTCTAATTTTAAACGCGTCAATTACTTTAGAATCTGCTTTAGAAAATGCACAAGAAGATAAAAAATTCGCAATTGAATGCATTATTTAGTTTAAGACTAAAATTTTCTAAAAATCGCGATTTTGTTCTTCTCTGGCTTTATCCTTCCGTGAATATTTCGTTCGCAATTGCAGTTTGCAGTGAGTTGCAAAATTGTACGATATATTCCGTTACACTCAAATATACATGACACCGAGTTTTATTCGTGGTGACATTTTGAAGCACTCTCATGATATACATATTCTCAAATGTAACACCATGAATCCTTTCTCCAGGAAGGAAGGATTGTTCCTAGAAGCAATATTCCGGCTTTAAATCAATTATCGTTGATCAATTATCCTTGTCGATCGTTGTCTCCATGTAGCATGTTGATCTTCCTCTAACTCTTTAGTCGAAAACCCTCGGAGTGAACAGGCAAGTCCTTTAAACGGACTGTCAAATTGCAATCCTACAGGCATTTCATCCCTATAATTCTCAGCACTGATAATCTTTCATCTCGCAAGCTCTCGACGTGGCCGACGCAGTCGGCACGTAAGCATCGAAGAGTGTCAGTGGTGGTGAATTCAATGGCGAACGATTTAACTGGAAATGCCTCGAGGCTGCCTGGCACTGCAGCTAGTTAGAGGGTAGGTTTACCGAGGGTCGAGGAAATACTATGACGTACTCGAGCTTCGAGAAGATAATCGGAGAGGCTAGGAATTCCCATGAAGGCGCTGCCGGACAGTTTGCGAGTTTCTTAATAGTGCCCGCAATATTTGCCGTTGCTCGATCGCAATTAGTCGACAGAATACCGCTATTATCTCCGATTCTTAAGCCGTCGAGTATTCGAAATTAATTATCAACCCGGCTCCATTTATATACTACAAGCGATTAAATTGACGAAGATTTTAAGAGTATGGCTCGTGTTCTCTCTGTTTGCTGTCAAAATGTATTAATGCGTCGTGCTGAGTAACATTTGTCAAAGTCCGTAGGTTGACACGTTTCAAATTTGCAAAAATTTTCATATTAAATCGCAACAAATGTTATATGTAGACACGGCTACATTCAGAATTAAAATATTTTCTAAAGAAATTTGCTGTACTTTTTTTTTCGATTTGTCAAAGTTGCAGCTCGGTTTTCTTCACAACTTATAAAACATGCCTCATGCTTTTCGATGAGGGTCGCATCGCGTCGCGTCGCGTCTTCCTTCCGGGAAATCGGCACTCAAATAGCATCGCCATTGATCGAAGAACAACTCGCCCGCACAGGGGTAGAATATTTCACGATATTTATAAAAGTCGTCCGCATACATACCGCGTACTGCGTATATTCCATGGCATTAATGGTAGAAAATATTGTTTTGTCAAATAAAATATTTAAAGTACAAAAAGCACGAGCTGTGCGACGATAAACGTATGTATCTGAATACGTCGGATGGACGAGTTGGACACACAAAGTAAAACCATACATTATTTTATCAACATATATTTGAAGAGTACGGGAATGCGCAAAACTTTTAATATTATTATGTAAAATGGCCATCGCGCATCGATGTCGCCACTGCGCGCGATTCCTCTTCCCATCCGTATTTTAATTTTCCTCGATGACTTCATATTTCCGAACATCCGAACTTGTCGATACAAACATATCGATCCGGCGATATTTACAAAATAAATAACTGAGGATAAATATAGAGCAGGAATATACGGCAAATGTTTCTGCTTGGATAGCCTTTTCTATCTTTAAAATGTAGCGTATAAATATAAGTAAGTTCCACTAGAGAGACAGAGAGAGAGAGAGAGAGAGAGAGATGGGAGGGGGGAGACTATATTTTATTTCGCACATATTTTCTTCTCTTCTCTCTCTCATTTATTGTTGACTTTAATCTGACGTTCAAACTACTTCGTAGTCGATATTGTGTGCGCGGGCGCCGATGATATCGTCATTTTAAGATATCTCGCGCGAGAACTCGAGCGACTATAAAATTGACCGCGACGCTTCGATCTCTCGACGGACGACGAGGTAAGCGGTCTACGACATTATTTACGGCGAAATCAGTTGAGAACACCTGGAAAACAATTCCGGCCGTGCAACAGTACGAATTAATAAAGTCGGCCGAACGTGTTTCCGCGTCGAAAAGGAACAAGGAAAGGGAATCAAAAAATCCCGGAAAGGAAATGATATGACTCGTGAGTTTGTCGTCAGAGCGACGTGCATGTGCAAAACGATTCGCCTGACGGCCTTCGCCCACCGCGGAAACACATCATCGCGGCGATGTGTCTTTCAATCCTGCCTTCGTTTACAGTGCGCGGACGTCGATTTGCATATCAGCTCGATATTGTCGGACGCAGTCAACACAGCGACAACCGGAGCAATTGCGATGGCCGATAGTATCTGCGATACGTCAAACACGGATACATCAGTCCGGCGCGGCGGTGCGATCGATCCGACATCGATTCCGCGCTGGATTCTGCCGCGATTGTACGTAAGCTCGGGTAATCGGAGTTGCAGTATATTACATCCTCGCGAGTTCGCGGATGGGCATCCGTTCCGTCGAATTGTCTCTTTCGCCGGGCGTGCGAGGGACGGCGCAAGGGGTGGGCCGGATCTTCGTGGCGGACCATTCGTTTCACGCTGCGACATCGCAAAAATTGCCGACGGTTCATACGCGGCGCAACATTCCCTAGCGGTCGGACTAGAAGCCGAAATGGCGCTCGAGGCTTCGCGCTTTGCGAACGGCGAGAGGATCGTGTGACGTTGTTACCTGAGTGAAGCGTCGCGGCCGGGCATCGTTTGCGACAGTCATCGAGATAACGAACCCTTTGTGGCTAGAGTCATTTTACACGTCGCGAGGAGGGGATCCGGCTGGCACAGCGGTGCACACTCGCGTCGCGCTGCTTTTGCGCGTGATAAAGATTGCAACGGGAGACTGCAAGTTTAAAAAGCGGAAGTCGAGAGTTGGAGATGTGCGCACGAGAGTCGCTAGGTAGACGCCAGATATGATAAATATCCCCGGGCTACCAGCCGGGCTAGTTCCTCGCAGTCTGCGAGGAACAAAATTCCGACAATGTTGCAGTTTTCATTCTCTCGGTGCCTCGAGTACGCTTAGTTTGAATTTTCGCCGCTACGTCGGAAGTTAAGCAGAGCGTGCAGAGAGTGGCGTTAGTGAAGCGGCCAAAACGTTGGATGACTTCAGATAATCCGGAAATGAAGAATCTCGGAGCCCTTGTTTCAGCGATCCTCTCCCCCTCGAGTTTGTGCTGACGATGAAAGGACTTGGTCTTACGTGAGGCGAGTCCGACTTTCGGCCGCCATTCATTGCATTCTCTCGGATTGTCTGACGTCTCGGTCGAGATTCTGGCGCAGCTGGCAGTTGTTACTGAAGACACCTCGTTTCGATTCTATGTTCAATGGTCAGTCAATAGTAGTAATGGCAAGACCCAATACTAACAAAATAACAGTAATGCACGTACCCTGTACGTGCTCCTCCTAGCAATGTCAGCCGGCACACGACGAACGATAGCACTTTCGAGCGGTCACGTGAGCAGCGAGTCACGATAAATTCAGATTGGCGATACGACTGTGAAAAATGCTCGGTGGAAGGAACGGAGGAATCGTGATTATGCGAGAGGAGCTCTTTTCGTTTATCACGGTGCTGCATTAAAATAGTGATGTAATTAACCTTATTTACGGTGAGCCAACTCCTAACGAAAAACTGTGGGATGAATATCTCAATTAGTGACGCAGCAACTTCTCATCGCGCATAAATTAATAAGTTAACGATATACGTGTTAAGCTAAGTATATAAAGTTTATTTCGTTTGAGAAACTTGGACATTTAGGCTTTTCATTGTGTTATATTTTCTAACTTATTTTTCATTTATTTTAATTTATATTCGTGTCTTTTTGTCGGCAGTTTAATTATGAAGAAGTTAAGGAATGACTGTACAGATCCAACAAATAGATATCTAATATTAATTATGCATCTTTAAGATGTCGACGAATAACCGTTCCAATTGTTTCCGTCAACAGTAATTATATGATATATTAATGTAATATGCTTGTAATTATGATGCTTCAGCATTTACTGTGACTCTTAATTTTATTCAAATCTTGCTTTAACCGCGATATGTCATAAAATTTAGAGTAAGATTACATGTTTACATATAGAATAAATATAGGCCCATATGTTAGCTGATTCGTTAAAGCAAACGTGTGCCAAATTGTTACAAATTGGGACACTCACTAATTGGAACATTCACCTTATTATCTGCCTCCACATGTTAATCGAGGGGATGCGGTTTTGACGTTTGACCACGAAGGTGAAATTAAATTAATTTCAATTGCAGACTCAAGTTAATTAAATAAACTTCCACGTATTTTTAACATCGGAAACCTTCATCGTTGGAAATTTGATGAATTATACCGATTTGATCTCGATAGCAATATCTCGAGGGAAATATGTAACACGTAATATTACAGCAAAGATTCTTTTCAAAATTCCGCACAGGTTCCTTACTGATAGCCTGTCAAGTGGTGGTCGCAGATTGCCAGACAATGTGCGGGTTCTCACGAGTTTTGGAAATTCCAAGCACGTGACTCGGCATGCTGCAATGATATTTCGGTTCTTGGATTAAAGTCCGTCGGGTGTAATCAACTGGGATCTCTCTCCGACGGCCATTGCGTAATTGTGTCGTTACCGAAATAAGCTATATGCAACGAGTAATTCGTTGCAGTAAATATCGAGAGCGATCGAGAACGGGTAAGCGTTTAAGCCAAAACACGCGTGTTTTGCACTGAAATAAATAGTGTGCATTATACTTACGGGTAATCCCATTAATGAGAGATTATACAATTTGACGAGCCGGCGTTGTATGTCGCGTTATTTGATACGTAATAATTATCGGGACGCTGCTGATTCATAAGCGGATACATGTTTTATTTATTTATCTTTGCAGCGTTTGCAAGTTAAATCAGCGTTATTCGGCGTAATCAACGGTATTCAATTTATAAATTGCTGTATTAATAATTAAATGTGGGTATCGGTATTCAAGTTTCGCGTTACGTGCGCAATAATTCGTGAAAAGGAGTCGCAAATGTACATATACATACATGAATTGATTGTCGTCCCTACGTTAATAAACGCCACGTGACAAGTGGTGCGCACTTTTTGCTACGGTCAACCTGTCACATTTATCGCATAATTGTTTGATAATTAGGACGGCCGACATTGCACAGCCGGAGGATGCGCGATTAGGGTTGTCAGTAGTGTGAAACTTCCTTAATCCCAACTGCGCCATCACCATCGGAATAATTAGGTGACGTAATTTACATAGGATGTCTGATATGTTATAATCACTTCTACGAGCGCAATCACAGCAGTTATGCAATGACAAACGAGTCCCCTTGACGAAGCCAATTACTGTTCCTCGCTTGTTAGACCGAGCTTAGCGCGAGGTAACGAAAAGTCGTTTAATATAAGTGTCCCCGAATCTATGTTTAAGCGTGTCATGAAATGGCAAAAATTGTGAAACATTTCGACACGATATAAAGCCAAAATGTAACCCAGTTGTTACGAGAGAGTTACTTGTTTTTCAATATTCAATTTCACTTTAGTGTCGATGAGAAGCGCGCCGGCGGTATTTACAGAACATGGTTTTAGCACGTTTATTGAACGACACGCACAAACACGACACATGCAACGATTGCTCGTATTTTGAGGACCGAACTCGAAACAGTAAGACTTTTAGTGGAATGTACGTAAATCACGCGAGTAAGTAATGTCGTCTGTCGCGCGCGCGCGGGGAACATATCATTAGGCGATACGCCGACTTGTCGAACAGTTTCGCCGGTACTTGGAGTTGAACAATTCGATTTCCATTCTATTATTTATTCTCGTGTTCAAGCGTCGTTCCTTCGAGTTTTACGACTTTGCACGGCGGCGTTTATAACGTGCACGAGTCTGGACGCGTCTACCGCTTCGCCGTCTCCGAGATTTGGTCGAGGACCAGTAATCAAACCGTGGTCACTATTTTCGTACACGCGAAGAAGACTCCGTAACCCACGAACGAGGCTCGTCGACCCTGACTCAAATTCAAACAAGAGCCAGCTGCCGCCTGTTACCTAATCCGACGCATCTCGAGGCCTCGGCCTGAAAGATCGACGAATTTCTACGATTTAACAAAGTTTACCGGCAGATTTTTACGAACGAATAACCTGTAACTCATGTATCGGCATTTTTCATGTTGATTTACTGCGGAATTATTGAACACGTTGAAATTATTGAACACGTTTGATTTGGTATTGTTTAACGCAACCACGTTAACGAACGTGGTAAAACTATATTAATTAGCACTAAGTAAAGAATGAAAATGTCGAAAAAGCTGTACATGAAGTACGCAGAGTACATAAAGAAATCTCTAAAGAGGAAACTTTCGAAAATTTTGACGCTTCAATATATTGCTTCGTTGGTTGAAAATTAAAATATTTAAAAATTTCCAATGCGTAAGTGCGGCGAATAAAGAATATTTAGATCGCAGAAATATCATTTTAGTTGCAGAATGGTTGTAATTGCACAGTCACTAAGGGACTAACTCCGATATTATTGAGACCATAAGCGCAACGGATTAAAGTAATGTCAGAAAAGCGACAGTATTTTTATCAAGGGATTTTGTTACGCCAATTTTTCGCGCAATATTCGTTTAAAATATTTAAACGAATATTGCGTTTGATTGACGGATTATTCGAGGGTAGAAATTCACGGCACTTGTCTTAGTGGTAATAATTCAACGGGTTTGGCCATCGCGCCGTCGAATTATACGATACGAGTAATATTTGATAGAATCATCTCCTACTTTCGGGGCCAGCAAACAGCTCGCTATAATTGATTCAATCCTATCTAAAAAAGTGCGTGTTATCGTGAATGTATTTCTTAGCGAAGCGTTGAAGCCTCTTTTCCGCGATATTGATTGGTCGTCTCGACTGTCTCGATCGTCTCGATCGGTCACGGCTGCATTCGTGTCGCCCGCAGCTGTCACCGCGGAGAATGACAGCTGAAAGACAGTTTGTACGAAAGGAGTTATAATGGGGTTATATCAGGTTAACAATTTTATAACATAAAATAATAAGGTATAATATATTTTTTCTTCTTTATCGGGTAATGGTAATAAATATAACGAGAGAGAGAGAGAGAGAGAGAGAGAGAGAGACTGAGGAAGACAGAGAGGGAACGAGAGAAAGTGAGGGGGAAGAGATAGAGCTTAAGATGGGCTTGAATAGAAATGTTGAACGTCGAAATTTTCATTGGTTACGCGTTACTATCCAGAAAATATGTGTCATGGAATTTCAAACTGTATGCGCCTAATACATCGTATGTTGGAGTCGGATATTATCGAACTTATATTACACTCCAGGGATTATTTTTAATTTATAATATTTATTCTGAACTTTAATATGAATAAGCTAAGATGGCGCGCGCGTAGCGCGGAAATAATCAGAGCAAATCTAGAACTTGTAATGTTCTAGTTAGAGAGAAAAAGTAGGTGACTTCCGGCTTCTCCTATATCTCGCACGCATGAGTAACTTGAAACGAAGAGATATTTTTCGTCGGACGGCTGCGAGCAGCTTGTCCGTTGGCTCGCAGATACATCGATTCGTTATCGAGATATTGCTTTCGTGCAGCGCCACGGACAAGGAGCGGTCGGACTCGCGAAGATTTATGATTTCGCCGAACGTTCGCCAATTTTTTCCCTTTCTCTCGCTATCTATGATATCGCGTCGTGTCGCGTCGCGTCGCCACGTTCAAGAGAGTGTGCACGAGCATAAAATGAGAAATCGTTCGTTGTTGCATTATCCTTGTTGACGTGGAAAGTAACGACGTGTAATGGGAGAATATATGCAATACGCCGAGCATGGTGTTTTGCGTTCTCGATTCGTTCGAACGCTCGCACGTCTCGTTCAGAGGCCGGACAAATAAAAATCAAGAGACAAACTGTCGTCCGCAAATCATCGACACTGCCGGCGCGAGTTGCCAATACAGCTGGATCTTTGGTAGTATTTGTCGCCAATTTCGCGGGGCAACACTGTCAGCCCATTAACCCCTTAACCTACAATATCGAGTAAGACTCGTGGTAAGAAATTCGGGCCAAAAACAAGAAACACGAGCCTGGCTCGTGATATAGATTATTAATTTTCTGCGAGCTTTTTTCAAAACATTATTAATTTAAACTAGCATTTATTTACAAATTGTTACTGATACATTATTCACTTTCAAATAATAAATCATTTTTGCTCACTGATGAATCGATCGTAATTGCTCCCCAGACATCTTACAACGTTAAATTAAACAGTTGTACCTTGCAACTGCGTGCATATGTGTGAGAATAATAAAAGTATTAGTTGTGTTTATTATTTCACATTTCCTTTCGTTGCGACGAAATATACATATCACAAACGCATAGGATTTGCACAAGTTCGAGCACACGGGTGAATAACTCGACGCGTGACCGATCTTCTTGTTGATTGCGGCCCGCGCCATCGAGACTTAGCGCGTAGGGCAAGGGATATTAACCTTATTAAAGTTTCCGTCGACTCACGTCCACCGGCAAACAACAAGACCGTTGTGATTAAAGTGGAAACCGTGATCGCCAAGATAATGGAATCCTTTTGCGTGTTTCTTCCGCTTTGCAGCCTCGGCTCCGTGCGTGAGCCGGCCCGGCAGGATTTATTCTCCTTTCACCAACGGTACCCTTAGTTAATGAACTGAACCACCGGGGTGTATCAATCACTCGAGGACGCCCTTCCGGAAAGTTAAGTCATGTTCGAGCTACCAAGTTGCATTGAACTTATACATATGAAACTGGCTATATTGAAGTTTCGCAAAGTTCTCCGCGGTGTAATACAAATACGAAATGAAGATGATCATCGATAGTCATGCCTCCGTCATTGTTTGAGACGCGCGTCCAGGCTCGATTCTCAGCGATATTTTGTACATTGTGATGTTTACATGTGTGCGCTCTCATCGTTACTCGACATACGAGCGAGGACGTTACTGTGGTTCCCCCAGCGCAGAGGAACGCCGTGCCTCGGAGGATGGGGAAATTGAGCACATACGTCGATAAATCTCGATATTTTTCGATAAGTCGCTCGATGGAATTTCCACTGTACACAGGATTGTGGCCAATCGATGGCGGTGTACCTACGCACAAATTGAAGTCCCGCTTGCCCGCGTCACGTACAATACAACTCGCGTCTCCTACGGTCTCTTCCTGATTACCAATACATCTCAACCGTTCCCGATCTCGATTACCTCCAGTAACGTCGTGCCCAAGCGTACTTGCACTTAATCTCGTTAATTGTTAATGTACAGAATCGTACAGAAAGTGCGACTAATCCGGTCTCTGTTTTATATTTCACAGAGAGCTTTTTACATTTTCCCTTAAAAAGGAGGAATAGCAAAAAGCAGTTTGGTGGCTCGACGACTAGACTCGTCTGTACAATTGGATATACAGTTGAGCAGATCGTCGTGCTGCAGCTTTAAATCCAAATTATGACATTTACGTAATGTAGCGTTTGCTCTGGCGAAATTATTTCCGTTTCACTTCGTGATACTTTCAGAGGAACTCGTGTATTACGTACGTGCTATTCGTTAATCCTTTCAAGAGTGCGTAATAATTAGTTGTAACAATTGTGCGTCCATAATATTTATCGACAAATTCAATTTGATCGCATCAATGTCGTCTGTCATCAGATCACAATTAGAATATGTTTGGCAAATTGGCAAGATTATACGCGTGCTTAATATACAGGAACGCTTCACCATTATGCAGAAATTCCCTATTCATGATAAAATAAGTTGTTAATAGATTGCGAATATTTATGCAAATATATGTTTCGGTAGAAATTGAAACTGAAGTCGAAATATAATATGAATGCAGAGAATGAAATTTATCGCACATATGTTATATGCAAATGCAATTTATCGCGCATTGATAATTCCGCTGCGAATATTTGCGCAAAATGCAATACTAAAATTAGAATAATAATAATAAAAGTACGAAAATAATTTATTTATAATTATAAATGTCTATATACATATAACGTTTGGTAAAAACATAATGTCGAGTCAGGATTAAAAGTATTAATTTCAATGTTAACATAATACATACAATACTTTTCATTTAAATTATTAAATTCACATTTGACTTTTATCTATAAGGCCATTTGAAAGCAGTTGTTTACTCGATTGACAATAAACAACAACTTGTACAAAAAATAAAAAATAAATATCAAATATGCAGTATTGCAGGAATGTTTGAATGCACAAGGCAATGCATAAGGTGAAAAATTCATAATCATATTTTTTGCACGGTGGACATTTCGAACACCTCCTTTAATTATTGTATTTGTAATTTTTGAAATTCCTTTAAATAAATATTATTGCATATATCACGTTAACATCGAAATTAATTTTTTTAATCTCAATTCGACATTAACTTTTTAACTAAGAGTTTTAGGCATTATGTGTTTCTAGAAACTTTTTGATTGTCTCGATGAGCAGAATGTAATTACCTAGCTAGTCCATTCTTTTTGAAACACGTTATATATATATATTTTTTATTTCGCTATTCTTTTTGCATCAAATAAAAAAAAATAAAAATTTCATTTATACGTGAGCATTCGCAGTCTATTAAATAATATACGATATACGAATCATGTTTGCATATCTGTGTCATTAATAAATAAAAATCCAATGAAACCTAGCGTTTCGCTATTCAACAAATTTCTGCAAGCGATATCGGCTGGTAGTGCTACAACTTTCGCATGGAATCCATCGATACCGATAGCTTGACCGGACTATTAAACGTTCTATATTCGAGATTTAAGTTGTATCTAATGCTTTCTACTTAACCAGGATTTCACTCGAAAGGAAACGATGTTTGTTCAAAACATTTGCCCCTGAGATACGAGAGACTCGCGCATCAAAGGTTTTCCTCGTCCGGAAAGAGTTCGCTCTTCCAACACGTCCGCCTTTTTTCCTCCGCATTATCGGCGAACGCTGCGCGGCAGTGAAGTGAAATCTGGCTAGCAACGTGTTCTTGCCGCCGGCAATCTTGTAGAAGTTCTCGCAACTCGCACGAAAATCGGTTTCTCAGAAATGTACGATATATCTACGTGTAGGAAATCGATTACTGATCATCTGACCGCCGCGAAAGTGATTGCTCCCTTGATATTCCGGACGGCGCAGCAAGAGTCGTGGGTTAACGTAAACCGCGATGCCAGATAAATAATTTATCTCCTACGATTAACCTGAACGTGCGTTGTGTATATACAACCTCCACGAGGTACCTCTTCGCGAAGCTCACAAAGACTATCGACCTGTGAATGGTCGGCGGCGGCGAGTAATGACTTTCCCCTCTCGCGGCCACGCATCTCACGAATATTTATCGATACGATTACAAACTTACTTATTTTTGTGAACTTTAAGCTAGAGCGAGGTCCGGTTCGCGGTCGAATATGCGCGTAAAATTTGTAAACGATTCATTCGCTTCTTGCTGATCTGTAGATGTTGCCCATTTTTAGCCCATTTGCCCATCTTTAGACGTTCCACTTTCCACGTCGGCTCTACTTTTTAGCACGGACTCTATTAGTTTCGAACTTCGTAGCTTCGGAATAAAAAAACAACTTACCCTCCAAGACTCGAACGCAATCGATGTGGTTTGGATACGGATCCGGATAATTCGGACTGTAAAATTCCCCCTTCGCCTCGTCCCCGATCTCAAACTTCTCGCAGGTGTCTGGAGCGTGCCTCATGTGCCGTCGTGGTACGGTGATGTCTTTCATGGACGTCGCCGTCGGCGTCGTATTTTTCAGATCCTCGCGCGAGAACGTCTCGGTTGATAGTCGTGTCTCGAGCGTCGGTACTATCTGCACACATTGTAAAGTCACATTTGAATTTATATGCGAGCATCGTGACGCGTCAAACAGTGCGGGGTTCTTCTATAATTCACACCACGACGGCCCGACATGTCGGGAAATCGTGCGTAGATAAGGGAAAATAAGAGGAAAAAAATCCTCCGCGCATGCACGAGCGATTTTGAGGTGAGTGGGCTCTTGGTGACTTTCGCCGACGTGTGCGCACCTCGAGCGTTAATTTCGATCGCGCGGGATTGAAAATTTACGCGATCAATGAGCCATAAGCCTTTAATGCCGGGATACGAGGCCGTTAATTAAATGGCAGCCGGCTGTGCTTTGGGCAACTGGTATCGCGACGCTAAATTATAGTTATCGCCCGTATTACGATATCGGAGGAACTGCGTTGAATAATTACGACTATTATTATGTCGTTATGATGAGCAATGTCGCACGGGAAGCGGGAGGTGGTGTTATTTGGCTCCATATATCGATGTCTTATCGAATTTAATGCGCTTTACAGTTTGCAAGCATGCCCAAGTCCGAAACGATTGACGAGAAATTTATAAAGAAAGTATAACAGCTTGTACGAATATTCTCTCGCACTTTCGATCTTATTTGATTACCGACGGAACGATTGGAACAATCGATTATTGGCACTTCTACTTTAAAAACTCTGGAGTGATCGAATTGTCAGCAAGTGAGGGGTAGATGGAAAGATTATCTACCAATCCGGAGATTTCTCTCGACATCTATGTATTCGAGACATTTACAGCATTAATCATGATGAAATTTTCAAACAGTCGTTATTATAATAGCTACAAGATTCGGTACGAATTACGTCGTAGGAGCTTCCGGTAGACGACATCCTCGCCGAGCGATAGTCGGTCGTCGACGACTGCGGGGATGAGGACTCGACGGAAATCCGATTGAACTGATCCGTCTGGTTCGTTTCGCCGTTCCTGAAGGAGATGGACTGGTTACGCCGTGCGATCTTCGCGTCCCCGATGTCATTTCCCCCCGGCGACTGCACCCTCCCGTCCTCGTCCTCCTCCTCGGACCTCTCTTCGGTCACCGTTTCCAGGAAACTGAGGTCCGAACGAGCCCCAGGACTTGACCTATCTACGCCCCAAGGGGTAGTTTCCGGGTGCTTGTCGCTGGAGAGCCTGGTCTCCCTCGCAGCGTGCTCCAGAGAACTCGAGGATGGCCAGGATCGCGGCGATGAGGATCGACTCGTCTTCCGGGTGCTGTACGTGTTCCACCGCGGATCCTCGGTCTTTCCCGTGACCTCCGCGGACGCTCCAGTAACTGAAACAATAGTGGGCACGAGTTTAAGCGTGCGTGCGTGTGCGTGACGCGTACAATTTCAGTGCAAAAATATTTTTCCGCAATGTCTCCTCATTAACAAGGAGGAATTAACAAGGAAACATAGGATGCGCGGAAATTTAAAAAATTCTGCAATTCTGTGTGGAAGTAAAGTAGTTCATCCGTAATGCAAAACTATTTTTTATTCGTGCGGATTCCCAGTCTGAGGAGGTGAAACCACCCTTCGAAAACGAAAAAATATTTTCATTTTTAGAGTATATTTTTTTTAAATATAAAGCATATGCAAAAATGGTTTATATGAAAGTTGTAGTGTATTTCATACTCTTTGCAACTGTATATTCAGATTTTGCAAAATTGAACAATTTTTGAAACCCCCTCCGCCCTCTTCCAATTTTACAACTTTGAACTACTTTACTTTCGCACAAAGTTCCAGAAATTTTTTAATTTCCGCGTTCCCTATTTCCTTGTAAGTCCAAGATTCTCGACCATCATTATACCTGATGCAGAAATTTCGACGTAGAATAACACGAAGTAGTTTATCGAAGCAGTACAGTCGATATGTTTACGGAAATTGGAATCGTTCTTGACATCTGTTATGTGTCATTAGAAAAGATAGAAATTATTCAGACAGAGTCTGATATTTGTTTTTTTAATCGATTAGATTAATCGGAGATCGGTATCGCGCTATTCATATCTGTTATACGTCATTAGAAAAAGAACAATTATTAAAAATAAAAATAGTTAAAATTAAAATTAAAATTAAAATTAAAATTAATTATTAAAAATTATTCAAGTAGAATCTGATCTTTTTTCTAGTTTAATCGCTAAAAGAACACGATGTACAGTTCGTGTCGATCAATTGGCAGCGTCCAATTATATTCGAAAAAGACTGGGACAAGTTGTGAGGCGCATGTTCTCTTCGAGAACAGTCGATTCTCATTTCAATGCTATCGAACGGAGTAACGATATATGAGTGGCACGAGAAAAGGCGCGCGACTAAATTGGGCGACCGGATTCCATTCACGAAAATGCTACGCGAACAATTCCCGTGTCTCCCCTTTGGATTCTCTCTTTTAGCTTTTTTTAGCTTTCCGGAAATTAACTAAGTTTCACGCCGTCTATCGCGCTCGCATTGAAAATGCAGATAGTTTGATTTGCAGCGAAACGATCGCTTTGATTTAACGAGATTATCCACGTCAGTTTTGTTGCCTTCACGTTTTTTCTGTAGACTATTTACTCATTTATTAAATTGTTTATCGCTACTAAAAGTTCTACAAGAGAACGTCGGTATATATTATATGATAACGCATTTGTTATATTATGCAAATAAAATGCTTTAATAATCGAATAATTATAATATTGTAAACGTGAATGTTGTGTTAGTCAAATACTTCACAATAAATTGCGTCAGTTTATTCAAACATATGTATAATATCACAATTCCAAATTCGTTATTAGATTTTTATTATTTGTTCTTAGACGTGTCTTTAGATATCTGTTTATTATCATAAAACACTGTTACTAATATGTTCTTTTTAAGTAGATTCTTCATTGAATTTAACATTGATAACTTTTCTGTTGAAAGAAATTGTAGATTCTTGAGGAAATCATTTTTCCTGTCATTTCGACGCATCTTTCCTTCAAGAAAACAGCTCTTACCAAAAGCTTATATCAATGCAAAATAGTATCTTTTGATTCCAAGATTTATTTGTTTAATATGAATAATGCATCGAATGCAAAGGTGAGATGAGATTCGGGCAGAAATCCTTAGAGTTAAATGTACAGTTTTGAGGAAACGACTTAAAATATTTTGCATAATAATTATACGAATAATGCTAAGGGAATATCGAAGTGCGTGTTCTCTTCGTCGAGCGCATTTTGCCGAAGAACAGCAGCTTGACGGGAAACATACGATACTATATTTTATGCGTGGAATTCAGACAGGAACATCTCAATATAAAACTTTAAAGCGCTCTTTTATCGGATCGATATACCGTGGCTTCTTCTCTTCGGGCTAAAACGCGGTAACCACGCGCAACTCCACCAACCGTGTTGCGTCTAAATCCCGTCATATCTTCCTGAGAAAAAGCTTTCGTCGTGTCTAGCATCATGAGAGACTTGCTTGCAAATTTTTAGGTCGGCGTCCTATACGGGCTTACCTTTTCATCGATTTTAGGATGTGATAAGCTAAATTTCTATCCGAAATGCTTTTATCTTGTGCTTCGATCTCATTTCTGAAAGACAGCGCTCTTGAAAAGTCGACCGAATGATATCGACTCGATACAAAGTAGTAAACTTGAAATAGCTCACTTGTGCTTTAGTATGTAACTAAGTCTAATGAGCCTATATATGTGTATGTGTGTAAGTTTAAGTAAAATTCGACGTTATATTTCCTCGTGATGCAGAAAAGAATCGTCAATATATAAAAAATTATTATTAATAAAAGAATTAAAAAAGATATGATAACAAGCATTATGAAGTAAATATCGTTGCCAAGATAGTTGGAATAATAATAATAATATTTTTTGTTTTATGACATTTCTTTTTTATAAATATGCATATAAGACGAGAGCACATAAATGCTCACACAAATGCTATAAAAGAAAACACATGCAGTAAATCATTCGTTATTGATTATTCGAACCGTTCCCACAAGGTTACCATTTCCAAATGCAACGGTCCTTGTGCCGATTACTTCCCTGCGATTACCTGCATCTCATAAACATCAGGTTTTATGCATTCCAACGTTAGCGATTTCTAGACTTGGTTAGATAAAGGTCGCACGGGTCTTATCGAGAGTAATCGTGCGCGAGTAAGGTCAAAACGCATTCGGTCCATTTGCCGCTCATTTCTCGAATAAGAGTCGACATATAACCGCCTCCTTGAATTGTTGCTGTTACTCGAGGTCTATAGCAAAACGTGGGATATCGATAGTCTCGTTTTGTTCCCCTAAAACTGCCAATAGAAGCGAAAAGTAAAGAAACGAAAGGAGGCGAAAGTTGAAAGAAGTGAAAAGTTTTGATGTTAAACTTATATTAAGATAGATCACTTTTGTTACGATATATCTTGATGATTTTACTGCAAATTAATATATTATCTTCATTCCAGCAACAACTAACGTTGCAACAAGTCTTTGTCTAATATTTTTTTGTTCTTTTTTCCATTTTGGAACTAAAAACATCATGTTTATAACTTATTAAATAACTTATTAAATATCATTTTTCTCACTTTATAAATAAATGTTATCCTTACATAAAATATTAAACAACGACAGGATTACAGATTGATCTAAAATAAGATTTTGAATATGAATGTTAAAACGTAATATAAAATCTTCCCTGTTAAAGACAACCTATATCGCGAGCCAACTCGGAGAGAAACTCGGAGAGGAAGATGCACACGAATAATCCTCCTCGAAAAGGGAAGTCCTTCGAGCTTATTTCTGCTCTTATAATTATTGATAAGGCATAACTGCGTAACGAATAAATCCATTGAGTTTGTAGTATATGTTTGTCTCCTTCTCTACTTACAGGCGAACATTTTTCGCATGCATTACGAAATGTTGACAAATTGCTCGCCGCGGTTACACCGTTGAATTCCGAGAACTTTCTGCAACGTGCTGTTTCGGAGGCATCGGGTTTTCCAAGAGCAGGAAACGACGGCGGAAATCTACATCCACCTGTACCGAGTAAATCAGATCCTCGCCTGCTACGCGTCTCCCCGTTCCTCCTTTCATCCCTCCTACTCCGCTCGTGGCTGTCTGCTGCCCTCCAGTTTCTCGGCAAACAATTTTGTAGCTTCTTGTTTCGCTCTACCTTTTCGCGTTACTTCACCTCTCGTCGCTTCGTGCGCGCGCGCGCGCGAGGGTGCAGCGCATACCCGCGATAATCCCTTTTTCACTCGGGACATTCATCGCGTTGTTTACGCCATCGCTTTTTCTTCAAAGAGCCCATTTCTCCCATCTCATCTCGAAAATGGTTTGCGTTGTGCGCGAAACGAGCGATACTTTTGCTTTCGTAGCCGTGAATAATATTGCTAATACGTAACGTAAGCGCTATTGTTAAGCTCTCTCGGCATTAATGTTTAGCTGTGGAATGAAAAACGTTCACTGTTGCTCACCGATGTAACGGACTTCTCTACGCCGCCACTTTTTTTCATAATGCAAAGTTATTATCACAGTACATCATTTTGAAAGTGCAGAAACTGAAGAAACAAAATCATTCTGCTCTGTGAATCTTGCGGAAGCGACCTTATTCATCGCGCTTTATATACGACGTGTAAATGTTAATTTTATGTTTCACGCGCGAAACTTAAGTTTCTGTAAGATTTTATCTTACGCTTAAGCAGCATAAACGAGTGGTGCTTGAAGTTAAAGCGGAAGTTCCCAGTGCTGATGGGGCTGATTATTTTATAATGCGCAACGCCTCAAGAGCAGTCTTTGCGGAATGGCGTACCCTCGAGTCTGAATTAACTTCCTTTCGCGCGAAGTACAGATTCGTTCGGCGGACTAAAAAGGGTGTCAGACCTGACCAGCATTCGGCACAAAGAAAATTCAATGAAACGCGGCGCGATATTGGCGCGAAACGAAAGAGACGAGCAGTGTAAACATCAGCTGCATAAGATACGCGATTGAAAAAGTAATCGGCGAACGAGTACAAATAACGGCAATCTCCAATGAATACGTTTTTTTTCCGAAAAATATCGCGGACGTATACCGTTATGCAGTATAAACGAAGCAATTAAGAAAAACAAAAAAAAAATACTGACGCGCTGTTTCAGATTTTTGGAAAACAAACACGATGAAGTTAAATGTATACGTGTGTGTGTGTATGTGTGTGATCCTGTATGACGGTCACGTGTAAGGCTACGATTGTTTGCAGCCTCGATTCCTGTGGGCACTGGATCGGCCGCGCGCGGAATCTATTTTTCGCGTTGTGGTTGCGCAGAAACGAGATACTGCACGGCACGAGAATACACGTCGGAATGACGAATCGGAAAAGTTGCCACGTCTCGAGCAACCTTTGAAGTATTCCCTTCGGCCGAGTATTCGCACTCGGCCAAGCTATAATACCCGTATGCAAACTTTGCCCAGTCCACAGAATCCCAGTTGTACTTGTTCTGAGATACTTCCTTGAAATACGTTTCTTATAGGGCACGCGATAACGAGAAGCGCGACAACGACGAGTTTTCAACTTTTAAAGCACAGATAATTCCGTTGTCTTCGAGATGGGATAATTAGGTCTGCCGGGATCGTTGAGAATCGCCTTTACGATCAACTAGAGATCTAGAACTGGAAAACTGGAGAACTAGAGATCAACAGCGCGTACTTTCACTTCCTACGTAGAATAAAATGTGATTACGCGTGTAAATTAATTGTATTACAATTAATTCTATTATATTATAATATCAATTTATTTTATTATAATATTACAATTGACACGTGGAAAAATAGTCCAAAGGCATATTGCTAATCCCGCGGTTGGCATTAGCATCGACAAGTCGGTAGTTACTGAAAGTTTTTGGTCAGCCTCATCGTTTCCAGCTGTTTTTTATGACTGTTGAATGATCTAAAGAACATATTCAATGGAAATGTCACATTTTGACAGCTTAATATTTTATATGAGTCAGTAAAGGAGATTATCCGCTTGCGGAGAGGAATTAAAAATGATAAATAAAAAATAAATATGTAAAATTGATATAAATAATTAATTGGTAATAAGATTAATTTTATCAGTATTTTAGTATTAATAATTTTATGAACTTCGTTTTGCAATAATGTTATAATATAAGTATTTAACTTTATGTGTACGCGTGTGTGTATGAGTTAATATTAATTATAATTAATTAAATCGTAAATAATATTAATTAATAATAAGATAATATTAATTAATAATAAGATTGTACGTTGCACATAATCCTCTTTACCGAAGCGTACGAAATATCAAGCAGTCACATTGCTGTTGCTCCGAACAGATTTCCGTTTGCTGGATTAATCAACAGCCATAAGAACGCGTAGCTGGAAACGATAAAGCTAAGACTAAAATCTTCAGTAACTATCGGCCTATCGATGGTGAGATATTCGCAGAACTAAATGTACAAAACGGATTCTCAGCGAATCACGAATTCGACTCATCTGCACCATTAGGACATTTAAAAAATACGCTCATACATACATCCACTATGTAAGTATCCCTTTTTTAGATCGACGCCAGATGTAATAAAGTGGATGAAAGACGCGTAGATTTTTGTAATTCGATCCATCTTCACCGCGATTATTCGCTTCCGCGACGATAGCCAGGCAACTTAGCAGCGGGCATATCCGCTTCTGATATAAATGGACTAAGCGCGCTCGATACACGCTTCGAAAAGTGAGATGCGCAATAATCCCGGTAAAAGCATGACGTGTCTCTCGCGGCATCCACGTGTCTTGAATATCTGAGCGCGTCGCGCTCACTGTCTATGTGCGAGCATCACTATCTAAAAGAGGCAAAAGTCGAAGGATTGTTGCACGATCGTTCACTCGAGAGTGTATTTCTCCGTCCGTTTCTTCAGACCGGAGCGTACGCGCATGCATATATGTACGTTCGCGCACATCTGCGAATACCATCGCCCGTATCCTCCAAATAGTCCGGTGCCCGGGACGGAAAGCCCTCGAAGAATTTCATTTTCCTCGTTCGTAGTCACGAATCCCCCTGGATATTGTTTTCGCGAAAACGAGAAAAAGTAACGTGTTGGCTATTCCGTAACGTGTTAGTTCCACGCCATGGAATCGAAACCGCGATGTCTTCATGTTTTGTGTGGACAAAAAGCGCAATCCCATAGACCGACTTGCATCTTAAAAGTAAGAAAAATTTCGATTTGGTGGAATTGGTGCACGATGTGAATTGGAAATAGATCTGCAGAGATCGTATGTTTGTAGAGAGAGAGAGGGAGAGAGAAAGAGAGAAAGACGAAAGAGCAAAAAATGAGAAAGGAAAAGAAAGTATGAATACAATTTGAAATTAGGCGATTTATAAAGTTTCTTGATCAAAATCAATATTTTATAACTTAACATGGCACTATAGGTCCAATTTGCATATATTTATGATAAATGTTAATTAATAGATACCCTCGTGTAGAATTTACTATATGTGTAAATTTAATATATGTGTAAATTAGACTCGCAATTGGCTTTTGTTATCTTGTTTCATGTCTTAAGTAAGATATTCACACCGCGTGAATATCTTACTTAATACATATACAATATAATATACAGGGTCTGCCAAAAGTTCCGGAACGGCTAATTATTTCAAAAAATAATGATTGTTTAAAACAATGTTTGAAACAAAAGTTGTAGGAAAAGCTATCAGATATTGATAATTGTTTGACCTTGGAATGACCTTAAGAAACGTTATCAAGGTCGACATAAAAATCTTAAATAGAAACTCTAATTTTTTATTACACCGTCTTTTTCCACCAATTAATTTGAACAACTTTTGTTTGAAATATTTTTTTATTTGCCTAATATTTTTTGCGATATTTAAGGATAACTTGGTAACTTTTTCAATATTTAACTTACAATATCTCGCTGTAACTATTTGTCGGGATAAAAAGATGGTACTAGACTTTTCTATTCTATTTGATCTCAAGAATATATTGGTACAATAATGCTCTATTTCTTGTTAATTTATTGATCTTTCGAAATTTCAAAATCATCGAATTAACAAAAGGCAGGGCGCTATTGTAACAATATATTCTTGAGATCAAGTAGAATAGAAAAGTCTAGTATCATTTTTTATCCCGACAAACAGTTAGCGAGATATCGTAAGTTAAATATTAAAAAAGTTACCGAGTTATCCTTAAATATTTCAAAAAAATATTAGGCAAATAAAAAAATGTTTCAGATAAAAGTTGTTCAAATTAATTGGTGAAAAAAGACGGTGTAATAAAAAATTGGAGTTTCCATTTAAGATTTTTATGTCGACCTTGATAACGTTTCTCAAGGTCATTCCAAGGTCAAACAATTATCAATATCTAATAGCTTTTTTAAGCCCTACAATTTTTGTTTCAAACATTGTTTTAAACAATCATTATTTTTTGAAATAATTAGCCGTTCCGGAACTTTTGGCAGACCCTGTATACACAATGTGTATATGTGTAGTCGAAAAATCGCGTTGCCCTTCTTTACGATCACATCACATTCCTCTCGGTTAATTACGCATCAGTCTCGGAACAACTCGTGTACGTGTGACTCCGAGCTATAATATTAATCTTGATAAGAATTTACGCGTTGCCGTGCATGAAGCGCACGCGGTATATACCTTTCGCGAAGGTTGCTCGTAATTTTGCGGTATCATCAATAATTTTTCCCGATAATATCCAACCAGCAGTGTCGCGTCGATTAAATCGACTTTCTATTAAAGGGAGCCTCCTCCTCGTCCCTAAGGGGATCGTTGACATAAAATTGCGCTCACACGGTCCGCGCTCATCGAACTCATCGATCCGTAGTATTTCCGCCTCACGTTTACCGTAAAACGTGATCACTCGATGCGGGCCCTTTGTCGTATAATAGAGTTAACGTTTGTTTGCTATCGACGATCCGAAAAAAACATCGTACGCGACTCTGATTAAACCGACAGTTCTTCCATAAGACTCCGCTCTCTGTTTGCTCCTTCGTCGTGGAAAATTGCCTCTCTCCATGGCCCTCTTTCGATCTTTGTTTACGCGCGTCCTAATTTCTCTTCCCGCCTGTCTTATAACGCAAGAAAGAAGATGGGAGAAGATACGTTTCCGATGAACATGCTAATGAATCGTTTTATTACACCGAATAGATACGCCTCGAGCTGCGTGCGTAAGAAATCTCACCGGATGTCGGAGATTACTATAACGACGCACTTTTAGCGATGACGTTTTTCCCCCTAGATTTATTACGCGAATCCGGAAATTCGTTACAATGCTCGGGAAGACAGTACACCGGGCTCTATTCGTCTCGCTTTTTGCCGGCCGGCAAAAAGCATTCCGTCGAGTGGGGGCCATCAGGCAGATATATTAGTAAGCAAGAGAAAAAACAAGACGAGAAAGGACGACAACATGATAGCGCATAACGAGTATAAATGGGTCATTTCGCAGCGCAAATTACCGAAAATTCTATTGAATGTACGCGGGATGGCCCGCAAAGGGCATAAATTTGCGGGTGAACAAACTGTTCCCCGTGTTTAATTGATAATGCACGATGAGCGACGACCGAATCGGTACGATCCTATCGATACGTTCCCGTAAAGTCCTCCTGATCGGACAGGAAGGTTTTTCATTTACGGTGGTCACTTCGCGGATTTTACGTCTTCCGCCGTCTTCCTTCCGCCGTCATAAACGCGTACGTACGAGCCAGATTTATTATCAGTTAAAGTTCTAACGACTCTCCCCGATACGAAACACATTTCGCCGACGGCCACTCGTCTATACAATCGCCTTTAAAACTTGCCATGACAAAACGGCAATAGCGATGGTCATTTTATGCTCCGATTTCATTGCTTCTGTTAGCAAAGTTCGGCAGCGATACCTCGCGTGTTTGCACCGGCACATTCGTGCGAGCGTTTACGACGCCACGGAGAGAACTAATTGCAAACTCAAACATTGCACATAACCGTACGCGGCCGTTCAAAATGTGTCTGATTCTGTGACGTGAAAGTTTAAAGAAATGTTTTTATTTGTCCTAATTGTGTCCTATTTGTACTTACGGAGCAATAAAGTCCAGATTTAAATCTATGATTTATTACCGGATAGTATTTATCAGCGAATGCATAAGATATTTCACATTATTTGTAGCTGCAATTCTCAATAGTCGTGAAAATGTTACGTATGTACAATAACATTACCTATACATGACATATATTTCTCCCCGTTATAGAACTGCGAAAAGCGCGGAGAAACTTCGCACTGGATCGTTCCGACGAAATTATTTAAACTAACCGGATTTTATTCCGCAGCCTCTCGTGCGGCTGCAACAGATCAATATTTCAGAGGCCGGCCAGTTCTCGCGAAGTTACAAAAGTAATATCGACCGAGAATTTATATGGTGCCATGTAATAAGAATAACGTCGGTTCTTCGGAACAGCGATATTTCCTTGGACGATATTTCCCACCGTGATATTTTCCTTGAGCGTCGAACACGATTCCTCGCCCAATCGCAATTCGCTGGGCTTCCTCCCTTTATCAACGCAATGCACTGCCAGCAGCGTACCGGTCGCGCTCGTTCGCTCGCTCGCTCGCTCGGCCGGTCAGTCCCTCACTTTGCGAGGGTTTCACGGTACGGTCTGTCACTAAATCACTTACTAAATAAATCTTTCCTGCATTCGCGGCCGGTACGCGACACGATGAAAGTGCAGCAGCGACACGCGGACGCAGAGAATTTATGACTAGGTGATACATGCATCCCGGTATCTCGTTTTCAACAAGAGGTTCATTCATGCGCTGCATACCTCTCGCGATTTCTCAGCTACGCGAAATATGTTACTTTTAACACGAGCCGTAAGCGAATACTACGCGGCTTATTCTGTTAACTTCCCAAGTCGGAATTTAGAGTCTGCTATAAGCCTATCAAATATTAAGTTGTACGCTTTTAATGCTCCTTGTGCTACAAATTCTACCGTAGCGCTAGTAACGACGTCTTTTAGGTTCTGTTTAGCCTTATAATTCTATCAAAACTGATGCTTGAATTCTGTTTAGCCTTATCATTCTATCGGAGCCGATGTTAAGCCCCAAAAGATATTTCTTTATGCTACTCTATAACTGCTCATAACTATCTTGTTTATTCAACTTTATTCTTCTTATCCCGATAAAATGAACATATTTTGTAGAAATCTCTGCAAGATATGTTCATTTTATAGGGACGAAAAGAATAAAGTTGAATGAACAAAGCAGTTATATATATATATATATATATTTTGTTTATTCAACTTTATTCTTCTTATCCCGATAAAATGAACATATTTTGTAGAAATCTCTGCAAGATATGTTCATTTTATAGGGACGAAAAGAATAAAGTTGAATGAACAAAGCAGTTATATATATATATATATAGTTATATATATATATATAACTGCTTTGTTCATTCAACTTTATTCTTATATATATATATATATATTTATATATATAATATATATATTATTATTATTGTGTATAAGTACAACAGTGTGCGTATAAAATTATAAAATTATAAAATCTATACAGGGGAAGAAAATAGTTTTCTTATTTTGGAAATTTTTATTTTTAACATTTGTCTTGTTATTAGGTGTACAACTTTGCTTCCGCCGTTTTTTTCCGAAATTCGAGGTTTTATTGTAAAAAACTGGTTATACATTTATGATTCAAAGTATTGTCCATTGCTGGCCACTACTTTCTCCCATCTTTCGGGCAGCGTACAAATCCCGCGTTGAAAAAACTGGTCATCTTTTGAAGCGATCCACGAATCGATCCAATTTCTTATTTCTTCATAAGACCGGGAGTGCTGGTCAACCAGGCCGTGTGCCATTGATCGAAACAAGTGATAGTCAGAGGGAGCAACGTCTGGAGAATACGGCGGGTGGGGTAGGACTTCCCATTTCAACGTTTCCAAGTATGTCTTGACCACTTTCGCAACATGGGGTCGAGCATTGTCATGCTGCAAAATCACTTTATCGTGTCTCTCGTTGTATTGCGGCCGTTTGTCTTTCAATGCTCGGCTCAAACGCATTAATTACGTTCGATAACGATCGCCTGTGATTGTTTCAGTCGGTTTTAACAGCTCATAATACACTACGTCGAGCTGGTCCCAACAAATACAGAGCATGACCTTGGAGCCGTGAATATTTGGTTTGGCCGTCGACGTGGAAGCATGGCTGGGATATCCCCATGATTTTCTGCGCTTGGGGTTATTGTAATGAACCCATTTTTCGTTCCCAGTCACAATGCGATGCAGAAATCCCTTCCGTCTTTGCCTTTCAAGCAACTGTTCACAAGCAAACAAACGCCGTTCAACATCTCTCGGTTTCAACTCGTACGGCATCCAATTTTCTTACTTCTGAATCATTCCCATGTCTTTGAGGCGTTTTGAAATTGCTTGTTGAGTCACTCTCAATTCTTCTTGACTTTGACACGAGTCTTCATTAAGTAATGCCTCCAATTCTGCATCTTCGAGAACCTTTTCTCTTCCACCGCTATGCCGGTCCTCGACGTGAAAATCACCGTTCTTGAAGCGTTGAAACCATTCATGACACGTTCTTTCACTAATAGCGGCCTCACCATAAGTATTTGAGAGCATTCGATGAGCCTCAGCCGCAGATTTCTTCATACTGAAGCAGAAAATTAAAACCTCCCGCAAATGACGAGAATTTGGCTCGTAAACTGACATTTTCAATCGAGAATAACTTTATGATGCAGACACAAATCGACTAATGTTTCTATGGGGTTATGTTGACAGATGCCCAAGTTTATTGTATGACGTCTATGATCTATTTATTTCGACCACTACTTACCGCTTTGAAGCCATCTATAGGAAAATGGCGGAAGCAAAGTTATACACCTAATATATAATTTTCATTTGTTTTGTGCTCAAGTGAAATGTACCATATACAAGTTGACCCTCCAGGCACGGCATCTATTAGTCTAATCCTTTTTATAAACTGCTTATGGGCCACCGCAATTTGTGTTTAATATATTCCGTTTTGTGTAAAAATTTTAAAAATAAACCATTTAAATTTTTATATTGTGATAATCGGAGAAAATGTGAAAATATTCCAATTTCGTGACATTATCAGGTGAGCGTTGTAGTTAATGGATATTAACAAAAGAAAATTGTAATCCATATAAATTTTCGAATTTGTACATAGAACAGCCGTATGCACTATGTTATAATTTTTGGGAGATATGAAAAATTATTTAATATTCAGTTATCTCTTATATATTCTACTTAAAATTTTAAATATATATTAAATTATAGGAAGAATATTAGAAATTTGAATTATCATATTTATTGATATAGCTGTTCTGGAGACGCGACATAGGATCTGGAGCCGTTTCAGAGGCTTTCAGTATGTCCTCCCTTAAACCTCAAGTTGGTAAAAACGGCAATAAGTACCGATTTGTAGCATTAAGGGAGCACAGAGTTTTAATTTGTAGCATTAAAAGATTACTACATCCTATATGGCTCCAGATATGGAGATCCTTCAGTAGTCCTCTAAGTCGTACGGAATTTGCAGGCTCAAAGTAGAACTGAAATTTCGACTCGGGTTCGACGGAAGTTTCAGCGTCGCCGGGACTCGAATATTTTCTGCGAGATGTTTAGCTTTTATTACGACAAGATTCGTTCTTTTAGAATAATACATTATTATGTAAGATATGATTTTGTATAAATCCTGTCGATTTATCAATGACCAACGCAGTCTATTTCCTTTAGATCACTTTGGGAAGACGACAGAGGATACATAATGGAAAATGCAGCGAATATATTTACAGGACGTTTTATGAAAAGCCTCTTTTCACGAACGATGGAGGAAAAGGTGACAACAAGAAGCGTACCCTTTGAAGTATCTCAATCGCCGCGTATTTTCTTTTTGTCACGTCGAACGCGATAAACCTTTGGCGAACCTCGAAAATCATTAATAATGTACGATGTGTTTATACGTTTCGTTCGAAATTGAAAACTTCGCGAAAACGCGACTCGACGAATTTTCGAGCAATACTCCTAGCGCGTAATTAATTTCCTTAGTTACTACGCGACTATTCTTGTGTAACACGATAAAAAGTAATTGAAAATAAATAATTGCGAGCAACACGCACACGTGGTTCTTCCGCAGGTGCGCATGTTTTAATGGAAACAAACTGTCGGCGGGGTATTTATCTCCACAACAATGATTTTACTTGGACATTTTTTTTCGTACCCCGTTCAATGTTCTCTGCACATTGTTACCGGCAAAATACAATTCATACAAAGCGACATTTCTCCATCCGCGCTTGCAGTCTCTCGTCGGATCACTCGGAATAACGAAAAATAATAAAATAAAAACAGAATCTTTTCTCATAGTACGCACGGTGTATTTAAAAAAAAAAAAAATAATAAAATATTTATCAGGTGTACAAAATGCGTGGAGAAACTCTCGGTTAAATGCGACGCCAACTTACAACAGTTGTGCGATTGCGTGGAAATTCCAGCCGGCAACGCAATACCGTAATCCACCAAGTGTTTCTCTTTGTTTTTCCCTTTTTTTTCCAAATAACCGTGCGACGCAAGGCACCGAGTGTGTATCTAACACAGGACGTAATAACGTGCCAGTCGAATTCGCGAATGTTCGGGTACACCGAAATATCGTGTCTCTGCGTTCTCGCGTTTCAAGGTCCGTGCGCGCTCGTGCCGCATACCGTATTTTTCTCGCGGGCTGGACGTTGGCGCGCGGGAATCCGCGAACACCACGGAAATCGACGTCCAAGACAAGCAAGTGGGAGGACATTTCCGTCGAAGTAGCGGGCTCGAAGCCAATACGGAAGATACCGCAAGCAACGATCTTACTTCGGTTAGCTCCGCTTGAATATTCGCTCGGTATCTTTCGCCGATACTATCGACCTCATTCGCGAAATTACTCCAACCTTCATTCGCACGAACGTATCGCTCACGAATTGTTGTAATATATCAGGCCAATAGAATAGTGTATTTATTTAACCGTACGCCCTTTCAGATACAAAATATGCCGGGCAGATGAAAAGGCTATCTGTCGGCAATCGTCAAACGGTTTCCATTTTATGTTTCCCTCTGTAACGTGATATCGCAAATAAATAGAAAATGATATTTTTTAGCCAATGCGGACGGAGCGTCACATGCGTACGAGTGTGTGCTCGATATGCGTATGATACGCGCGCGCTTATAGCTCGCCGTAAAATATTATAGACCGAGCAAAATACAATCTTGGAGTGCTCGTGCCGGCATATTATCATATGCTGGCATTATCACGTTCAGTTATTTCCATCGTGTTTGCGGTGTTTCGAGAACACACAAGCTAGAATACAATGAAACCGAATCTCTTTTCTCCGCATCCCAGTAAAAGATATCTCATTTTGCCGTTTTATTTGAAATTATCTGGCGGAGCATTTTCTGTCGCACACTTTTCAACGCTTATAAATTAAGATGTCTCTGATATCAGTCGCTTTCGTGTCTTTTGCTTGAAATCACTCACGTTCTGCATATAAGAACGCACGACCGCACAAACAGCCACGAGCGTCGAGTGTTCTTATTTTTAGATTCGATTTTTTCAACCTCAGCCTCGCATATGGCGATATACAAGAAGCGTCCGAATTCTAAATTTATAGCGAGTCACCTCGCCTTCCTCTCTCCTCATTGCGAGGGCGATCCTCCTTGTCTCGCGTGATTCTACCGTCCTCTCCTCCTCTCCGGTCCTCTCTCGCTCCCTCTCTCTCTCTCTCTCTCTCTCTCTCTCTCTCTCTCTCTCTCTCTCTCTCTCTCTCTCTCTCTTTCTCTCTCTCTCTCTTTCGCAGCTGAACACGTGGACGTCGTCGTTCGCCTCGAAGCCGCACGGCAGATGCCGACCGACAATTTTAGTAGAGAGCCCGGCTCTCTCAGTCTCGTTTTCGAGAAATATAAATTATTGTTTGCCGGTCCCTTTCTTCCGTGCGAGCGCCGGAGCATTTCAGGAATCCGTTAGGGAAGAATTATGGCCGTTTTCTCACGGCGAACGCGCCCCGACGGCCACTCGGTAGAAGACAAAAACATGCAGTGAAAAACGAGCGCATCACTCTCGAATATTTTTACGGATTCGCCCTCGAAATACGAAGCATGCCGCTTTAATTTCTCTTTCTGGCGTAGGTGACTTTCTGACGCTCGAAGGATATATCGTGAGGGAGTTATCGCCAGACATTATACGCTAACTCGCCGAAGGGAGATTTACATTTCTGTGTCTGGGGATGAAAAATTCATGCCACAATTAACATCGATCCGTGCATTGCCAAGTGCCGATGCCGTCGACGTTGCTGTCGTTTCTCGCGCGAGACTCAAACTCCTGCGCTTCATTTGAAGATTGTTCAGATGTTTTATATATAAATACATGCACGGAATATTCTGTGGGAAAAATCGCTGTAAAGACTACGGCAGGAGAGATATTCAAGTCGATGTGGCTCATCTAACTCGTAATTATAATAATAGATATCAAAAGGCACACCGTGCCTATATTACGCGAAACTGCGAGTTGAAACGAGGTGAGATATTCATATCTCAGCAATGGCTAACCCGATCGAGGATTTTCCAGTTCCAATCGATTTAGCCTTAAAAAATAGGAAGAAAAGTGTCCTTGTGTTTTTTGTGTAGGTTGTCTCTAAGTGTAGATATTTTAAGATAAAGTCCAAATCACGAAAAATTTCGATTTAGTAAGAAAGTAAGAAACGCTACACCGCAGAGGAGAGGGGATTTGTGCATCTCATTTTTCCGACACCAGAGTATCGGTGTTACGAGCGCGCTGAAGAAGCAACGAGTGCGAGTGAGCAAGCGATAGAGAGAGAGAGAGAGAGAAAAGCCAAGATTTTTTGCATTAAATATTTTTTATTGCATTGTTATAATAATTAATTTATTATAATAACATGTAGAATAACCATAAAAGTATTCTAGTGAATAATGAAGACACTGTTTTTGAAATATCAGACTGTGTATCGTTGAGAGTTTTCGATACATTTATCTTCAGATTGCAAATCGTTCTCATTTGCAGAATTAATGTTGAGTAGAGTTTTCCAGTTGATGTTATTGTTTTGTCATATTATTTTTTTATAGAACGGTTTTGTAGAGTTTTATTTATAGTATTCAATAGAAGAATTTATTGTTAGACGTATAAGTTTTACTTGTACAAACTTATTACTTGTATAACGAAAATAATAAATTACATTGCCTGAAGATACACGCTCAGATGCGGTACGATGCACAATACTAAAAGCGTAAACATTGCCGTTTATCTTGAATAAAGAATTAATTATATTATAATCATATATATATATATATATGTTAGGTTTCTCAGTTGGCGTTACTATTTTAACATATCATTTCTTTTGTAAAGTAGAACAGTGTTGCAGAGTTTTATTATAGTTATAACTTTTACTTGTAAAATTTTATATTATATATATAACTTGAAAAAAATAATTTGAAATTCCTAAAAATAACACAATATGTGTTGCGTGTGTACTTGGCGTCTCTTTTTACCTTTTTGTTTAAAAAAGTAAGTTTTATACAACGGGTTCTCTGAAGCCCTGTCTACAATCAATCATATGTCCATGGTTCAATGAAAAAATTTATTTTCCGAAAACGAGTTTTCCTCATTAGACCACTGACTGCCTTCCAACATCCGACTCTAACATACGACGTATTGTAGAACCGGCATTAGACGCGTTCCGGCGGGACAAGGTCGTGCGACTTTGAAAACAACATATTCATAAGTACGCAACTGCCGCGATTGCCTCCATTATTGTTTACGCCGCGGCGGCGGACGGATCGGCGGATTGCTGCGCGTAATAATTTCCGAATTTTCACGCTCGATCACAGTGTACGCGCGCGTGTAACGTGTGATATTCGTGCGTGCGTGCGTATGTGTGTGTGTATGGTGCGTGACGATCCGGTGCATCTTGAGCAATAGCAGTGTTTCATGGTCTTTAAAGGTAAACTTTTATTGGTTAACTTGGTGAAGTTGAAGAAGTCTAATTTATAGTCTCGAGTCTTCGTACTTTTGATGCGGGGTGCATTTTGTAATACTAATGAGGAAACTCGTTTTTTGTTACAGATCTGCTGGAATTTGCGATAGCTGCGGTTATCGGGACGCAGTTTCGACGGACGCGGATGCCGCACCGGAGGATCCGGTTCGGGCCGAGCAGAGTTGGCTTGAAGGTGAGGTTTACCGATCGTTTGTACTTTGGTCGTTTCTTCTTGATTCATTGCGATCGAAAACCGAGCGATTGGAATAAAACCCGTTGAATTACGATGGCAAAGGGTTAATGTTTGTATCTGCGCGCGCGCTTCCGCGAACTGAACTCAACTTAACCTAACTTTTAAACCAACAGTTTAACTAACGAAACTATATTTTTTGTTACAGATCCGCAGCAGAACGCGGCTGACTCTGTCTGCTGTGTATCGGTGAGTCAGAGAAGAAAAGACATTTTTATGGTGATGGGTGTTTGCAATATCTCGAAAAAATCAATGCGATTTAATTATATTTTTTTCACACGTTACTCGAAATAATCAGGAGATCGAGTCTTTCAATAACCGTATTGCACAACAGAATCTTTAAGATATAATATATATTTCTCTCTTTTATATTTACTCTGAATCATTAAAAGATACAGATATAAATGCTTTGGTTTATTATTATATTGAAGTCAAGATATGGAATTATTTGCTGTGATTCAATCAATATAACTCCTGCTTCGAGTAGTGTGTAATGTTAAAATTTGATCAGAATTGCGCCATGAAATTCACCATTATTTATTTTATTCGGCTTGATCAATTTTATGTCTGTCGAGTTCATTAATTTTCTACATTTTTCACGCGTGTCAGAAACAATAATATTTTATTTGAAATTATCGATAAATTCGGTATGCGCGTTTATTTACATTACAACTTGGTTCTTACGAAACAAGATGTGCGTTTCTTTTGAATTACCGTTCGCGAAACAAAACATTTTCGTTTTTTCTCTCTTGTCTAAACGTCGTAATTTTCACTCGATTGATTCTACGCGAATCGCGTCTCACGTATACATTCTCGGAACGTGGCAATTTATCGTGTTTACTTCTTTCTGGGATAAAAATCTCATTTCTTGAACGCGACCATATATGCTTCTTTGTCTCGCCATTCCTTTTCGTTAAATCCCATCGAAATTGATGAAAGAGAAATAGTAAACAAAGAGAAAGAAAAAGCGACAAAATATTGTGAAAAAGAAACTTGTCCTGGATGCTGAGGAGACTGGACATTGGACGAATCACAGGAGTCAACGAAAGTCGGTGAGTGAGATCAAACGCTCAGAAAGCGTTATGTTTTATAATGCATGCTCATATATAAATCGCATTGGTTTTTGATCAGAGATATTAAAAAATAGTGCGCGATAATATGCGTTCATATTTAGCTTAATAAAAATGTGAATTGCGAGAAGCACTGTTTGCTTCCTCTCTGATCATTGCGGAAATATTTATTCTGCGAAAAATATACGCGGAACCGTGAGAGTGATAATCGGTAAGATATATGTTTGACGAATGAAAAACCATACTGATTGCACTGAAGCTGGCTTCTTTTTGCAACGTTTTATATGAATATTAATCTGATAATTTGTGCATAATATTTTATGCGCAGTGTCAATTTAAGAAAATTTAACGAATCACTGCTATGGCAGTCTCTTCCTCGATATACACCGATATATTTGTTCTCATGCTCGTGCTTCGGCTTCGAGCTAATAAAAATATTAGCGACCGCGTTCCTCGTCAATGTGACCTCGGCGATGTTTACACCTCGGCAGGTGCGATCCCGTGCTCGTTGTTTACGTCCGATAATTTTCAATATGTTCGTTTCTTTCCGCGAAGGCGCGTTTGATTAGACCGGGCTAGATGGTATCTCAATAAAGAGAACTGCCTGACAGCTCTTACTCATCCCGTACCATTTGGTTTTACGTCAGCGCGAATAACAATTGAATTGATATAACTTTGTTTAATGTGAAATGTTAGAAAATATATCAGGTACCCAAAAAGTTCTTGCTGATGCTTTGTTAGTCACAATTCTAGAAATTTTTATAGTTACTAACTAATGCGTGTGTATATAACTCGTGTGTGTATATAACAATACATAACTCGAATTATAAAATATATCCCTTGTCATTCAATTGTCACTTTCAGAGCAGTAAACATCAATTTGTGTGTAATTTTTACCCACTTAATATAGCTATCCAAAAATAAATTATTCGTACGCGTTTATTATGCTTTGAACATAGTTTCAACGCGTCAAAAGCTTGTCGAAGTATTGATATGGCATTCGGAAAAAATGCAGTAAAGGAAGGAACTGCTCGTTACGGATTTCAAAAGTTTGCTTCAGGTGATGAAAGCCTTGAAGATGCATTCCGATCTGAAAAACCATTTTCTTTCAATCACGAGGATCTGAGGACTACAATCGAGACGAATTCAAAATTAACTTGCGGCAAGCTTGAAAGACAGTGAAATTATTTAACGTCAGTTCTTTAATTTTTCACACAAAAACAGCAAAAACTTTTCTGGATACCTAATAGATAATAACTTCCCGATAAATTTACGGTACATAGATATATAATAAAATGATATAATATTCCACATTGGCGTGATCGACAACACAATATAAGTTAATACATCATCGTGTCCAAAAACTTTTTGCTTTCGACGTTACTTTTTCATAAGCAATGACAAAATTTCGTAAAGCGTTTGCAGCAACTAAAGAATCAGTTTTAATGGACGGATTACTACCGTATCGATAACTTATCAGTTACCGGAAACTTTTCTCGCAAAGGAAGAAAGAGAGCAGCGGTGAGGTCGTACACAAAGGGAAGAGAGAAAACTTTCCAAGTGGCCGAAAGTTCGCGCTCGAGGAAGTGTAAATGCTGCAAAATCCTCGCACCGCTATGTGACTGGACGTATAACGCGAATACGTGAGTCGACCGTTCTCCTTTAGTCCGAGAGACACTTTAAACATATAACAAACTTCCTCAATGAGGAAAAGCTCGTGCAATTCGCGCCACCGTGTATAGTGCATGTTGTAAGCACGTCACTTTCAATTGAATTTTCCATACTTAATTATCTCCATTTATTATCCGTTGGACTCTTGCTTCCCATGTGACAAATACTTTCCCTTTTTTGCGTTGCTTTTTAGTCCCCTCTCGACTCCTCAAGCCACACTTTCTCCGTGGAACAGCTGTAAATGCATCGCTGCATTATTCATTTTACCGAGCTTTTAAGTATTGCTCTTTTTGCCATGTTTTGACCGAAAAAATGACTCTTCGCCGATGAAACACATCGATAAGTATATAGATTTGGTAAACTGTAATCATTGTTCAATCTTAATCGACTGCAAGTACCGTAAAAACAATATAAAGCAACGTGACAATTCGCAATAAAATCTTCGCACGTACTGGAATCCTTGGTAAATTATGCGCATTCAATTTCATCGTTTATCGCTTTCATATTATAATATACATAGAGGTTAATAAAATATAGAACTCTTCTGTGTGCTATAACTTTGTTAGATTTGACGCGTTGTTTAAAACAAGCAGGTAATATAATACTTTCTACGGGCAGAATGTTGCTAATGAAATAATCAAATAATTCTTGATCTCGGGTAATTAATTCATCGTAATAATAGCTAATTTATCACGATGCTAAGGGCACGCCCTTTGCTTAACCTCGAAGTACTTCTCCCACGGAAATAATTCGTGCGCCGGTTGTATTCGTCCACTCGTATAATGAAATAAATTAAGCTGACGTACTAGCTTTTAAACTAATTATACCACATGCGGGAAATTGTGGTTTTGTCATATGTAATATTAGAGAGCTTATTTCCTCCAGCATTTCATCATGGTTTGCTCATTGCGTGTTAGTCGCGCTCATACATACTCATTAAAATTTGACTCTTGTTATTACCGTCACGCTCGTTACGCTATTTCTCAAGAGCGTCAATGGAGTTCAACCGGTTACGTGGACTACTTAAATCTTCCGAATTTTATAGAGTCGCGCTTCTCTCTCGGCGCGACGCACTCAACGACAGCGCGATCCTTCGCCCTTAAGCGTTGTTCCAAGTTCGCTCGAAAGAGGATTAGGTATCCACTTTCGGAACAAGTGCAGCAACGACGAGATCTCGAATGTCGTAAATGCAGACACTCGAGTGTAATTGGGAAATTTCTGCGAATTGCACCGGTGGAACTTATCGCCGATGGAAAACAAGAGAGTGCAAAAAAATATGAAGGGGAGATCAGGGGTTAGGTTAGGGGCCAATCGGCGCTAATCACGACCTGTCCCGTGTCGAAATTACGCTTCACCGCCGCCCGGGGGAAATTTCTTTTTCGTGTAAGTATGTAAACGTCGCGATGTCCCCGGGAAGTACTTGGAAGTTAAAGTGTTCCCGTTCGTACGACGAGAAAGTTTACTGCACCCGCGTCTTACGGCGCTGGCGCGACAGATGCATACGCGGCGGGACAAGTTTCTTGGCTCGGGCCACGGGCGAAACTGCGACCGTTTCGCAGTTAACAATGCGGTTACCCTGTGGTCCTACCTTGCCTTTTTGTCGCTATAAAGCACCTTACTTTGTCGGGCTAAGCATAGGCAGTATGCGCGGTTTTACTAATTCATCGTCGTTACGGTGGCTGCTTCTTGCTCTGCGACATTAATCAACGGTCTTACACTTAATGAAGCGGACTACGGTGTGCTTTTAAGATAATTAATACATCCCGTGATTGTTTCTTACGCGCCATGCGGAGAAAACCGTGGCGGTGGCGAACGTGCTGCAATAAATTTGATATCGAAACATGCCATCCTGAGGGAGGGAAAAGCGGATGAAGAAGAAACTTTTCGATACTCTCATTGGTTCACCAACTATGAAAACCGCGAGCGAACAAAGGATTTCAAACAAAAATATAAAATAATTATGATAACACGTATTAAGTATATAATAATAATTAAGTAATCACGAATGAGATAAATTAATCACAGGATAAAGTAGGTACCGAAGCGTTTTCGTGAAACCGAGTGTATGTGTGTGTGTGTGTGTGTGTGTGTGTGTGTGTGTGTGTGTGTGAGTATAGATCGCAAATTTAGAAAAAGATATTAAATTTAAGAAGTCTCATACGTTTGTCTTCATATAGTAGGTAATGCAAACTGAAACTATTCCCCGAAGAAAAATAGCCGCAGTGGGAAGTGATGCATAGTGTGCCGCAAACGCGACATTAAAGTCTGAGATGGAGTTTCTTGACTTTGGAAGTTGTCACGTCGTCAGTCTTTCGCTAATATTTTGTTAGTCACTGTGGAAGATAGATTATATATTTCATGAGATCTGTGGTACTCTATCTTTCTTTCTTATTTTTATAATTGCTCCATGTAGAGAGAAATTATCGCGGTATATTTGTCGCATGTTTCAAGTATTAATGAAACTGCTCTTGAAAGCCAAATATATTTTACTGGCGCTGCTAAAGCGAGTATTTCGCTTCGAGGCAAGAAACGAAAGAACGCTTCGCAACAAGAGGAATTAAGCAAATTCCGTTGAGCGGAAAAGAGTTCAGGTGCATTAGCGAAGTCGACTTGTGAATTAGCAGGGCGAAAGTGCTTTTAACACGGCATTCGATTCTCCTTTTTTCTTCATTTCCGTCAGCTCCATACAAATAAACGCATTGTGCTGGTAGATTTTTAATCACTCCGTAATGTGAATAGTTCTTTTAGCGAGGCGTGATTAATCCGAGCTCCTTTGCAACCGCATAGATTCCTGGAAGTGCGTACATAATGAGGAGAAATCGTGGCATTTGACTAAGCAATTAGTGCCAACGGTTCTTCGCGAAAAGAAGGATTATCCCATTACAAATTACACCCGACCGCATTCGAGATTGCGAATGTCATCAAAGCTGTACTCTAATGAACTTATCTTTATGCATGGACGTGCGAATGGATACCGGCAAAAGTGAATCTACTTCTCGTTACAACGCGCTTACGAGCATTTTAAGAAGAAAAGCAGGCGTAGAAATGGGAACAGAATTGAAAGTGGATATTGTGCAAGAAACGAATAGTACGCTCAGCGTGTTATATTTATATCTTATCGGAAGTGGAATTTTGCATTTTAATGGAGCACGTATCAAAATTATTAATTGCATATTTATTGGTATAATATATATGTCGGACTACTTTGGATCTATGGCAACGCTTCTCTTGCAAAACATCACGCCTAATAAAGCAAGCATTTGCCTTTTCATCCGCTATCGATATCACTGGTCTCGTATTCCATCAATTGCGCACAAATTGAAGCGTAACGTCATATACGAACACATTAGCATATGGAGCTTTAGAGAACGAGCGACATAGACGCAAAAATCAATTCGTCCTTGCGCACGAGCGCGACTTATGGAGACTCGCGTTAGTTATGCATTTCGCGACGGTAACCGTCCGAGATACATACACGCCGTTTGTTAAAAGTTCTACGATGCCCATAGTATACGTGTACAGTCATAGACGAGGAAAATTTATAGGAAGGAAGCTCGAGGTCGGTATACAGTCGCGATAAAACGACGTGAAACGACCTGTGGAGCTGCGCGCCTCTCTGTTGCCATTTGTCGAGGCGAATTTCGCACGGGCTTTGATAAATAAATATCACCGCCAAGCCTGCATCCATCCCGAAGGTCTATTTAGATAGAGCGATTTTTTATTTTATATCTATGCGACGTTTCTGGATTGTACCGTATTTTATACTTAGCGGGCAAACACTTACGATACAATTTGAAAGATCGGATCCCTTCGTGTCTCTCTCTCTCTCTCTCTCTTTATAGAAAATTAAGCTGCACAATAAGATAAAGTATATAAAAAACTATTATTATTTACTAGAGATGTGCGAATCAAGAATTTTTACGCCGAATCGAATCAAATCGAATCTCATTTTTTAAATTCGAATTCGAATCGAATCGAATCTATGAAATTTCATTCAAATTCGAATCGAATGAAATCGAATCGAATCATTAAAAAATTTAACATGACTATTAAACATGCAAATAATGATGGAAGATTTTATGAAAGGAAATATTGATATTGTAATATCATCTTAAAGTAAAATATATATTTAAATAATTAAAGTAATTTATAATTAAGTTATTAATTATAAGTTAAGTTAATTACAAGTTAAGGGTTCAAACATACAGACCCAGATGGTCCACTTTATAGCTAATGCACGCAAATGATAATGTATTTGATTCCTATTCGAATTATTCGGATTCGAATCATAGGGATTCGGATTGGAATTCGAATAGTTCGGACATCTCTACTATTTACTGAAGGTTATATTATGTTGCAACATTTTAGTGTATTTTTAAGATAATATATCATATGAAAAATCTTAAAGAAATACATCATATGAAAAAAAATATATACATATATTTTGGATTTATCTCATTACGTTATATCTTTTCCAAGTATCAAATGAGAGCAACATTCATTTTTGTAATTTGCCGAGTTGAAAAATAATAAAAGTCGAATATAAATTTCTAAATGTTTATTAAAAATATAAATGTGAAAAATTCAATTTATTTTGAAGAATAATATTTTTATTAATAGTTGGCATTATTAACGTAAAAATTTGGAATAATCATTGGAAGTAACACTCATAAGGCAATTTTATTCTTATATCGTTTCATCCCTTTTGTTATTGTTCGAGATTTTATACGGTTCAATTGTAATGATTCATTTGGAACGATATTTTTCCAGTAATATATTCCTCAATAAGTTACCACTCCCCCATTTTGCCCCATTTTGCAAATCGATTAATCGAATTAAAGCATTTAACTGAATCGCGCTAGAAAGAATAGTGTATTCTTTTAATTTTCGTAATTCTTGTCGGAGGCGCGGCGAAAGTGTCGATTTAGGAATACATGACATTGAATATTGCGCCCTATAATATTAATGCCGTCGAGTTCTCGATTCGAAAATGACATAGTGGCGTCGCGAATCGCTTAATTAAATTGTTAGCTGAAAGATACGTTGTATATCGCCATGTGTTAATTTCTAATCAGTGCGCGACGAAAATAACGAACCTTTGCGCTAATGTTGCGCACTTGCAACTGATGCTCGTCGTCGCGTACGTGCGCCGGCAATTACGTCAATTGCATGTGTCACTGTTTGCTTATCAGAATTATGGTAATATCGCTCGGACGTTGCGGCGATGTTTGGGTGGGCTGTGATTATTTAGCATCAAATATGTTTTGCGCTTGCGCTAAACGTACTAATGCGCGACTAATATGCCGCGGCAAATACGACAATTAGGGAAACTCGTTGGCGTTGCGGCAAATAGGATATCGCTTCGCTCTACTTTTTCTTTTCCTCGCTAGGTAAAACGCTAGTCTTTCTTGATAGGTGAAATGATATTTCGGTCGGAATTTTGGATACCATCCGGAAACTGTAGAATTCTTCATGGGTAAGCGGACACATGGAAATTTTCGTACGGCTTCGCTGTTAGAATTTCCAGTTTTTTTTTCCGCAACGGGTTTCTACATCTTCTACTTCTAATAGCGTTTCGTTATGTTTTTTTTTTCTCGCTAGGATACGCTGTTAGGTTTTCCTGTAAATAAACGAACGTGTAGATGCCAATGTACATATCGACAGATAGCGCGGGTGGAACAATACCTGTACCTGTAGAAATATGTAGCGCAAAAATGGAGATTTCGCAAGCGATATCCGGAGGATAGCGGGAATATGAAAGATTTATATATGCGAAAGTTAAAATACTAACGGAGAAAATAATTGCCAATCAACGTTGGTGCGATTACGCGCATTAGCGGATTATATGAACGACGCGGAAGGATTAATGAAACGCAATATGCTGATATTGATCATTAATAATCGATGCAAATCTTATTTACATTAGTTATGGCAGGTATGCCGAAACGTAAACGAAAATATAGCTCGCGTTTGAAATTACGTTGTAGTTGTCAATAATCCCTCCGTCGGTATTTTAATATTCCAGGCTGCGTACGAGGGCGGATTTATTTGATTTAATTGCACGCGGAGGAATCAATAGTCACGAAACGTAATTAATATCGCCTGTGTATCATATTATTATCTCCTATTGGGCATTTTACAATGACGTTGCGCATCTTCTACGTGTATTCTGCTTGTCAATGCAAGAGAGTACCGCGATTTCCCTTCTAAGCTTATGCAAATGCTGATAGTATGGTAACACTCGACTTGACAGTTATTTTTATTCGTACTTCATTATCGCGTTGATGATATTTTCCCTCTCTATAAAGTCAGCCAATTAGAGCCTTGGGTAACGAGTTTGCCAAGTGGATAAGTTTCGCTAACGCAGAATCGTCCATTCCCAACGGTTGAAAATTCGCATTAAATTATTATGAGCTATGAGTAAAGTTTCCGCCTAACGTCAAACAACATTATTAAAAACATCCGGATATATTGTTATTCTTTGCAATACTATCTCCCTCGACTTGCGCAACACCTGCGTATGAACTTTCCTAGTTGTTTTTATGAATATTGCAGCCCTCCGTATACCCTGTTTTCGTTTGCAGATATTCATGCTCTGAATATTCGCTCGTGTTATCGGCAACGGTATCGAGTTTTCGGGCCGCTATTATGACCCGAGTAAAATCGTTACCATATCGTCCGAAATTCGTTGGGGAACTCATGTCGCGAAATCAGCAGAAGGGAAAAATTCGCTTAAGCCGTCTCGTTAGCCATAGGAGCGCGGTTATACGACGCGATTCTCAATGTCTTAACGTCAAGGTTTAGTCGACTATTGTGGCTGACGATCGTTTCGAAGGAAAATAACGTCGTCGATACGGGAACGATAGAGATGAAAGACAAACGTCCTTTCATGGGGATCAGCTGAGGGATAAGCCGACTATGCGGCGAAAAGCGGAGAAAGAGGAGGGAGAAATAATGGAGTCGGGCATTATCGTAGCATATCTCAATCAAGTTTTGCCGCAAAATGTACGAAAAAGAAGGTTCCTAGTCAGTAAGCCGGATTATCCGCCGCAAGATAGATGGGCTGGTCCGTTTGCGCCTTCGTGTGGCCACCTGCATAAGTATGCCGACGCGTTATTCGCGAGGTGCGCGTTAAGTATATCTAATCGTGATTAATTCCAGCCGGAGCAAGTTCTGATCTATAATATAATGGATTAAGAGAACGGGTCACTTATATTACCACTCATGAACACTTAGCTTTCACAGAGCTGAATGAAGACCGAGTATCTTTCTTTCACATTCAGAATAGAATTTATAAAAGTAAATAACACATGATTTTTAAATACCAAATATATCTTATTCTTCTTCTTCTTCACAATTGGCCCGAAGCTAGATATTCTATTAGCCAAATATATCTTATTATATAATATATCGTATTTTTTTCTTCTTATAAAGGGTGTCCCAAAATTCACGCAAGAAGTAATTTTGATAGAAAACACAGGTTTATAATTAAAAATTGTAAATTTTTTATTGATTCATAAAAGTATACAGTATAGGGTTATGTATGGAATAGCATATCGGGTAAATGGCCTCCACGGCTTCGCTGGTACATATGCACTCTTTTATTGAAATTTTCCATGATCGATTTTTGCATAAATGTGGCTGAATTTCGTTGATACAGCGCTCAATTTCCTCCTTGGTGCGGGGCATGGGTGGTCGTGGGCTTGTTGGCATAAACCTTAGACTTCAAAAACCCCAAAGAAAAAAGTCCAACGGCGTTAAGTCGCATGATCTAGGCGGCCAAATCTGATCATCAAAACGGAAAATTACACGACCAGGAAATGACTCATGCAGTAATTGAATTGTTTCTCGGGCTGTATGGCATGTAGCACCGTCTTGTTGAAACCACATGTCGTCCACATCCATAACTTGCAATTTAGGCACAAAAGACTGGATTATCACGTCGCGATAGCGAACACCATTAACTGTTATTGCCTGACCAGCCACATTTTCGAAGAAGAATGGTCCGATGATGCCTCCAACCCAAAATCCGCACCAAACAGTGACACGTTGTGGATGCATTTGTTTCTCAACAACAATCACTCGTGGATTTTCTGAACTCCAAATGCGACAATTTTGTCGATTAACCAAGCCATCAAGATGAAAATGAGCCTCATCGCTGAAGATGATTTTATTCGAAACATCAGCATCCACTTGTTGTTGTTCCATAATCCATCCAACGAATTCTCTTCGCTGTGGCTTAGCTGTGTTTACCCGATATGCTATTCCATACATAACCCTGTACTGTATACTTTATGAATCAATAAGAAATTTACAGTTTTTAATTATAAACCTGTTTTCTATCAAAATTACTTCTTGCGCGAATTTTGGGACACCCTTTATATCTTGTATTATTCAGGTGAGGCAGTTCAAATAACGTTTCTGCTAATAGCTCGTTTTTTGCTTGCGATAAAGCTAAATAAAAGTAAAAAAATAAAGAAGAAGATAGCAGCTCTAGCGAATTATAAAAAACTTATAAGTAAAAAAAACAAATAACTCGATAATTTATAATCTTCTTTCAATCACAAACTCATTTTTCTGCTCGCAGTTTACTTCGTCAAGCTTTGGTAAAATAAAATGTCTTTCGAGAAAAGAAAGAGAGAAAGAGAGAGACAGAGATAAAAAGTTGGATTTATGTTAAAAGAAATAGTTGAAACTAAATGAAACTAATTGTCAGAGATTGAGATAAGACTTTGCGTACTGCAGAGGTTATATACGACGTAATCAAGTTTCGTTTCTTCCCTTGCGTTTTTGGGCATCATTTGTCCGGCTTTGAGAGTACATAGCTACAGCCAAATATTTACAGTACGTTAGATTGTAAATAACTCGCCGAATAGATCCGATTTGGCCTTCGCCGTACGCCGTACGTATTTCGTTCTATGTTCAACAGAAGGTTCAGAACCGACCGGGGTGCGACGTGTCTCGAATAAATCATTTGTTTGTGCACGCCAAAGTTGGCGCATATGTACAGGTTGCGTGAAAAGTTCGCGGAGCGGCATCTATAAGTAAACCGTAGAATTATAAATTGTAGTCGGTTATATGGAATCACTCTTCACATGAACCTAGATTAGGTTTCATTTCCATCTGTCAATTCTTTCTATGTTTACAAGCCAATTGAAGTTGACGTGTCAGTATATTTGTTTGCAATGGAAAATTTGAAACAGCGTGCAGTGATTGAGTTCTTTGTTAAAAAAAGGTTTAAAGGCAATGGAAATTCATTCCGAGATGGTAAATGTGTTAGGGGAATCTGCTCCTTCAAAAACAATGGTTTGTAAATGGGCACTTGAGTTTCAACGTGGTCGTACAAACATTGAAGATGATCCACGCAGTGGACGTCCAAAAAGCGCATCAACACCAGAAATCATTGAGCAAATACGTGTTATTGTTTCTGAAGATCCAAGTGTGACTACGCGTGAAATTGCTCATACCATAGGCATTTCAGATGAACGGGTACGGCATATTTTGCATAAAGAATTACAAATGAAAAAGGTGTTTGGAAAAGTGGTGTCGCATACGTTAACAATTCAACAAAAACTCGCTCGAAAGCAAATTTCTCAGCGTCATTTGGATCGTTTTAAGAACAATAAAACCGATTTTGTGCGTCGTTTTACAACTATGGATGAGACTGGATCTATCACCATGATCCTAAATTGAAACTGGAACGTTTACAGTGGACTGAAGCTAGATATTCAGCTCCAAAGCAAACAAAGCATGAAAAATCGGCAAAAAAGTTTTGGCATCAGTTTTTTGGGATGCTAAAGGGATTTTGTTAATTGACTATCTGGAAAAAGGTAAAACAATTTACTCTGAATATTATTGTAACCTTTTGGCTCAATTGGACGCAAAAATTCGTGAGAAAAGACCTGGTTTGCAGCACAAACAAATCATTTTTCACCAAGACAACGTACCTGCTCACAAAAGTGTTTTGTCAATGTCTAAATTCAATGAATTGAAGTACAAATTGCTTGATCATCCACCGTATTCGCCAGATTTGGCACCCAGCGACTTTTATCTGTTCCGAAACCTGAAACAATTCCTCCGTGGAAAGCATTTTTTGTCGAATGAAGAAGCTATAGCAGCCGTAGAGGCATATTTCGCAGACCTTCCAGAAACACACTTCCGCGATGGAATAAAATTATTGGAGAGCCATTGGGCCAAGTGTATTGAAGTTAATGGAGACTATATTGAAGAATAAAATCATTTTTAGAATTAGGTATTCTTTATTTCAGTTTCGCTCCGCGAACTTTTCACGCAACCTGTATTACGCGATACATATTCGTTAAAGAAACACCGTAGTATTAATTTCTAGACACGCTTCTTAAAATTGGATTTAGCACTCGTTGCATTCCGAGTGATGCGTGTGCTTGAAAGCCTCTTCGAAAGTTCGCAGGTATAAAATTTTATTACATTAAATGTAAATATAATTCATATTAAAATAATTATGTTCTGCGTGTCACGGAAGAGAGGCGTCTACGTTATATCTTATCCGCTGTATTACGGTCTCCCAGTTCAGCTCAATATTCAATATGACGCAACGATGGATTTTATCCCACGAGATATGTAGAAGTAACGAAGATGTTTATACTGAAGCTGATCGATACAGTAATCCGAGGTGAGATTGCCGGAGAAGCGCTTGATGTTACATCATATCGTTTATAAAGATTATAGAATCTCGAAACGTAAGTTCAAGCACGGATAAAATTCCCGTAAAAAAGGTTAAAGAAATACTTTTTTTTTAATTTATATAGTTCTCCATTTTTCTGCCTTTCATTCAATTGCATTAAGTCATGTAGCGTCGAATATATATTATCAGTGTTTCTTTTTACTTTTATTTTAATTCTATTGGGAATTTTATGTGTCTAGGACGTTAAATTTATTTTGTTATCGAGAAATATCTTGCTCGCAGTATTATTTTATAAACAATGTGACACACACGTGTAGTCGACGTTTCGTATTTAGCGCGATAATATAGCGAATATTATCATTATTATTATTAATATCATTATTTAAAAAAATATTTTATGCTTTGCCGCGTTATGTTTTACAGACAATAAACATAAAACACGCAAATGCCATTTTGTAACCCCTGAGAGAGATTTCACTATCTTTAATTTCAATCTCGAAAGTAATCTAGATAATGGACGTTTCAGCAAATTTCGCACGCAGCAAGAAAGTACGAGATATTTTTTAACATGCATACGGCTAATTCCGAGATTCCGTTAAATAATGCTGGTGTTATTCGGGCTCGTGGTATTTAGCGGCGTAATTTCGGTGGATATAAGGGCGCCACAACGCGAGGGTATACAGTGCAGCCCCCATTTGTTACGCGCGACAAAAACAATGGCGCTATCAGCATCGTCGCTTGAATAAATAATAGCCGCTTTCGGTCCTGCACAAATTTCATCACCGCAAAATTGAGTACCTTCATTAATGAGTAGCTAAACGAAACAATAGGCATTATCTGCGTACGCATACATAAAAGGACGCTTGCTCTATTGCGTCGAGAGAGAGAGAGAGAGAGAGAGAGCTTCATCAAATTCTCGTTAACTAACGTTGAATTCATAATACGTCGAATTTTAACAACTTGATAAGGAACGATTGCTTTTGAATATTATGAACGATAACGTACACCGGCCGGAAAAATATACTTTTATTTGCCTCGTTGAAGTTCAATGCAACTCGGTACAATTCTTATCTCGCGTATTCATATTCGTATGGAACCGTGGAAGAGTAATTTGTTAAACGAAGTCGAAGAAAGATTTCACAAGCGACGCACACACGCGATACACGAATCATGTTTTGCAAAGTAAAAGTTTGACGAGCAACTGTCCTGCTGACATAGGAAAAAAGATTTCGTATAAAAATGTCATAAAAATCATTGATTCAACCAAGAGATAACACAGAATGTATCACCCGCGATACTTTTTGTCGGTACAGTTGAATATGGATTTTTCGCCCCTGCTGTATCCGGTATTTCGACTTAGGCAGCTATCTCTATGTACGAAGCGAAGATAGAATAGGTCGTGCGCTTTTTACGAGCGCATACATCCTCGTTGCACGAGGGTTATTGCCGGGAATGAGGGATTCTACTACGAGACGTTTATTACGACGCTGACGTTTCGACGACATTTAAAATGTATAAATACATTTCGTTTATTACGAAGTCGAAGGAAGCGCAGGGTCGTGCGCGGCGCGTGCAGGGTTCGGAGGGTATTACGCCCTACGAGGATACAGCTGGAATATAAAGCTAGACTACACAATCAATATTAACACCCCAGACGCGCGCATTCCACATCACACGGGATCCCTCTCCACGGGACTGCTCTCCTTCTTAGTTTTCTTTTGTCGGTATAAATATTATGAGGCCAGAGACGAAAACTTTAGTTTTACGACATTCGATAGGGCTTCCGCGGGCCAAGTATCTTACGGTAGTTCTACTCCATCGAACCGTTTCAGTTTCCTCGCCCGGTTGAAATGGCCGTGTTCCGCTTCAACGTACCTGACTACTTATCCCTTCGCAAGGACACTCTAAAAATCTTCTCTCGCAACTTTCGCGTAGAAAGTCTTTTATCCTCGATACAATCGCCATATTCCCCCCCATATATACATATACATATACATATACATATATATTAATTTTTTTAACACACACACACACACATACTATATACAAGGTGTTCGAGATCTTTTGAAAACGAAAAATTGTGAAGATTAATCAGACCAAATTGAAAAGAAAAGTCATGTATCGTTTTGCAAAAATTGCAATAGTTATTAAGAATAATCCCCTTGAAAAGTACAACTTTTTCTTTAGATTTTTTCACATCATCAAACATAACAAAATTAAACAAGAAATATTTTGAGTAGTCAAGTATATGAAACATTTTATATATATATATACAATATATATATATATATAAAATGTTTCGTTAATATGTATGTTAATATGTATGTTAATATATATATATGAAATATATATATATAAAAAATATATATATATATAAAAATATATATATATATATAGAGAGAGAGAGAGAGAGAGAGAGAGAGAGAGAGAGAGAGAGAGGAGGAGATTAGCAACGACAAAGTCACGTAATAAATTGGTTGGTTTAATGTGCTGTTTGCACAATTTGTCGCAATGTATTATTTATGTCTATACGCAATATATGCAGTAACATATATATAATATATATACATATATATCCTATAATAATAGTAACATTTTCAACAGTATATTCTATCCAGAGATCGTGCGCTATTCATTTTCATTGAAAATTTGATCCTCATATTTCTCATTGAAAACAGAGAAAATCTCTATACGCGAAATACGACATACATCAGGACATACATTTTTCATTATCTTTTTCCATTACTATAAAATATTCGAAAGAGAATTTATCAAAAGTTTTTGTGAGGTGCTGCTGTAGCAACAGCATGAGCTGACAAAAAGCATATTCATGGAAATTGTATTAAAAAATACTCATCATTAGCGTAAAAAGGGTCTGCAAATTGTATGAAAGGTCGGGAAAAGTTTGAAAGCACCTCATGGTATATGTGTAGGACGAACATGCGATCAGCGTTGAATCGACGTGAAAATACAAGACATCGCTGCAGCGTGACCTGATGTGGACTAAGCGGATCAACCGGCGAAGACGCGGCGTCGAGTCGAGTCGAGCCGAGTCGAGTCGAGTCACATCGCATGAACCAAATGGATTTCTAGAGCGATGCCTAATGCCATTCCGAGTAATCCCAAAATCTCAAGAATAAAGCTTAGCTCAGGCTTGACGTTCGCGCCGTGTGACTTAAAGGTCGCACTCGCCAGGTATCCCAATTATTGTTACGAGCTCGCGAAATGCGCTTCCCGCCATCGCCCGGCTCCGAATTAATTTTTCACGACGCTCGTTCTAGTAGTAAAGACGAGTGGATGAAGAAAAAACATATACATGGGGTGATTAGGATAAACTATTCATCCTAGCGCGACGTGTCCTGTTACAAACCGGACGTTAACTTCCCTCGTTGAATAACGTTTTAACGTAAGTCATATATCAAAGGGAACGCAGCAACGGCAAAAACGATCGAATATCTATCTCTCAACGGGGTCTCCGGCGGAAGCGTGAAATGAATAGACGTCTATATATTACTTTCGCGTGAACAATGCGCTTGCTCTTTTCCGCGTGAGGTATTCCGATATCGCGAAACGTAAATAGCGAAACGTCAATGCACGTCGCATATACGTATGATCCGCATATTTTCACAATAGTCGCGTGTATTCTTGCGTAAGCGGCAAATGCGCGTTTTAATACGTCGTGACTTCGCGTTTTAGTAGAAAAGCGCGTATCCGTATACAGCCGATGTATTACCTTCGCGCCGAGGCGATCAATGTTACATCCCGCGAGTCGCAGATAGAATATGCGACGTTTGTTTCTCTTTTTCCTTCTATTTTTAACAAGCAAGAGAGAGCGCTCTCCATCTGACAGAGTCCTCGTATCGTCAAAAGCGACGAGGGATTATTTTAGGTCATATTAAATGCCCCACTCTACATAATAGCGCGGCGCGGGATAATGCAATCTGAGTGCAAACAATAACGTTTAGTCAGCGTAGTCATACGAGGCGTATTCAAGTATGCGAAATATTCAAGCTGCTGGCTGTGATCGATAGGACGGCGTACTATCGCGCACAGCAGTGGAGTTCAATGGGTGTCCGTTATACGTCAAGCCTGAATGTGAGAAATACTCAATAATCAGCTTGTGAACGTAGCGAAAAACTTGATGAATGCGAGTGCTTCGACGTCGCTTCATGTCGCGGCATAAACACACGGGTATTATTACAGACGGGCGTGCGCGCCAGGTTACTTTTCGCACGCACGTGTTTGACCGATCAAATTGAAGGAAGGCTAATGGATAAAACAGTTTATCTCTGGAAAATGGAAATTAGCGTTCCCGCGCTTCGGTATTTCTCGTTATTTTTCGACGCTCTCTATCTCAGCTTCATCATCGTTATATTCCGTGTATACGCAACTATAAATTGAAATATAGCTATGCACACAAGCTGCGCTGTTGCTTGAACAGCAATTCGTCAAATACCCGACGATCTCTCCCGTTTGTTTAATTGCACGAATTGTCGGGACTTCATCATATATCGTATTATTGACGAATAGCGTGCTAAAGCTTGTGGAAACGGGAATGTTAATAAATGAGGCAAACGACGCGTGATTAAATTTGAAATATTATTCCGTGCGCGCGCGCTCCGCCGTCCGCTTGGCCGCGTTGTGTCGATCACTTTCGAATTCGTTTCTGCTTCGTATACACAAATACAAAATGTGTTCCGGCATCCGACAATTTTCACAATGCGTGCGCGCGAGTCAAGCGCACGCGGCGATTGTGCTCTTGGACAGACAAAAGAATCATCAAGCAACGAATAGGCGCTGCGGCGCGTATATTTGTTTGCCATTCAGTCAATTGTACTGCGCGCGCACGATTGTTACTTTGACGCTACGCTTTTAAGCCGAGACGTATGACGACAATATATCGACTGTAAAAATTTCACCACGCGGTGGACTCGCGGTTTGATGACACGGAGATCGATGGAGTTATTGTTGCGACACACTCCGTCCGAGCGGTAAAAATTGCTATTGGCAGCACTATAATAGAGAAACATTGTGTTTATATGTTGCTAAATGAAACGTCAAAATCATGCTGAAACACGTCTTGGACGCATGTGAAATTTTCCACAAAATCCCACTTCGCAGAAAAGTCTTTATGGTTTAGAAAAATCGTCAATCAAATCATCCGTCATCATTCCGTCGAGTGTCGTCTCTATCCAGCCGTTCCGTGTGAGAGAGTGAATCCTTCTTCTCTGTATCATTGCCTTTTTACGCTTGAGAGAAATATCTGCAAACTTCTTCAAGATTAGTTTCTTATTTGGCGGAAGGAGCGTTTGATAAATAGGACAATTTTGTTTAATTGCCGGAAGATATTTAACAATCCGGCTGCACACGAGCTGCGAATTGTGAATCAATGTTCGTTTTTCCGGCAATTAATTATCCGGCGCCAGTCGGGAGATAAATATCCGGCTAACAAATTAGACTCGGCCGTCCGTTTGTTCGGAAAACGGCTTCTTATAAGATCGAAAACTTTACGTTCACCTTACCTTTTCTCTCTCTCTCTCTCTCTCTCTCTCTCTCTCTCTCTCTCTCTCTCTCCTTAACTTTTCCTTTGGTTTCTATCTTGGCAAGAAGCGAGGATCTTCTGGATTCTCGGCGCGTTTTTCAGTCACATCCATCCGATTAATCCTCGCCAGGCCGGCAGCGGCGCAATGCTAAATCGCTTTAAATTGCTACGAATTACCCCGAGCGGCGGTTCCAACGATCTACTTTCAACCCCTCCCCCCATCTTCCGCCAACCTTGCATTCCATTCACCTGCAAGCTACCGTCTTCATCGGCCTTAAAAGCAACATCTATCCTGGTTATTATTCCTGGTCCACACAAAGAATCCGTGGATTTAAAGCGGCCGTTTGTGCACTGGCGGCGGCGCAGCGGAACAAAACGTGACAACCGAAGAAGAATCCGCGATTTTTATCAGTCGACATTAAGGCGACGGTTTACGCGACAAATTGTGCCGTTCTCTCGCTATCCCATTTGCCTCCTATCACCTTCGTCAAGATTTAATGGACGTGGAAGAATTTCGAGTTTAACCCCTTCCGTGGCAGAGCAAAATTCAGTAAAATGCACTGAAACCGCCCCGACAAAATAACGGGGCGGATTTTTTCAATAATTTGTATACTTTAGTTTTTTTGATCGCCGCTGAAGCCGAATTTGAGGTCAAAATATAGAAATTCAAAATGGCGGATCGAATATGACGACTAAAATGTTTAGAAATGCTTAATATTATAAATAAAAGTAATTGGTCATTTCTCAAGTCTAAATTAACTAAATTAACGATTTTCATATAAAATCGCTCTTAACGCTCTTGCTGCTCGCTGCGAACTGACTCGTTCGCTGCTCGCTCTTCATCGTACATCCTCTGTTTTTGATATTACCGAACACTCGGATTTCTTTAGGCGCTGCGGACAAACGACGCCGAACGTCGCGTGAACATTCATTGATGACGCCGCTTTCCTGTTCTAACGACGCCGATCCCTCCATCGGACGCCGTGGTCAGTTTCTCCCTCTCACCCTTTTTCACTCTCACACATCCCGTGTGCGAAAAAAAAATTTACAATTTTCCGACATTTTAATTTGATTATAGTTTTTTTTATTAACAAATTATAAAAAACTAAGTTGAAATTCGTAATCAGCGACCCAAAAAATACTTGAAAAACATTCTACAACAATAGTTATTAAAATTCACTTAAAATCCAATACAACAATAGTTATTAAAATTCACTCAAAATTCAATACAACAATAGTTATTAAAATTCACTTAAAATTCGATACAACACGAAAATGATCTGGACGCACCGGTGCGTCCGTGCCACGGAAGGGGTTAAATGTCTTTTGAATTGAAATATTTCGATTTCGGCTGAAAAATTTTGTCGTTTCTTATAGCAGGCGATTAATGCATAATAACGGAAAAATGTAAGAAACAAGTATTAGTCAAGTTCTCGTTGGAGAAAATTGTTTGAAAAAATGGGAGTAATAAAAGGATCTTAATACTTTGGACACTGAGGACAGAGATTAATATTCTTGTGTGTGACCAACCTTTTCTCACAGTGTTCATAAGCTAATGGATATGACCCCAAGCTGATGAATGAATTCTTCCGCGATGAACATTCAATTAGTTATTTGCCTGTATTAGACGTTTCCCACGCGTGCGTTAATTGACACGTACGCGGTTATGCAACTTTACTTCTGCTAAAATAATAGCCACTCGTGCGGCACGCGCCAGTCACATCGAAACCGCGAGGAATATGACGGTATTTTTGTAACCTACATTCGTTCAGCTATGTGTACGTGTGTTGTTATGCTAGGCGGTTATGTTGGCGTTTGTGTTGTGAAACCACCACTATGTCCATACATCACTACCCAAGCTTCCCCTAACCCTGCGAGTATTGCAGCTTTAACTTTACTCGTAAACACGTAAGTCGTACGGATATCTGTGTGTAAGATTTTTTCATTTGTGTCATATTTTTAATAAAAATCCCGCTGTGCGTCAGAGAGCAAGTGTCTCTCGATATATGAATATTCCCACCGCGGATATCCTCGCAAATATACACGTTTGACAACACGCTGAATCATATATCTTTAGTTTTTGATTGTTGTACAGATAATATATACACGGTAAACGAAGCGGAAGAATAATACGCGAGAAAACATCTGTCATATATTCGGAAAAAAATGTTAAAAACATACTGTTACGTAGCGATATTTTGTAATCACGGGAATCACGTTAATCTGTCATTCCGCGTCTCGTTAATTGCCGCTTTCTGTCCCTTAGTTTGATTTGTGGAATTTGGAGTTTAAATTCGCTTTATTACAAAGTATTGCGGTGAGAGGTTAATGCCGAAATAATTAACGACATCGCATACGAAGCGGGCTTAACGTTTCGCATTGTTTCTACACAGTGGATTACGCATGGAGGAGTGTGCGAAAGAAAATATTAAACGCGAGCTGCATGTCTGCGCTCACCATTTTAAATGGTTCGTACGCATCGCATCGCGCCATTCAAATTTGCGGAGGTACGCATACGTAATTTCATTCAATCTCATCGCGAAAATACCGCGACAAATAATGGTGTTCCCGATACATTTACATAGTTTTTCCATTTCGCGTTTTGTCGATTTTACTTTTGTCCATCGTCGTTCCGATGCATTGACGATAATTATATAGACACACAGGAACTATTCTCCGATCTCAATAATAACTTTAGGATTTGTTACCAAAATCGCTGCCCTAAGAAATGCTGTGAAGGTTCTAGCTGGCGCTTGTTGTTTATCAAAGTTGTTATTAACGAAAAAAGTATAACGAATAGAACGTGCAATTTTCTAACATTCTACGTAGTCTAAGCGCTTTCGTGATTTGCATTTATATTGCAAATTTGAAATTGTATTCGATGAGTCTAAAGAACATGGCTGTTGACGTGTGTGTAATAATAATATAAATATACGCGTATAAGGGGAAGGAGGGACTCCCCTCATATTTAAAAAATATTTATACACTGTTTATACTTATATTATTTACACATACACATCAACACACGTTCTTCAGCCTCGACATTATATCTACAAGATTCTTCAAACTACTTTTGTTAATAACTTTTTAAGTAACAACAAGCGCCGGCCAAACATTACCCTCACGACATTATTCACGGTGACAACGCCGCAATAACATACCTCAAAATGAATGAAATTGAAGGATGGTCCCTATCTCTCCATAATTATCAGCAGCAGTTCTCGCTTGCACTTGGGTGCAACGAAAGCCGAGCGCATGAGTAATTGAGACGCGTTCGGTTCCCTTAGGCTCAGCTATTGCGAGATTGTTACCAATGCGATACAAAGAGCCGTTCCGGTGCATTAAGCATCTCGGGACCGAGACTCTGATTATACTGTAAGCCATTACACCTGTTCGTGTCCGTCATGAGCAGACCGTATCGAACGATATCAGATGCTAACAATTATACCAAATTAATGAGTCGCTTACTCGCCGGGCGTACATGTAATAGCAAGAAAATAGCGTTATGCCCATAGCATATCGGTAGCCTAGCGGAGGGCAAAGGAATTTGCGGTACAACGGCATCAAGTCGTTAAAGAGCATTAATTGAGAACGTCAGTTCGAAGCCGAGAATAGCCGAGCCGAGTGTTAAATCAGCTTGAAAATAAGTCATAAGCCGGGATATTAGACCATGCGGGATCTGACGGAATAACTCCTGCATTCTGAGTAGTGCGAATACGGATAGAGAGAGAGAGAGAGAGAGAGAGAGAGAGAGAGAGAGAGAGAGAGAGAGAGAGAGTGTGTGTGTGTGTGTGTGAGAGAGAGAGAGAGAGAGAAAGCCCTTTCCATACTCCATTAACTTAACTGCAACTCAAGGGTGATGTTTATTTTCGCCTTGTAAAACAGGAGCGACGTTGCTTTTCGGGGGTGCTCTTTCCGACGTCCCCTCGCCCATCGCAAACAACAGAGAGACACGCGCGTAGGCGCGCGAGATGCATCGGGCACGATTTGAACGGCTGTACGAAGTGGCTGGCGCCAGCTGCCACGGAGGAAAATACGCGCAGTAAATGTCACGACGGGAATCCGGTAGTAGAATCGAAACGCGCCTGCTGCCACTGCGGGACTTCCAACAAATAATAGCCGAGCCGATGGTACATACGTCCGGTGTTTCGATGTCGAAAATTTCAACTGCAGCGTTATAAGCGGATTGCGTGCCGGCGTACTGTACGCCGAATATGCGAGCGTGGGCTCGAATGTGAACGATTGTTTCGAGTACGGCGGGAGGATCTCTCGAGTTCGTAGCGAACTTGGTGACTTGGGTTTACAATTTATCTTCGACTCGCGACTCGGCGTCTCGCGATAGGAGGGACCTCGCGATTGTTTCGAGCCTCGTCGATATAATCGTTCGGGATTCAAGCGCAATTGCGTATCGCCGGGGAAATTTCTATATATTGTTGTCGAGCGAGGTGTTGGAACATGCGGCGCCTTTGATCGTTTGATTGGGTCGGAAGAATATATAGAGGACAAAGGGAACGCGCATTTGACACGGCGGCGGATTCTTTGACATAAATGTTACGCGACGCGTTCCTCCGCATTGACAGGTTAATTAATGACTATCGGCGATTACGCGCACAATAGAACGCACATTGAAGATTAGTCTCATAAGCGGTCACTAACATTTACTGACCGCAAACGTTATCGGCCGGATAATTACGACCGCGCGCGCACGCGCGCCGCGCTTCAGATACGCACTCTCGCGTATTCGATATGAAATGAAATAGGCATGCGTTGATTCCCGGCCGACAATCAGATGTCATTGCCAGATGTTTCATGCTGTACGTTATGAAAAACAATATCGAGCGCGGTAAACCTGCCTACAAAGCACAGCGGGATTGCAAATTTCAGTCACTTTCGCAAATACGTTTTCGATGTATCTGCGCCGGACTGTTTGCGCATGTGAACGTTTATTTTGCCGGAAGACTATAACGGGTCTGCCCAGAAAAAATACGAATATCTTCGAATTTTCCAGGCGGTCAATCGTCCATGACGTCCAGAGTGAAATAAACATCACGCGATCGAGAAAATACGCTGAAAATTCGTTAACGTCCGCGCGCGCTCGTCGATGGCGGGCCAATATATGTGAGCTTTTCCACTTGATATAACAGAATAAATAAACCGTGCATTATGGATTAGTTTTTTTCAGCTTGCATACTCTAAGCAGAGTTTGATTATGATAATATAAACTTGAAGGGCTTGATGAGAAATTGCGTAATTGTTGAATTGTTGATCGAAGAATTCATTGTTAGATGCTGAAATGCACGTAATTCGAATCGTGCGCCAGACAGAACATAATTCAATCTATCGGTCAATTAATCAAGCAGAAATTGGTATCATTAGACGATCACGTTACGATTCTGATGAGAAGGATACGTGTCAATTGCGGCAAGGTGATATCTGCTGCCAATTACTATGTCGCGAGTTTACCTGGTTAAATCGTTTATCGCCGCTTGCGGCACGAACTATGCGCAAAGGAGATTCCATTGCATCTTGGGGGAATTGCGTGTCGCATTGATGAGGCTAGTTTACGGTAGACACAGCGACGAGATAATAGGATGCAAGTCCGGACTAATAAGCATCCGTCTCCGTGACGTTATCAGAATTATCGTCATTATGTGTTGCTCGATCGTGTGAGATTATGACACGTGTGTCTCTCTGCATACGCGTTCTTATCCTACCATCGCGAGACCTAATTTGAAGGGAATGACTTTTCTCAAAGAGATTCTTCACTTTGCGAGTGATGACGTGTAAACATCAGCAAGAGAATAGATCATTAATTGCTAATGCCGTAAGGATACTTTATCGGAAATATCTCCATATCCAAGGTTATAAAAATATTTTTAAATATCTTTCGACAGCAAATCATATTTTCTTCGAGCAGACATTGAATTTTGTGACCGTTAACATGGGCGATTAATCAAACTGTCGCTTCAAATCAAATCTAAAACCGTCGCTTTAAATCAGATATGATAAGCTATAAAAGCAAACAGTGTGTTCCAAGGTAAAACTCAAATATTATTCATACCAGCGACGAGTTCAGACAAAAAGCACATACACAGACGCGAGCGTGATCGATCTTATAAAGAAGCTTTTTGTGAAAGCTGCGGATTTCAAAAAGAAGGAGCGCACATCAATTTCCCGACCTAAATGAAATAAGAAATTGATGGATGATGAGAACGCCCGTGCTCAATTGGCGCCGGGTATTCAATGGATGAATTCTCTCTTCGCCTTTAGAAAGTTCAGTTTTCCCCTTACAGTTCTCTCATCTGTTGTAAAATTTAATCGCGTTGCTGCCACGCAACGCGTTCCGAGTATAACTCGAACGATCGTCATTTTTACCAGTTGGATATTAACAAAGTTTTCAATATTCTTCGGAAGATAAATGACTCTAAATAATCTCCCGATTTCCACAGTCCCTTCTCTCACTGTCGCGAGTTCGGCGAGTTTCAGGTCTTAAGAGAAAAGATCCGGATTTAAGGGGATTAAAACGCTCGTTCTCGAGCGTTTTACGACGACCGAAAAACATAACTTCGTTCCGAACCGATTCGATAGCATATCGTTCAGGTATCTCAAGTAGGTTATCGTGAGCTATGTATATACACACAATCCATCTTCCTACATACCTATCAATACCGAGCGAAATTCCAGCGACGATGGCGCAGCGGCAGCATTCGGGATGATCCGATCTCGACGACACGAAGTAGTTAACGCGCGACAAGAGCACTCCTTGCAAGTTTCCACCGGCTCCACGGCTCGACGAGACGAGAAGGTCGAGGCGGGCGGGCGAGAGGAAGCTCTTCATCGAGCAGCTTTCTTATTCAACGCGCGCAAGCGTGCACACCGTGTCTTCGGGACAGGCGGTCTTGCTCTAACGAGACATACATAATATACCAACTTCACCCGGTTCCCTGCGAGAGCGGATTAAGGTGTCGCGCTAAAGGACCAACGGAAGGAAGAATGAGGGGAATGAGTTACGAGTGACATCCGGAAAATATGACGGTCGCGCAAATGCGACAGACTCCAGGCAACTTTCTCTAGAGCGCGAACCAGATTGCACACCGCCGCGTCGCGCGACGAAACCGGCAGTCGGCTGCGAAGATGGAACGGCGCGAGTTCCGCACCGTTCCAACTTGATTATTATTTCGCTAGTATCGCGCCCTCTGCGGGACGCGCGCGTCCTCATCCGTTCTTTCGCGTGACTTTCCTGCCGAAGAGTTGCCGCTGCGTCAACCGCCGGAATATGCTTGCAACCGGATACGAGAAACGCGTATTCTCGAATATCGGGGCGAAGGTAAAATGAGAACCTTGTATATACTAGTTTGCGTCTCCCAGGAACTAGCTCTCGTCTCGACACGATCTTTATCATCTTTATAATCAAATAATGCCTATGCTCGATGACATCGTCAATATCATTCAATAGGTTAGATTTGTTTGATAGGTTAAGTTGTCGTTTAATGGGTGAATTTAATCCAAAATAGTTTAATAATCGTGATGAGCTTATCTTTTGTATCATTGAACGCTGTCATTGCTGACGATGATTTTGGCGGGATCATCGTATGCACAAAGTGTCGTAATTTATCACATACATACACTGCGCGCGTGCATATACACCACGCATTCTGACTACTTTTAAAAACTCGGAAATCGGGTGCAATGTCGCTCGTCGCTTCGAATCATTCAGACTGCGAGTGTATTGTGTATTTATTTGGGTTGGTGGGAAGGGTCGTTCGGGAGCCTAGCAGGATACAAAATATAGCACGGCTTCCGAAACAATACACACACACAGATATGCGACACGTGGTCGTGGGATCGTAAATCTTAAACACGAAAGTGAGCATAGCGGGAAACATCGCACGCTCAGTTTCCGATTTTTCGGAAACTATTTGTGCGAAACAAATTTCCTAACCAAATAAATGACGGTACTTCGCGCGCGAGATTATCGTTCTAGTTAATCGAAAGAGCATTGACACACATATACACACACACACATGTATACAATAACTTGGAATTTAATTTCAACATAATATTCATATTAAAACTCGAAAAGAAATATAATCGGAACTTTTGTATTCTTAACCAAGATAACTAATCTATCGCATTCTAGCTAATTAGGAATGTTATTTTTTGTTTTAGATCAGACCGAACTCGCGGACAGATACTATTTCGAGAATGCAATTCAAGCGTGTTTGGGATGCAGATGCAATACCGATAGGTTCGAATTGATTTGAGCAATGTCGACCCGAAAGTAGATACAGTCTCGCTATATTTTTTTAATCTGAAAATCAAGACATAATTGCCAGAATGATTCGGATTACGACTGCAAAGAGTCCGTATTTTTATACGCAGTTGTTCGTGTTAAGCTGATTCTCTAAATCTAACTGGTAAAATTATACTTTTTTTTGTCACAGATAGCACTTGTACTAGTTCTTGATAGCACGAGGTGGCCGACTCTGAGCTGGAGTTATTCGGTGAGTCACAGATGGGTACAAAGATTTAAGGTGACAGGTTCGTAGGTGGTGAGATTAGCGTGGATTTCGTTGGAATCAGTGTGATTTATTTTGCTTGCGGATTCTTGTATGTTGACTGTTTTATCGCTCGAGGTAATTAGGGGACAAATTCTTCAAGTGCGTATATTATCTAGTAAATACTTAAAGTATCTAATATACTTTTTTCATAATACGTTTATTATTTTTAATAAATATATATATATATATGGATTATATTCTATCCATTTTTATGCTTGATTTCAAATATTGTATCGAATTAGCTAAGCAGTATGATCCCTTAATTTTTTAAAGCGATAAATGATACATATTAAAGAGAGTTGCATTAATAATAATAATACTTCCGATTTACGAATATTTTTTTTCGTATGCCACATGAAGAAATTTATCACGCATAATTGAGATTTAATTTGCAATTGTCTATTCGTATATTTATGTCGTAATTACTTTATCCGTCGGTTTTAATCGACGTGTTTGTTGGCGAATTTTTCAAATGCGATTTACAAATTTGTTAACATTGCATTAATGCGAATCACGGATTAGATGGAATGGAGAAATCATTTTACGACAAATGGAAACGGGATATTGTCTTTTATATTTACGATTTCATCGGAAATTTCATCGTGGTCTTTTATCCGCGATTTTTTACACGCGTTTTACAATTCGCGGTTGTGTTTCTGATACGGGGATTTATCGCGCCGTGATAGATGACTGAATTCATGAATTATAATTTTGTCTCTCATCAAACCGTTTCGTAAATACGAGATAAATCGAAACTTTTCATCGACGCCGTTTAAATATTCACCATTATAATGTGAATGTAAATCGTGCATTGCGAGCGCAGTGAGGTGTAATGGAATAAAGTACAATTAATACGGACACAAGATTCAGAGGGAACATTATGGTATATTCCGGATACAGAGCGATGCAGGCTTGGTATGCAGCAGCTGGTTTCATTTGTAGACTTGGCTGAACGTCAGTGAATTTGGCTGGGTGGCTGACGATAGATTTCAACGCAAGTTGGTGAATATTGAATACCAACACTTTCAGAGTGTTACACGATGTAATGTATGTAATGTATATAAATCACACTGAGTTCCGATGAAAAAAATAAGGCCAGTTATGCATTGCTTTAATTAATCTAAATTCGAACATTCGCATGACGTAATGCCCGTAATATTGCAAGTACAATATTTTGATACACTCTCTGGACTCTGGAGATTGAAGGCGCAAAAATATTGCTTAAATTTTACATGCTCAAGTCTGTAACCCGTAACGTACACGTGGCGCACGCGTGTATTATTCAAGAGTATTAATATATTATATATTAATTTACATACGAAAATTTTTAAGACTGATCTGAGAAATATGTCTACGTACAAACAAGAATGTTCGGCGCCAAGAGATATTAAATGGTGTAGTATTTTGCGTATAATATTCGCGAGCTAAATTTTTTCTTACGAAAATGATCAAGAATTATGCCATTTTATGAGCTGCACCGCGAATTCCACTTTTGCTCAACCTAGCGATCCCAACTATTCATTCTACCTGGCAGCTTAAGTTTTACTTATTCTATTGTCTTCAGCTGTGTAACCACCTCTCCGCACTGAGTTATGGGTAATTTCACGAACAAAGTGCAGAAATTAGCAAAAAACGAAACATTAAGCATCCTTGCATACCATTTTGACCTTAATTTAGTAATTATACGAGAAGTCTCGCTCAAAACGCACTCATGCAATCTTCGTATTAACGTAAGCTCGACGTTACGCAAACCAGCGTTAATTAAATAAACAGGTAATAGTCGCTAAGCGGATGTAATAGGAAAGATAGATGCATAATTAACGACACGAACATAAGTCATTGATCGAGATTCGTCGCATTGTTTCCTCGAATTAAATTTCAAGGTACTGCTTGAATCTTTTTTGAAATATTTTGACGGTTTAAACGGGAAAGGTTTCTTCGCAAAAATAGCAAGCACACAAAGCGAAATGAGACAATCCATGAATGCGTAATACGGAATATCGCGGATCGCCAAATCAAACATCGACGTGGATTGATACGAATTAAGAATCGTGTGAATGATCGTTAGTTTTTCGGGAGCTGATAGATGACAGATAGAAGCGACTTGACACTGGAAATTATTGTCTTGCTCTAACGAATTCCAGTCTCGAACGGCATGATGTTTTCTTTCCACTCGCAATCTCGCGCGATTGGGAAAAAGGGACGGTCGTTTGCCGAGCGTAACTGGCGTGTTTTTAGAGGAAAAGATACGTTGGCCGGTTCGCATTTCGTTAAAATTGTATACAGCAATCGACCTTTGACGATAGTCATAGTCGTTCCGAGGAGAATCAGCAGAAATAGGAGTATAGTAGTTTTTTTCCGATATGATCGGTTTTTAAATGATGTGCATAAATAAAGACTGGACATACGTGATATATAGAGAGAAACAGGTCGGGCAAATACAAACAATCGAATCTAAGATTAAATTAATGAAAGATTATGCAGATAAAGAAAGAGGTATACGGTAGAAATGCTTGAATTCGCAAACGTAATGAAAAGTTCAAATGTCTCATCCACTCCGGCAGCTTTTTGAGATATCGCTATTACGAAAATTTATATGCAATTAATATCAAGGTATTAAATTTTCCATTTGCGACTCTCGTTTAGCGCTGGGAAACACCGCGGCTATCGTAAGGTATCCGTGAATTGGACGAAATCACGCCACCGTTCGTTATATTATATCGTTATTATGGCTGAAATAACATACATAGAAATTCATCGCGGCTAATGCCCGTTAAAACGGAGCGGCGCGCTAGTCGCGCGCGGAAAATAGTAATTCACGCGGCTGTAATATATGAACTTTATGTACTGGAAGCCTGCCGTGGATTACAAATTGCGCGACATTAATTTGAGATTTATGCATTTCGAGGCTGTGGGAAATTTCGCGTGCCCGTTTAATGTACCGCCGGTTATAAGTCGAATGTAGGTAAACGCGAGCGGCTGGAAGGTGGCGAGGAGAGGAGGGAGGGAAGAATTTCTCGCCATAGATTGCAACCCGCGCCATTACGACGCGCGAGAAGACGGACCCCTTTGCATAACATTGTCGTAATTAACTTCCTGATTGCCAAGTCGCCTCAACTCCTCCAAAGGAGACGCGCGCTCTCCATTCGTGCGCCGGTAGTTTACTTCCCAAGCAAGCCAGCCCGCATTAATTTACCTTCCCGCAGATATCTGAAAGCTCCGAGTGCGCGAATTGGCCTTCGATGTCGCGAGCGTTCCTTTCAAGTGCGGTATCCTTCGGCGCGACCAAGGATACCAAGCTAAAATGTAACGCCGCGGTTCTTTTCTCAGCGGTTCTTCCTTGATTATCTCTTATTCCGAGTGCTATGATTTCTATTACACACCAACGATTACCGGTACATATCGAAAAAAATATTTCAGGATCGCATATATGGACGACCTTGTCGTAATTTTTCGATAGAATCGCGCGGATATATAAATGGGACGTAGCCGATTGCGTTTGCCAAGGGCAGTAAGAAGATAATTCATATCGTTCGATTTTTGAGCATTCCGTATATAACCGTCGTATGCGGAGCGTCTATCACAGAGCGAGATGAGACGTTTGAAATATAGCGCCGTAAAATTGGCGAATTCGTGTTAAAAAGATCCCGCCCCGGGCGTATCTCGACGAGCGAATTCGATATCGCCAATAAATTCGGATATCGGAAATAAATGCGTTTGCATCGAAATTGTTGTGAGAGTAAATGATTAAAAACGATATCGTTACGATACGCGATATATTTTATAATATCTGATATCGTGCTATCTCTATGTAATCTCTATGTAATACCACATTTTCCGCGCTGAGAATGTCGGTAGAACTGTAATATTGAATATTTGATTGATATAGCAATGTATATATATATATATATATATTTATTATCGAACGCGTGAGATTATATCGATATCAAATTCTTCGGTCTCTTTGAGATACGAAAATCTCGTGACCTAACAAATTATAACGTAAGATATTATAAAATCGTACAAACGCGTACGAGTCGCGTGTAATCACGGAATAATAATCTAATTCGTAACGACGTGATATTACACACGCGACGCTAATATTAGCTACTTAGAATCCATTTACTTTGTAGTTAGGCACACGCTGTTTATCGCGTAGTTAAGCATATTTTGCAAGTCTATCGCTGTATAATTCACGTTAGTGGGTTACGCGAACTGTAAAACCGCATCAAAGGCAAAATTTGCGAAATTTGGTTACCGGCGGGAATCGATCCGAGTGCCTCTCGCTCTCCATTCGACTATATACATCTTCCGCCTTTGTAACCGTGCGGGAAGTGTGCCAGATAACCTTTTCGGAAGCATCGGGAAACCGATGAAAAATGCATGCTGCGTCATTCACACTCTGATGCATCGCCTGCCGCAATGACTCCTAAATTTAGGTTAAAACGCGCATAAAATCCGATGTATTTTCCCACAGCCACGATCGCTTTAATTTCACTTAATAATCTCTCAAACTACCGAGAGATTCCGTCGGTTTAGTGCTTTCCTTCGAAATTATAACAGCTGATAACGTTATATTAACTGCGTGATGCTTGCGAGGCGACGATATCTCTCAATTTTAATCGAGATCCTCTGTTAAATCCTCCGTTCTTTTACTTAATTAAAATCAGCATTGAAATTTCGGAGAAAAATTAATTGTAAAATTAATTGTTGTAACCAGTTAAAATTAATCGTATGGCAAGACAAGTTGGGACATCTGTTAAGTGACGACGCCGACGGGACGAGTCGGTTAACAAGATGAGCTGATTTTCTCGGCGTTGCTATGTTTAGCGTTAAATACAGTCTGGATATGAGATTTGTTTATCTGAAATGAAAATCGCATTCAATTTAAATACGAGATGAAAATCAAATAGTCGTATGCGGACTCGAAAGCGTGGTGCGGAATGCGGAGCATAACAACGTTGATTCAAATCGCGAGACAAGTAAGGTTGCTTTGGTTCGCGCGCTCGCGCGCCAACTGTCTCATTTGTTCAATTATAATCATCCCCGTAACCGGGAACGGCGTTTACGCGAGTCCACGCTACCGTGAATTTAACGTGCTAACGCTCGGACGATTTAATACCCGTCGCATTTCTCGGGCGTTCACGAAAATGCACCTACGACTGTCCTATGTTCGGTTCTTTCCGCGCGATTTGCATTTATGCCCCGAATGTGTATACGATCTCGCGCAATTTGCATTTCCGCAGATCGTTAAGCTCACGAAATCTCGCCGTTCTTGCGCCATTCTATTGCCTCGGTCGATTTCGCCCCGACCGACCGGACCCGCCGCCGCGCACGAGGAGGGTGAGAGAGAGAGAGAGGGAGATTTTAATTGGCGTAGGATAATAGCGCGGAATTCGCCGGGAATCCGGCTAGTATAGTAAGCGGATCTCTGTTTTCGCAGTTCGGCCAAGCATCTCGAGCTTTATGCGGCGCTCATACAAATTCCCGCTCTGTTGTGCAGATGCCGTTGAAGAATCGCGAAGTCCGTGTTCGATGTTGGTCCGAAAACGATCGTTGAATAGCGGCTCTCTCGCGAGATAGATGTACACATCAAAGAGGAGAAAGAAAACTAAATATCTGACCTCGCGAAAATCGCACCCCTCGCGTGCATCGCGCCAACAACCCTCTACAACGCATGATTGCTTCGTGCGAATTTCGCCCGTCGAATTATGATACCCATCGAGTGTAAATCATTTTCTTATCACTAGCAGCGATCGACATTCCGAACGGCGATGCAGCCGCCGTCGTTTTTGCGCCGGGGATGATTTCCGGTGCGTTGACTCGTGTGCGCGAGCGAGCGATATATACGTAAGTATATACGTAACGTTAGTGTACAATATTCCCGCCAAGAAATCACAAGTATTGCGTGCGGTGGCACGTTCGGTGATAAAACACACTACCGGCGACGAAAACACTGGCGCACGGGCGCAAAACACAAAACGGAATACATTTCGTTCGACAGCGGAAAATGTGGGACGCACAGCGCGCCCGGCTGCTTTGCATCCGCAAATGGTCGGCGCAAGAAATATAATGGGGTTATAATTGCACGAGGGAAACCCGATATATACGAGCGCGTGGAAATCCATTCCGCTAGTCGCGACTCGACCTGTCACTCTTTTTGCGAGATAATCGATTTTGTCTCGTCGAATTAACGGGCGGTAATACCTTCTGTTGAAGCTTCTCTGCGCTTCTCTCATCCAATAAGTTTTATTTAATAATGATCGTACATGCGCGCGACGGATTTATAACGTCATTTATAATATTTACCAAGCGATCTCTATTCAATTATTTCCCCTCTCCCTCCCTCCTCCCCTCCCTCCCCCCTCCCGTTTTTTCCTGCGATGTCACCGAGGTGAAAGGACGAACCCGACGAACGTGTACGTACGTCGAGTTTCAGCTCGTATTCAGAACGTCTCGTGTGTAGCGTAGAACGTAAGTGGTAACACGATAGTCCGACATAATTACGGGCACATTATTTTAGATGACTACATCTGAAATTATTAATCAGAAAGATGAGTCAACGGTGGTAAAAGTTAATAAACTTAGACCGAACTGGTACGAACCGCTGCAACACGCTGCAACTTTTGAGAGTAATACGCTTTCTACGCCGTAATAAAAAGAAAAAGAGATTATCGGGACGGTCGACCGTAGCGGAAAGAAGTAATAATGAGATTTTCCTCCCTTTTCCACACTGAGCTTATTAACAATTCTTTACTCGCTCGTATCTCTCGAAGCTTTCAAAGAATTCGCGGACGCTTCTCGCGTCGGACCGCGTGCAGTCGATCGAAAATTTGCTCGTGCAGCGCAGCATACCGCGTAACACAAAGCGAAACAGACAGACAGAGAGGGGGATGGGGGGGAATGGAGATGGGGAGGAGGCGAGAAAAGCCGCAAATGTCCCTTATCAGAGACTAATCAGATTCCGACGTCGCGTCGGTACGTGTTTCACGCAAGTTACTGAAATTGCACCCGTGACATTACCGCGACTGTTTGTTAATTAGTAACGCGAGGTAGGATAGCCTGGTATTATTCCGACCGAAACCGGGGACGAAACTTTGCTTATTCTCCTAAGACGGTAAACCGTCCTACGGTCTGCTCTGGGAATCACGTTTGCATTAACACACGCTGCCTAATTCAGTCCCATTATCTAATGTCGCTGGCGCATCTGACGCTAACAATAAGACTAAGAGCGTTCTTTTCATTTTCGGGAAATTAGATAATTTTGTTTCGCTGTTTTGCGGAATCCACCGGAATGATTTCGTTCCACAGTTTTTTCCGCAACTTGGACAGTTTACTCCTAAACATTCGTTAAATTCAGTGGGAAGAATTCCCGTGACAATAGTTGGTTATGCAGTAATTTTTAACGAATTTTAGCACAATTTTGCGTTCACTGTCGACCGAGAGTGGAATGCCAAGATTCTTGAAAGCAGATTGACACTTGAAATGTAAAAAGTTGACATAATGCAGAAACAATGAAAGAATTGTCTGGAAACTGAGAAAAGGGATGCTATTTCCCTTGCGATCAAATTTTCGATTGGCCGAGGATCTCAGCCGTAGAAATTAAACACCCGGTACATGTGCCCGTTGAAAGTGAGGCAATTGGCAGTTTTATCAGCTCTGCTGATCCGACATATTAACTGCAAACAAATTCATATTAGACTACGTCCGATGACGCCCGATATAGTCCAATTTCCGACGCGGCGAGGTAATTAAACCGTAAACGATGCATACGTATTTATGCCATTTATGCGTTACTCGTCACACGCGTGAACCGTTGCTGCAGACGGCGACGCGTCGAATATTATAGGCGGCCCTTGTATTGCGACCGCGCATATTCTATTTACGCCGGCCACGGCTAAAGGGACAAATAAAATTCGCGGCTGAATCGATACTGGTGGTAATGAGTGCCGCGCGCGTGAACGGCCCGTTAATAATTCGCGTTGGGTTTCGGCAATTAGCGATGCGGCCCGTGGACCGCGCGTATCCACGGCAATATTTTCTCTTGTTCGCGCGGCGGCCACGTACCTTCCCGCCAAATCGGCCGCTGAAATTCAATTATCACAGTGGGATCCGTGAGCAAAGCGTCACGACGCGACGCGGAATTCTCACGGGAGTATGAAGCGAAACGTGGAAAAATTTAATAGACGAGACGTCCCATATGGCCGTTCCTAGGGAGACCGCCAAGAGCTCGAGTTCTCGCGATGCGGTAGAACGATGAGAACGTTCGTAAAAAGTAGCGCGTCGCTTTGCGCATGAAAATGGAAAGCAGTCCGTGCGGTCGGACAACAGCTTTTCCGGGAAATATGTGTTATGCTTTTTTCCCCGGAAAAATTCTCGTATAATCGAGATTTCGTCCGTTTTTGCGCTTTTGCGACAGAAATTTCGGGCAATGTGTTGTGTGCTGTGCGTGTGTACGTGAGAAATCCGTCCGACTATACGGAAAGATTAATTGAAAGATGAGCTGTTTGAAGCAGAGACAGAACGAAATTTTGGCGATAACACGCGTTTGTGAAAACAGAAATTTCACCGCGCGATGTCTTAACAGCGCAATGTTTGATTGCGCGAAACGAATGTTAAGCGAATCAGGCGCTTTCTCTCTCACTAGTCGTGCTTGTTTTGACGCGCAATTAACGCGATAGTTTTTACACGCGTGTCTCTATCGGTGTCCCGTATCCCGTAATTACTTTAATTCGTTGCGTGTAATGAATGGGAGACGCGGTGTAAAATTTGATCGGGCGGAAATTGTAAATGGAACGAACTAGACCGCAAAATGCATCGAGAGGACGTGAATATTTTACCTATATATTCGATATTCGATATAATACGGTGATTACTCATTCATACATAACACGTTTTAATTAAGGTTTCGCCGGCTTTAATCGAGAACGCCGAGTCGCATTACGCTCCCTACTTGCGTTTTCGCCGACCGTTGTGCGCACAAACGAATTACATTATGCATCCTTTCGCGGCTTCAGTCATGAGATATTGGACGTTCAAAGTTGCAAATGCATTCCGCCAGCCACGAGAATTATATCGCTGTTTGTTACTTCTTGTATGCCCGACGCGATATATATCTCTCGCCGCTCTCCGCATAATAGCGGCGGCGACTGCGACGGCGCAGGGGGGGGGGGGGGGGTTTAAATCGCGAGTGAAAGAGGCGAGAAAAGGATAAGCAGCGAGAAATACTTTCTAAGCTAGCTGACGCGGCTATTATTTCGACTCGCGCGGCTTGCGTCTCGAAAAATATTGCCTCCGACAGGAACAAGAATAAATTCCGACAAGAGAAACAAGAGAAGCAGACGTGAGAGAGTCACGAGATGTTCAATTGTTCAATTATTCTGTCCTCCGTCGAACAAAATCTAATGATCGCCGATGAGAATTCTGATTTAATCCAATGAAAATCCAACGTCAAGCTGAAAGCGCGTACTGCTGGGATATCTGCGATCGATTCGATTCGAAACGAAGTCAAGTTCAGTGTGCGGGCCGCCTTCATTAAATTCTTACTCACATCAATTCCCACGCCGTTCTGCGATCTATGTACAATGGGCGATACAATTAAATTTTAATCCCCAATTACCGAGATAATAGGCTTTGCGAAGTTAAGTACTTAAGCGTACTTATCCGCGATCGTGGGAGGTCGATAGGGGATATCGCTGTTTGCGGATACCTCGACGTACGCAATTTCATCATTTACGCGCATGTAGGGACGACATAGAGCCGTAATAATGATGGGCGTAACATCTTCGCGAGAATACATGACGCGCGGAGGACGCGGTAGGGAGATATAACGCTTCGAAATTACGAACGAATATACGTTTACCCTCGGATTACCCTCCGCGCTATCCTAGTAACTTCGTCTCGATCGCGAAGCGCAATCACGTGGATTATACCACTTACAGCAATTAACTGATATAGTCGCGCACCCACACACACACACACACACACGCATCCGAGCGTACGTGCACGCTCTCTCGCTCGCGTGCGCGCACGGCTACTGAACTTTTACGATACGCGGGCGCGAAGCACTTGAATTACATCGCTGTACTCGGCGGTTTTCATTTCCATGGATAAATAAGGCTCCGGCATTCCCTCGCGGGCATTATTTCGGGTTACATTCCCCGCAGGACGCAGCGCCAAATTCGTTTCGCTCGTTTTATGTTTTTTTTTTTTTTTTTTTTCAGGAGCTACTCGCGCTTTCCACGGCCGCTGTTAATTCGTTTTGGTGGTTTGCCCGGCGCCGCGAACAACGGACTACCATTTATGCATAAAATTGATTTATATTCGCCGGTTAAGCTCGACGGTTTCAATATCCATATAGAGCGTAGGAAAATGCGCGCGGAATCGCGCGATTGATCGCGGTCGCCGGCCATCCTTTCCCCGAGATCGCTAATTACCCCTCGCTCAACGCTCGAACCCTCGCAAACATTTCTCCCGTTTTTCCTGTTTTCTTTCTTCTCTTTTGCACTGAATCCCCCAACCTTGCCATGAAAGAGTTGAGGACTTCGATCGGAGTTCGAGTCCAGATTGTCGTCCCCCGTCATCCACTCTCTCGCGACTCGCCGTTATATCGGTTCTGACTCTGACGTAAATTGGATGATGCTCGAAAGCTGGCTGGCTGGCTGAATGTTCCGCCGTTTCGAAAGTTGATGCAGCCGAGTGATTAATTTCGCGACGGTGTGAAAAGGTTTTTGTCGCGAGACGCGCCGCGAATCGTGCAGTTTCCTTTTTACGTTGGACAGTACTAAGAGATTTCCTACCTCTCTCTCTCTCTGCTCTTTTTTTTTTTTTTTTCTTTTTAATTACGCCGCAGAGTCCGAAATCCTCCGAAGTTCCGCGGTATCTCGGAACTTTGCCCGAGACCTCGGAAAGTTGCTCTTTGAAACTCGGAGGCCGCGACGGATCACCTCAGGCCGCGCGATTGTTCTTCCGCGTGCCTGTCTCGGTATCTCGGCGTATCCGCTTTAAGGTGGACACACAAACTTATAGCGTCGTCTACGCCAGTCGCCAACTCCCTCCGCGTAGAATGAGGTTTCGCTAGAAATGTCCGCGTGTTTTCCACTCGGGACATACGACCGTTCTGCGCGCGGATCTGCGCGCGAGCGAAACGGAAACTTCCGGCGGAACAGAGAGACTGCCAGAATGTTCGTCGGGCGAAATTGAAACAGAAAATATCTACAGTTTGTGATAGTCCATAGAATACACCGCAGCAAAAGGGGGACTGACGCAAAAAGAAAAAAAGCGGCTGATGCCGCGCGTCTCTGTGTGTATCATTCGAAATTCCCACTCATCGGCGCATGAGCTGAGCGCGTTTTCGCGATCGACACATCATCTCGTATTCCTGCACTTACATCGAATCTCCACTTCACACGCGGCCGAGAGACGAAAGCAATAAACCTTTCGACAGCCTTTCGACACGTGCCGTCCATCCGAGATCCTTTAATATCCAGCGTTAAGCGTCCACCGAAAGACGCGCGGTTTCTTACCTTCTCAGCAGGCGCTTTAATATTTCTGCTCGGAAGGGACGGTCGCGCGATTGTCTCGTGCGGGAACGCGAGAGATGAACGTCGGCCGGATTTCAATAAGAAGAGCATTTACATCGGTGGGAAATACACAAAAGAGACGCACAGAAGGTAGGACGTGATCTTGAAAATTGCGATTTTCCGTCTCTTTCGAAAATCCGACAAGGCACGTACCGTCTAAGACCTCCCGGGGCGAAACGCAATACTCCGAGACACCTGCATCGCGTTGAATAGCGGCTTTATCGTACCCTTTGCTTTCGAGACATTGCTTGCGGCCCTTAGGAAGTATAGCCTCGCTACACTCTGCGACGTTTTTCGGCTAATAAGCTTTCGTTGTTGTGCGTCGGCTAAACGAGCGTAATCCTTCACTCTATGCACGTACGTGATATTACCGGGGAACATCTCAAGGCACGTATCCGAAAATATTGTTGTCTCTCTGTCTCTCTCCCCTCTCCTCTCACTCTTTCTCTCTCTCTCTCTCTCTCTCTCTCTCTCTCTCTCTCTCTCTCTCTCTCTCTCTCTCTCTCTCTCTCTTTCTCGCCGACGCGTTTCGTATTTAGCCGAAGCGCCCTTTCGTCCGAAATTCTCCAGTTTTCCTGCCAAGGAAATGTACATTGTTACCGAGCTCGCGACGCGTAGCTTCTCTCGAAGTAAAACCCGTCCAATGAATTCATCACAGATCGCAAGCTGCGAATTCAGGATGTTGACACTGAGCACTTTTTGCGATCGGTTCTAATTTGCAGCGGCACTTCTCTCGAAAGACCGTTTCGATGGAGCCTTAGCATTTCCCCAAATTAGTAATCCTTCACTCAACTGTACGTAAGTTAATTTTTAAGCGTTAGCCTCGCTTTCCCTCATAATTATGTCGCTATATAATTATGCTTGGTTCTTTCGCGACGCCGGAAAATGCACGGGGCTCCGGCCCCGGATGCAAATCACTCGCGCTATCATGTGCGTATTTAACTCGCGTTAACAAAACGTGGCGGCCGCCGCGCTGCCGCCGCAGGAATCATGCGCCGGCTGAAAACAATTTCGCCGCGAAAAAATTTTCGCAGTAACGACCGCTCGTGCAGAATATGAAATCTAATGGCGGTAATAATAGCGATGCCCATTACGCCTTTGCTGCATACGTCGTAATAAAGGAAATTTGTTGCAACGTGGGGGTTTTATACGAAGATAGCGCCCGCTGCAGCGAAATGAACGTGCGCGCGCGTCCACGCTTATACGTATTTTCGCGAGAAATGATGCTATTCCGCAATGGCAATGCGCTGTCTCGGTAGAGATCATATACTCGCCAGGGGGAAGAAATTCCCCATGAGCAAAGCGACGTATGGATGATCCGTGTCTCTCAGAAATAAGCAACGTCAGGCGAAAAGCGTCATTTCTTACGTGATGCCTGCATCCGCCTCGCCTCGGAGAGAGAATTCCTGCGAATTTCTTCGCCGAGTCGGTTCAAACTCACGTCGCGACGCCATATCCCGAGCGCGCGCAATTTATCGATTAACCGATTCATATTCCGAAAGCGATCTTCTCGAAAACGAGTTTCGACGATGTCGGCGAGAGAGAGCCGTTGTAGATTTATGGAGCGCCGATTACACGTGTGTCAACGACAATTCGAGGAAAGTTAGTAGCGAGGCGAAGCTAACGAAATTAGAACCGGCAACGTAACGAGCGATTCTGGTGACTGTGCGTTAAAACTTTTATTTTTCCCGGACCCGAAATGGTCGAGCGAGACGCAGGAAGCGCTGACCGGCGGCGACACGGCAGCGAGCCAAATGTATTTAGCGTAAATGTAATGTAATGGAAAGGGCACCGTGACACACCGTAATCGATGCGCGGAAAGAGATTCACAATATGTCTGAGTAGATGATACATTCGCCGGTGTGAATAGCGCGATCACGAATGTAGATGATAGTTGATTACCAGCAGCTATAGAATTTGATCAATGCAACACATTTGATTGGGGCATGATTAGTATGGTAATAGGGCATTGTGCTATATGACGAGCGGCTTCATTGAATTATAACACGCTATAATAGCCGTAATAACATTTCCGCAGAAGGAATTCAATTTCGAAATTTGAAAATCATCTCCGGGATGATACACTGTACTCGTAATTATTTACGCATAATCCTAACGAGTATTGCACGTAACGATTACATCACGTAACGATATCACGTTAACGAGGTACATCCGTATTTTTGTAATATGCAGAATGTGCGAGGCGAGAGCAATGATCGCGCATACGATCGCGAATGAAGTAGCTTCAGAGCGTGGAAATAATTCGAAATAACTTTTTTCAACGAAGTTTCGCCTTTTCGAGGAAATTGATTTCGAAAATTGTTAAGTTGATAAAATCTCCGCGTTTTTCAAGCTTTGGATAGTCTCCAACGACGCGCTTGATCGAATTTACTTCAATAGCAGTTAGATTTATGGATCAACGCGTAATTAAAAAGCACAACGTTTCGTTTAAATGTGCAATTTAAAATAATACAAAATGATAAAGGGAAAACATACAAAAAATATGATCGTCTCTTGTTAAATAGATTATTCGCGAACATTTTGATTATCGTTACCGACGTCATTCTGACATCGTGTTTTTACACGAGAACGCGGTGAATATCTTTTTTTTTTTAAATATACAACAATTTGACTCTCTGAAAATTTCCAACTATTTGCTACGTCTCGTGCTTCGATAAAAGTTAACAGAGCTTTAATAAAAAAAAAAACATTTTAACAGATTCGAGCCGCTTTTTTGGTTAAGATTATGTATTACACTTATTACTCGCATTGCAATATTATATCGATATTTTTTGTTCTTCATTTCTGCGTAGCTTTCTCATTTCGCGGGTTCGGTCTTTGAGATCGACCTCAAAGAGATCCTGGAAGATCCACTCGTTCATTCTTTCCGCTCCGTTCCGACCTTCCGTTCTTGCTCCCGGCTGCCGTGTCTAGTGGTTTCTATTATTCTCGTCGGTACTTCGTTCTCCAACTTTTCCCAAGACTTCTGGACGAATACCGTAAGTTCCTCTTTATCCCTCGTAGAACATTATCGTAACGTTCACCCCACTCTGACGTTCACCGCAACATTTAAACGTGACGCCATCGCCTTATCCTGCTTTTGCATGCTTACGATTCTTTTTTCCTTCGTTAAGTAGAACGTTCTCACTGAGACCGAAAAGTGAAAGCTACTACTGAAATATTGAAGCTCGTCGTGCGAAAACGGAGGGGAAATTATCCTGTCATCCTCGCCGACGAATTATTCGATTTTGCTTCTAAGAAAGATCGGAACTAAGGAAACGGACGACCACTTTAATTAGTAACTGAAAGTGCTTCGGTCACTCGGAGATTTGTTTGTTCTGGTTGAATTTTCATTAGAATCGCTCTCAAGCCAGTTTGTGGACCTTAAAGCAGAACTCTTAGTACGTCGGCGATGAGAGGTAAAGGGCGGACTGGTTGCGCAAACGACGAAAAGGGACGATAATATGAAGTGGCGCTGGGGTAGCCACGATGAAATGGCGCTACAGGACGGTCAATTAATTATCAGTCCTATGTACATTTCGTTTCGTGCTTCATATAACAGATAACTGATAAACACGCCTCGCAAAGACGTAAGTGGTAGCATTTCGTGGATAACGGATAAACGTGCAAATGTTTCTTCTTGGTGTGAATTATATCAATAGTTTATCATCAAGAATGCGTAATTACGCTACGAATGTGTCTCCTTCGTACACCTCACGAAGCGTGTTTGAATAAAAGTTGCATAAGCGATTCTTGTGACTTGTTGACTTTGTTAATTCACGAAATCGGTAGTATATTCTACGAAGAAACCATCTCACGTAGGTGAAATTTACTGCGCGACTCGAAACGCGCGGGATAATTCTCATAGAGTGCACAGTAATTACGCGCAAATTTGGATCTATGCGATAGTTTGCGGAAAGATATTAACGCAATGCAAATTGAGTGGAAACATATATATATCTGAATCGCGAAGTTGCAAAATGTAACATTTGAGATGTATCGTCAGTAGTATTCACAATTTTCGGTTGAAGGAAGTTCAGCCCTTGGTGAATTTTCATCATATAATCATTTGTTAGCGCATATAATGATACGAGGCAAAAACAGTCGTTGAATTATCGACCTTGCTTATGACAGCAGTGTTCTCCCGCGGAAATGGTTCCCGCGGAAGCGGCTTCCGTGTAAACGTTGATTAGGACTCCTGAAAGCCCGGGATGCGCCGTGAAACGATGAGCAGGTAACGCGGGAGCATTTGGCGCGTAGGGAGGGGTCGAAAAGGGAGGGTGTCATTGGTGAACAGAAGCATCACGTTATAATTTACGTCGCGTTCGACCGGCTGCTACCGTTATTGTCGCGTTTAAAAAGCCTCAGCACACACATCACCCGCTGCTTCTGCTGTTGACGTAGAAAAGGGTAGCTAAACGGTCCCGAAGTGCCGATGTCGAAGTCAGGAGTGATTAAATGTCAACATCGCCGCGTTGCGAAGTGCGACGTGTAGTTTTCGCGTAATTTACATCGCGTTTACAGGATGTCAGATATTGGTTGTTTTCACTTGAACGGATCATTCAGTGAACACGAAATAGCTTTCTGCTTAAAAAAAATCGAATTGTGTGTCACTCGATATTTGACTATTTTATATTTAGATGTCTTATTAACTTTTGTACGTATTGATAACCAAGTCTCGAGAAATGAGTTCTGTTAAAAAGATAAAACTTACTCCTCTTTTATCGAGTGAAAATATTTAATATTGCAATATCTTTTTTTTATCATTTGCATATCTTATCTTGTTGAAATATTTTATCTTGTTAAAGACTTTAATGATACGACTACGGCAGTTTCGGAAAGTAGAATTGTTTTTGGATAGATTAGCGTATACTACATTTAATCTGATAGAAATGCGATCGCATATAATACATTCTTGTGTATACATCTGCGTGTATATGTATATTTGGTTGCTTATTTGGTTGCTTATTAATTATTCAGAGTAGAATATTTCATTTTAGAATAATATATACGAACGTATATGGAGCACAAGATCGATTTACATGACCTGATTATGTACGAGAATTACGTATACGGAAGGCAACGTGAATTTAAAATAAACATGTTGTACATTATAATTAATAGAATTAAATCTTATTCGGGATGTATAAACATACAGATTAATCCGTAACATGCAAATTAATCCTATTTATAGCCATAGACATGAGCAACGAATAGATATACTGAAGCTTATACTGTTCGTCTTTGTTTTGCTTTAATTTAAGTTTTTATTTCCTGTTAATGGCACGATACAATTACGGCAGTATCGAGTATAAATTAACGATATCGCGACAAAGATATAATCCTATATATCAAATTATCTTAATAAATGTGAATATACGTTCTCTTATTTTAGTACCATTTACATAACGTCGAAAATCTAATAATTAACAGTTTTTTGGCAGAGATGTGCATTAATGTAAATAATCGTTAAATTATCATATAGTATTTGGTTTACCCCAAATTAACAATAAGCATTATTCGATCGATAGGATGATTCTTCAATTAACGTTGTTTTTTTAATCATTTACCAACATTTTAGTGTGTAGTATTTATTTACGTAATTGACCGCGTACCGCGGTAATTATGGTTGATAAATTTATCTCGATATCAGCACAGTAATTACTTTTGTACGAAAACAGCCGTTCTCGCAACATTAAAGTAATTTACGATTGAATATGTACGTTTATTATGGTTCGATTTCTATTATTGTTTCGCAATGACTCGTTCGATGCTGTTCAGTTCGCCAGTCGTAAGAAAAGAATCAGAGAACAGAATAGAATGAAGTCGTTGAGAAAAGCAGACGTCTCTCTCTCTCTCTCTCTCTCTCTCTCTCTCTCTCTCTCTCTCTCTCTCTCTCTCTCTCTCTCTCTCTCTCTCTCTCTCTCTGTAATTTAAAAGCTGCGTATCAACGTATTTATTCACGGGGAATCGGTTTCTATTATTATTTTCCATCTGCTCGTTGAATTTCGTCTCGTTCGGCCATATGAGGCGGAAACAATGGAACCCAGCATCAGCAGGCAGCAAAACTCGCGTCCAAGCGTGATTTTGTAATATGTGGGTCAATCGTTCGCCGCAGAGGACACGTGCATACCTCGACGTTTCACAAAGTCGGGGACAAAGTATTGTCTCAAACGGTTGCGGATATTCCGACTGAAGAAGCGGCCAGCTTCGAGAGCCTGGCGGATCCTTCTCCCCCTTTAAACCCCTTCCCCTTTTTCCTCCTCTATTCTTTCTTTTTTCTCTCGAGCCGGACGAGATATATGGAAACGTGTGCGTACAACGAACGGCGAGCAACGGGCGTCGTGACGACTGCCAGGAATTTAATGAGAATTGGGTCAATCCGACATATATATCCGCGTGAGCGCGCCCGCCGCGGTTTATTAACAAAATGAATACGCCAACTTCTCTCCCCCCCCCTCTCTCTCTCTCTCTCTCTATCTCTCTCTTTCTAATTCTCTTGCTTTCTCGCTCTTCTCCCCCCGTCTTTCTCTCTTTCCCCCTTCGTTTCGGTTACGAGCAGCATGCCGTCCAAGATTGAAATACGAACGCAACGTGCGTGTACAAGTTGCTCGCTGTATTATTCCAAACGGAATTAATTTCTGGGCGGAACAATAAGTCGCGCCGAGGTCGACAGGCTGAAAATTGTTATTTAAGGAAATAGAACCGAATCGCGCGCGCGCACGAGAGAGAGAGAGAGAGAGAGAGAGAGAGAGAGAAAGGAGCTAAGAGAAAAAAGAGAGGGATTCCATGAACAAATAGCTACGAGTGAGTTAATCTTTACGCACCATTGCTAAATATAAGAGGAAAATAACGATGAAATACCGACAATTTTATTCCGATCATTATGATGGTGGTCGCTTGTTGCCGCTTTCATTGCAGTGTATTTTTTTCTGCGTACGGATATTCCATTGAAGAGAGGGGATGGTCAAATTTCGTGCTGTTATACCGTTGAAAGATAACCGAAAGTTAATTGGACCGATTACACAACGTCGAGCTATATCCGGAAAAGGAGTGCATAAAGGGGAGGGAATTAAGAGAGAGCCGAGTGAGAGATATTAATATCTCGCGTCTCATCGTAGCGGCCAGGTCGTAGAACTACTACTGTTACATCGATACACACGAGCGTTAATAGCAACAATGCGGAGGCAATTTCTGGCGAATGCAGAAACGATTAACATTAATCTTACTTACGCGCAGCAACGCGTGACTGTTAAGCTGCGGCAATAATCGCAATCGGTACATCGCTCTAAAACACTAAACGCCTATGATTTAATCGCCGCGATCCCCTCACGACGAATCATTTTAGCATGACTTACTAATTATTATATATCATTATTAATTGAAGCTTAAGTTTATCAAAGAATTATATATCATTATTAATTAAAGCTCATATAAAACATTAGATTTAATTACACGTCTATTTTGTTTTATTAATGGTGGCTTTTTCACTCGTAGGATAATTATCGATGTAATTATATTGACTACGTTGTAACGACAATACGCGACACTCGGCTGTGCCAAAGATCGCGAGACAATACATCACGCGGTAGCTGAATACGCACGCGTGTCTCCCTTTCTGACGCTTTTCTCCCTTTCTCGGAGAAATATATCTCTCTACTTGTTTCCCCATTCGAACCCATTTATCAGCGGGTCGAAACTATTTACCGTGCGCAACAGATTCGATCACGAGAATTTCAGTCACAGGCCCGAAAGCTTTCTTTGGCCTTCGACGTGCGCCATTCACACTTCGACCCCGTCGGTCGAAATAAACTAGCATCAGCTGGCTCTTGTTCACCGCGTCGTGTCGCGTTCGCGTAACATCGTGTCGTCTTCCGTCGCCCAATTCCGCCATACAACTATTGTCTTCCTCTGCAGGATCGTGCGCCCGTGGATCCTACGGCTTCACTGAGCTCGGTGAGAGCCAATTTCAAAGAACAATATCAGTTCCGCGGTGGAAGCGCGTCTCGTTACCGGTGCGCGATGTCATTTTACAACGACCAGCCCCGAGTGCAGTGGCCGTCGTGCAACCTTCCCGCCATGCATTCCAGCCGCTCTCTCGACCGATGGATGTTCCGCGAGGTGGTTCGAAATGAGAAAGGTTGCTCCGCGACAAAGGCGCTCGAGTAATTTCTAGTGGCAGCACCGACAAACATCGTTGAGATTGCGGAGTATTGCCGCGAGAACCGCCAGCCCTTCGAGAGCGCGGCCGTTCGCTTGCGCTTTTATACTCGAGAACTCTCTGCCGGCATGACGACGACGACGACGACGACGACGGCGACGACGACGGCGACGAAGGAAAACGTGATTCCTCGCGGCTTACTCCGAATTTTAATTGCTAATTGAAAATTATGGCCAACGAAGGGTTGTCCGCTTGTCGTCCTTCTCGAGTAGTTGATCCTCCCTCTGACTATTGTACCTGAAGGGAAAAGCCGCGATAAGCGGAAAGATATGAGTCGATAGAATTTTATATTCGTGAAACAGGATTTTCTTCGCCACAGGACACGATGCGTTTAAAGCGGATAGTCCGTAGCGCGAGCGAATGATTGCATTTTATCGCCTCTCGGGGAATTTTTGGTACATTCCCCTCTTGCCCCCGCTGCCTTTGTACCTGAAGTTTCGGCGAATATCGATGCGCATCATCGTGGATTGAATTAGAAATTACAAGCGTACACTTAGAATGTAACCTACGTGCGGCCGTAACGCGCGCAACGAACCGTACGACGTATTGCACGAACTTAAATTGCGCGCGCGCGCGCGCGCTTGAAACTTCTCGCGAAGCATTTGCCTTGAGGGAACTCGAAGGAAGAAACCATGCCTTTCTCCGCGGCTACATATGTACGTACACCTAGGTCGCGCTGCATGGCACGCCTCGTTGGGAACGTGCTCGTGTGTAATAACAATAAAGCGAGAGCAGAAGTTGCCGCACGCGACGCGTTTTCGAATCCAGCGTGGTGACCGGAAGCTACCGGCGGGGCAGCGAGTCACAGCGCCCCGCAGGAAATGACACCGCCGCCCCGCATTTTCAGCCCGCCGCGCCGCGACGCTTTTCCTATTGTAATCATTTGAAGTGGTCGGCGATTGTTTTCCCCTCGTGTTTTTTCTCCTCTTTTTGCAATGCGATCGCTCAAAATGCATTCATTCGCTCTTTTTGGATCGACATTTCGCGATACAGTCGGACGACCCTTTTTCTACTTATAAACTCTCTCTCTCTCTCTCTCTCTCTCTCTCTCTCTCTCGCCCTCTCTCTCTCTCTCTCTCTCTCTCTCTCTCGCCCTCTCCTTCTCTCTTCATGCAATTCTGATACTCGGCGTAACGAATTCGATCGACTTCAAATTAAAAAAAAAAAAAAACGAATTACGTGAAGCATGATTGATGCATTTTATGAAACGGACTGACGCATTTGCGAGAAATTACAAATCAAACAGCACTGGCGTATGATGGTTCCGAGATATCCAATATCTCGGTGCACTCGAATGCACAGTTTCGATAAATTTAATATCGCTCTATCGGCTTTTCAATTTCTATTGATAATATTGTTTGGACATTAATTTAACTCGCAGGAGGACACGAGGCATGAAATATGTGAGTGAGATCGCCGATTCGGTGATTCATTTGGCAATCGGTGCCATCATATGATTTCACATATTCCATTACGACCTTCCTTTGTCCAGTGAAACCAATACGCTATTATTAATTCACTTGTGCGTTATTACGTAACGCGAGATACATCGTTAGAAAACTTTAAAGAATACTAAAGTATCGCGAGTTTTTTTATTAAAAGTTATAATCTACGTGTATTTAAATAAAAAAAACATACATATGCGCGCGCGTGCGTGTCTGTGTATGTCGCGAATATTTGTGATTTCAACATTTTCAATAAACTACGCAGTTTTTTTTATTGACGTCGCATTTTGTCTCTCGTCTCATAAAAATTTAATATTTTAAAAACATAAAACTCGATACTTTAGGAAATAATTTAATTTATACTAATAAACAATTATTTAGGCGCGCTCTCGTGATATAACGTAAGCGATTACATGTGCGCGGAATGTAAAATTTTTTTAAAATAATTTCAAAAAATATCTTTTAACTTCTGAGCGCCACGCTGACAAATGCATTAGACACAATGTCGTACTGGAGATCTCAAGGCAAAATCCTCACAACAGGACAAAAAAATACCATGCCTCTATCTAATTTTTGCCCAGCGATGCGCACATAAATTATAGATTCCGTTTTCTTCCGCGCGACTCATAAATAGCTCTATATCTTCTCGTCAATTCTTTTCTCCTTTTTCGCGGTACCGAACTGTCGATGACAAAAATATCGTTCCGCCTCCCCTGCTCGGCAAAACCGTCCGACGTTAAACACGCGCGCAAGAAAACGCAATGTCCTCCCTACCATAAGAGATCTCGACCTTAACGATCAAATGTTTGATTTGCATGTATATTTTCGCGTCCGTTCCGTATCCTCGTAGCTTTATAGACCGCTTGCGCGCTTTCGTGAATAATCTTGCGGTTGCTTTTAAATTATAGAGTAAGGCACTCGGGGATTCGAAGGCGAACTCCATCGCACTTCTCGCGACGTAGTGAAGCATTCGCGAATGTAGCGCGTGGCGCGACTGCCGTATTTCCTTAAAATTACCTCTCGCAGTTGGTTTGCTTAAATTTTACCGAGGTCGCGCTTATGCAGTTAAAACGGTTTTTCTCTCTTCCAACGTCGCCGCTCGTTCGAGTGTTCCACGGCTCTCGAGCTTTTCTTTTCCTTTGTCACCTGCTCCATATTCTTCAGCGCACTTTTACGTCCCTTCATTTGCCTTCAAGAGTCCGCACACCTGCCACGTGAATTTATTCGATCACCACGTGTGCAGATGTCTCTGCATATTCGTCCTGCATATTGCGACTTTTGTGTTCTAATAATAAATATCAAACCTTAATATTACACACGAGACTAGGGGAGATGATTGAATTACGAATTGACGCTTTTTCGTGAAGGAATCATCGACCACATCAAGAACATAATTGTACGTAACATCGCTACCAAGAGTTATATATTCCATGCCAGGAATATGTAACTCTTGATGCCAATTAAATTTGTAAACGGAACGATTACAACGAAATGTTATTTATGGATGTAGATAATAAAGGCATTTGTTAATTTTTCCATGGGTTTATTAGCTCGTTTCGGATCCGCATGCGTTTTTCATCGTTTTTCGAGCTTAAGCTCGCGGCAAGATGCAAATCAAGGGCTGCCGTGTTGGCGTTGGTGGTACATGAACTCCAGGTGGAGCGAACCTAAATTCTTCCTCGCATTAATAAAAATGTATAATACTGCGACAGCGAGGAATAGCGCAGAACATTTTATTACAATGTAAAATATTATTACTGTCCCTTTTTTATGGCTTGTATGTGGTAAATCGCCGGGTTTGTTGCCTTCCGTGGTGCTATACTGTGTGTCTCCAAGCTAAAATATTTATTTCGCGCGGAAACAACAGAGAGAGAGAGAGAGAGAGAGAGAGAGAGAGAGAAAGAGAGAGAGAGAGAGAGAAAGAGAATCCAGTAAATTTAAAAATCGGACGCAGCGTTACATTTATAAAAATTAATAAAAATTGTATTATTTACGACGGCTTAATGGAAATAAACACATATGTACATGTGTACATATACAGGGTGTTTAAAAGAAAATGTTTATCTCCATTTTATGAATATTAGCCTTAAAGTCTGCCTTTAAAGTTCTGAATTCTTTTTCTAAACACCCTGTATATCGACCCACGCATTCATTTGTCTTTTAACTAAGCATGTTGCTTATAAATAACGAGCAAACAATTTTTATTAGCGTTATTTCACAGGTTTTTCTCCTCCCGTTGCCGTTGCATCTTCTTGTATCTTTTCTTCATAAATCCTCGACGGTTTTAGTAGGTTTACGCCGCGCGCTCGTGATACATCCCTTGCGCATTGTAAGCAAGTAATTTTTCAAGTAGAGGCGCTGCCTAAGATCTCGTCGCGGAGCGCGCTCGTGTCTCATTTTACCCAGGAGTCGTGTCAAAGGATGATTCTCTTTTCTTCGCAAGCGAAGCGTCTACAATTTCGCTGATAAACGCAGGCGCGAACGTCGCCGGTGCTCCGTCATTGTCGACATTCATACCTCAATTACCCCAATTTATATTCACGACCGCGAATATACACCGGACGCGGCCGTAAAATCTCCAAGGAGGGGGGCACTCTTTCACTCGCCGTCTATCTCGGAGCATAAAAATCCCTCTTTGCCTTACCCTAGCGCGCTCCTCGTCGCGACAATTTTTTTTGCGCATAGTCAATGCAGCTTCCTCCGTCGGGCGGTCATTGCTGGTTATTATTCCGCTATTCGCGCCGGTGTAGTGTCGAAACGGGGGGAGCGTCATCGCGGGACATTCCGGGTCACAGGCGCGATTACGAACGTCTTATATTATATATCACCGACAATCTGCCGACATGCTAGAATTCGGACCATCGAGCGCGGCGCGGAACAATTGGCGAGGGCGATGATAACCGGCACGCGGGATAAAAAGACGGCGGACGCCTATTAATCGTGCGGATTTTATCTGCCGCCGACGTTGCAAAAGGGACCGAGTTACCTGCGGGGAATCGGGCTAAATCCCGAAGATGGAAATTGTTGGACCGCGTATCCTGGAAATGTCCTTCCATTCGTGACCGAATATCTTCGGCGGATTATTGCTCGGGCGAGATCGCTTTCCGCGCGCGAGGAATTTTCGAGTCTCGAAAAAGCTCCCAGGTGCAAGAGCGTGATTTCCTCATATTTTCGCGAGCTTTATCCCGTCGTGTTGGAACATATTATTGCGAATAGTGATTAGAAATTGTCTTGTATTCTTCGAAATCAGCTCGTCATTTATCCTAGACAGCATCTTCGAAATCTGCACGGTCTAGTCCGATAGTTCACCTCAGCGCTGACATGCTTTCTCTCCGCCGAGTTGGTCTCAATTAGTCACACACGTCCAAATGGATGCAAATCTCGAGTCCGCAATGCAAACCACGAAACATCCCTACGAGACTTACAAATGGAGTCGATCGTACATCCGAGAATCTCCAGCATATACGAAGGTGCATTCGAGTGGTCGCATATCGGACGGATATATTTACGTAGCATCTAGAATCGCGCAAACACACGGCCGATGTTCGATCGGATTACTAGTTCCGTAGCTAGCACTAAATTCTTGTCACGCGAGTCCTCGAGGTATTCACTGGAAACTTTAGTCATCTGTTAGACGCCGATTCGTCGACGAGTATCGACAGCGCGTCGCGGTTAATTAGGAATTTTGCGGGCGCGCAAGGACCGAGTCCAATTTTGCCTCACGACAGAGAAACTCTGTTCACTTCTTAGGATATCGTGTGATTTCGAGTACGTTTCGTATATCTCACAACACATTCCAAACTATTATACCAAGATTGTTATTAGATTAATATTATATTTAACGGGTATTCTGTTTTTCTTGGAGATTTGCGGAATTCGTCCGATTTTTAAGCGTGCTTTTTTCATTAATAGTAAGAAAACTGTTCACATGTTATATTCAATCAGAATATCCGCCATCGCTCTCCACCACTTTTTGCTATTTTTCAGATAATGGTTTCATTCGGTGTCTGAAAAATGACCAATTTTACAAGCTAATAAAATCATCGACGATACAAACCTTTTCAAACCCCTAATATATATTTCACAATATTCGACGATATCTCTTCATTATTAACTTGTGCATATATAATAGTTTTGACCTTTTGTTTCTAATAGTATCGCTCAATAATGCATATATATTTTTATAATACGTAAATGAAAAATTAATATTGATAATGTTTTCATCGAATATGTTTTATTAGGAGCTCAAATATAAATACCACCCTCCGTCGGACAAATTTTCATTATATCGTGCTGAATATATCGTTATATGATGCAAAATTTCGTATCTAGATATCAAATATCGTAAATCTTTTTATAACGATTTTATCGTTATTTGTTATTATATAATGTTTCATTTTTTTGTGGAAATACGCATATATTTTACAATCAATGTTTGTCGTTACTAAGTTGTTATTAAAACTGTGCGAACTAAAATTCATATTTCTGTCAGTGACTTCATACGTCGAGATTCATCTTTCGTAATATCGAAATTCTGAATTTCGTTGTCGACGTTATTTCAAAAGCAATAACTGAGATATAGCAGCGTTAACGAGTCCAGGGAATATTAAAAATGCAATCACGTTTTCAATATTTTATCGTTAAAAATCGACTATGGCTCCAATATGTATTATCCGGCTGTTCTTTTAAAATTTAAAATAGGAATAATAATTTTTTAATCTCGAGGAGAAACGGCGATCATTTTTTTCTTTATGGACAAGTTTCTCTTTTCGAATATTTTTCAATATTGTGTTTCTCGGTTATGGTTATCAAAATGGTGTTTTGTTTAAAAAAAGGTTAATTTATATAAACTATATATATATATATATGTATACAGGATAGTAATGATCATCAGCAATTACCAGATAAATGCCTGATGAATGATATATAATGAGAAATTATTATTATATTGTGTCAAATTACTTTATCGTAATTTCAACGATTTCGTGTAAGATTAATTTCACGCCAAGATTCGTCAAACTCGGAAAGTTGAATGTGTATCCACTTACATAAATCGTGGGTGATATTACGAGGATCAAGAGCGTAGAACTACAATATCCGAGAAGTCGAGCGAGTTTAAAGAGGACATGATGAGCTCTTGTGGCTCATGTCACAATAATTGTATTGTTTCCTAGGAACAGATTTTATACTTGCTTATTCTTACGAGCGAGTGAATCTAAGGAAAAGAATTCTTTCGACAGAAATTTTAATTCGTTATGCGAGTCAATTTTTAATTAACGTGGTCGATCTTCCTGCGAGAAATCCTCCATTCGCTCTCTGATGGAAACGGAAATATTAAGTTCATTTTATTTTTGGCGCAATCCGATTATATTTGCGGGTATTGAGGGATGTAATTGGCGGACATTATCTTTTTTTAATTAGGTTGCAATTCGTTTTAGTCGACGTAGCGGTTATTATTCGTTGTTATTCTCGAATCATAATGTCGTCTCGTGAATGAGAAGATTTATAATTTAAATGATAATTAATCCTGCTATATATACTATTGTATGTATTCGTACGAAATGTATAATAGCGTCTAATTGATTTGTCTGCTATTTATTTGTGTGCGGAGTAGCCGAAAAATCCAATTTCGTACCTCCGTAATACAAAAAAATAGTCACATTATTCATTAATATTACGGATGTCTTTTTTTTTAGTTGCAGCTTCTTTTTCTTCTTCTAACTTTTGTTGCTTACCATAAGCAATTTGTTACTAATTTAAGACTAATCGTTCAAAGTCAGAGTTATTTAATTTATCGAACGTCAGTATGAGGAAAAAGGTTTGACGTTTTGTATGACGGAACGCGTATAACAAGTTAGACGGCGCGGCATTGCAGTGTAAGGGTTGAAGCAATGTTGGCCAAGATATATCACTTTTCGCAGAAATTGAGATCGACGATGTTACCGTGTATTATACCGGGAATTTCAATCGGGAATTTTCCGAGAGTTCAAAAACGACGTGGACGTAAAGGAAATCATGTTAAGCTATCCTCTAAGAAGATACGCCCGTAGAGCAAACTTTGCGGAACTATGCCCGTTTTCGAGAAATGAAATACGAGAGAGTAAAACGAAACTTGAATACGATGTTCGACCATTCATCGTTGTTTATGAATATAAATTGCCTCCTTCGCGCATTCTACGAAGAATGACGAAATCGCGTCGTAGAATCTGCGGGATTTCGTTACGTGTTTTCTTCTCGAAATGGGGATAACAAAACCGCGCGTAATGCATTTATTCGCGAGCCACGAGGGAGGGATCACGCACATACATTTTTACAACAAACGTGTTATCAAATCAAGAGAGTTTTCACCTTTTGTATACAAACCTCGCGTATCCTAAGACCGAATCTCTCGAATTCTTTAAGCAGTTGCGCGAACTTTCCTCCTCTTCAAAGCACGTAATGATTCTTTTGGCCGAGTTTTGTATTAGTACACGTGTATTGTTTATAACAAGAAAAATATACTTTCGTTCCTCATATCATACATAGACGCACACATACGCGTGTGTGTATGACCAATGCTCACATAGTAAATTTTTAACACAACGAAAGTTTCCCACCAAAAATGTTCCATTTGGCGCTTTTTCTGTGTATCTTTTATAATCTTACGTGCTCGTTTCAAACATTGCCTTCCTCCGTTTGTTGGACTGTGACGTTTATAATTAGTTTATCAACAAATTAATTGCGTCGTAACAACCACATTACTTAAATATCATCGTAATGTTGTCGAATGAACAAATGGAACGGATAACAAAGGTCCGATTCGGCCGAACGAATCACATACATACATGCACCGTATAATTAATTAACAACAATTGCCCTTGACTCGAAGCAACGCGGGTGACTCGATATTAATCGGAAATTTCTCGAAATTGACGTGACTGCGATCGGCAAACATACAGGCTAGCGAGAGTCTCGTTGTAGCACTGCCATTGGCAATACAATGCAGCAATGGAGTGCAATCTGCGATGCGATGCGACAGAAATGCATGCCAATCTCGTTAATGGACAATCGAGTGTAGCGCATCGTTTGCTGATTTGTGTTTTCACGTCCATCAAAAACTACTCGAATCCGGCACGATGGTCCTTTTTTCTTTTTTCTCTCATTCAGCCGCGCGACTCATTATTCGCGCATATTATGTCACTCGATCGTATATTTAACGACGCTTAATTGCTGCTGCGGAATGTGGCGCGCAATGTTAATCGTGTCATTGAAATTACAGAAGTAGCGCAGTCGAGCCGCAATTGACTGATTGTTAACCGCGAATCAACGATGCAGCCTGCACCGCGTGCTAACGATACCTGTGATTAACAAAGGCCTCATCAATGTTGCCGTTGCGTTACCACATATCGAGAAACTCCGACACAATAGTTCCTACTCAAAGGCTACGATGTTGAAAGATGATTCTGCCTTGCACCTGCGAAAATTCTATCTTCATCTAGCGAAAGTTTTCGCGAAAATTTCGCCTATCTTTCTGATCTTTACTACTCCTTTCCCCTCTCTCTCTCTCTCTCTGTCAGAGTGTCAATAAACTATCTATCTATCTATCTATCTATCTATCTCATTTCCTATTTGCTTCATATAATATTTTGATATCTCCCGGAATATTTATATATGACGTTTGAAAACGAAAGGAATATTCGAGGAAGGGAATTTTTTGAGATTTCTTCTCCTCGAGGCAGTATCTAATTTCGATAAAGGCAACTTTTTCTCCGTCTGGTGGTTTTTGATAGATTGATCATCCCTGGCACAGCGTCGGCTTCAAAGGCTGGTGCTTATTGCGAGCCAGATGAACAAATTACATAAACTTTGTATTTTTGTATCTCTAGTCCGCACTAATTGTGTTTACGATCTCAACATCAATGAGTATCGTTCACGTATGATTATACGTTGAATATACCATGCGCACAGTTTCCGCGTTTCTGTCCTGATATACGTCGTATTTGGACTCAATTACTGGACATAACGAGAATTTTTATCGATACCGCGCAGCGTCCGATCGCTTTGAGATATATGAGTCGGGCGAACACACGCGGAATTATATTGTCGTTTGATCACAGCTCGCTGAGAATGGCGGGCAAGGAAATCCGTGAATTAAACAAAGTCGATCGCTATCCGCGGGGAAAATTGCGGCACGTTCGGCGTCGAGCGCATCTCTGCGAATTAACGATGCAACTGGTAAATAACCTGAAACACTACGTGATCCGCGCAAACCTCGGCTTCTATCGGCGTTCTGTCCGATGTTATCGATTCGCCGCGGAAAAACCGCGGCGTCTGATACGCGAGTCCGCGTAAAAAATAGCCCGGAAGTTTTTAACATAAAAACCGAAACGTGTTGTCGTGTCCATTGAAATTGCAGCGAAGTTTCGTGTTTTGTGTGTGTGACAACCGGATTTCGCAGTGGCGAAAAACAGAATCGCCGATGTTCCGGGAGCGCCTGTTGCACAAATCAGAGTTAAATTGCATTCTAACAAACTGTTATGGTTAATTGCGAAGCGGCACGGAATACTTCTCGAGTTGATTTCCGCACGCTGGCTGGTTCGTTCGTTACAGTTTACAAAAAATATAAAACTATCGGTCGTTCAACGATCTCGCAGACGGTGAATCTCTCGATACGTTGAATTCCGTCCGATGGAATCGCTATAGCTCGGCATAGTATCCTGGCATAGTATACTGTCATAAATCGTTCGTCAGCGTTTTGTTTTCTCATCAAACGAAAGTCTACGATTATTGATCTCACGTACAAAAACCGCGATGCATGCATACGCACGTCTGCATAAACGCGATCCTTCAATGTTTCATTTATTCACCGTCGTTGAGACGTCTGACCTTACTTTAGCCGCGACGAATCTTTTCACGGGCGAGGTGCCTTTCGTGATCCTCTTTGACGAAACTTTATTCATTCCGCTCTCTGTAATCTGACTTAATTAAACTTCCACTTCTCGCCCCGTCCTGTTCCATCTTCGAAGTGGATTAGTCGAACGTACTTACTATCGTAAGTCCATATCGAATCCGGATGTGAATTGATCAAAAGGGAAAAAGAAAAAAAACAAACAGGAGCGGAGGGACAAAGAAGAGGAGAAAGAAGAATAAAAATCGTGATGTCCGGATGTGTGGATTAGCGCGCAACGACGTTGTTCAATTTACCGTTTTCTATCTGGACGCAAGCTGGTAATACGCAGCGCGATAAAAAGAAGCGAGATAGAACGTGTCTCCGTTTTACTTGCTACGTCATTCGCTCTCATCTCTTGATTAAAGTGCGAGTAAGCCTGCGATTAAATGACGTATCACGTGAGAACCCTTCGTTTTTATTGTCCCGACTGTACACAGGTTCCCATTCTAGTAATTGCACATATAATGTAATACTTCGCTATCGCGGATCGCTATTACGGCTATTTGAATGCGACTCATCACGCGGAAATAAAAACGTTTCATGGCATTTTTTCTACTTTACAAATGTAAACAGTGCCACCCGTCCCGCGCGAAAAAACCATTTTAATGGCGTTAAAATTAATTCTGTGTTTAATATCTCTCAGGACTGAGTTTCATTCAAATCAGAATCTGGGAATAAGATTAAGAATGTCATTGCTTCGAGATATCGAGCAATTAGCAATTTTGTAATTACAAGAATTCAGAGATATTGCTCGTGTAGAAAAGGACGTAGAACTGAACAAAGATTGGGAGAATCGACTCGTTACACCGCCTGCGTCCTTAATCGGACATACTTCCTAATGTCGAAACTCGATACGACGCGAGTCAGTACTATAGGAGTCGCCAAGGAAAAAAGAAAACGGCGAAAACGCCGAATCAGCTGTCGCTATATGCGTGTACGCTACATGTACGCATGTGCACATGGTCGGTTAACTCGGCCGGTGCCTAAATATAGAGGATATACATACGAGCCGTTTATTTTGAAGATGGAGTAAGTGAAAGTCCCAAAGCACAATAGATTTTCGCAAGAAGCGATTACGAATCGGCTGTCTGTATTTTAGCCTTGACTCACATCTTTTTTAAATTATCGCATCGTATTTTTGGAATTGGAGCGGCTATTATTACCTTGGAGGCTACAAGCGAACAGAAAAAAGCCGAGTTCCAGAAACGATTATATTATTACGTAATCGGGTGTTTCGACAATTGCCTCTTCACCCAGAAGCAGCAGAATGACTTCTTCGATTCTGAAAAATTTCATCTCTCTCTTGATCTGTTGTATTGAGACTGATGTACATACTAAAAAATACCTTTCGATCACAAAATTCACGAGAAATTTTTGTATTACAATAATGTCCTTTGATGATTTACTAGATGAGTGCAAAGTTTTGATGAGTTTCTTAAAGATTATTAAAATGTGAGTAACATTTAGAAATATATTTTTTTCCCTGCTTTATTAAAGAATTATGGAAAAGAAGTAATTTCAAATAATTTCAAAGGGTAAATTCGGGGCAACATTGGAAGATATCAAGATGAACAAATTCAAAACCAAAGTAGATATATATAGGTTTGAAAACTGTTGTATCAAATATTCAAAATGGTGTTCACGAACTTTTAAACACGTATCTTTGTTGTGTTATACGTTTACATATCTATGAGTACTGTCGTAACTGATCCAGTTTTACGACAGTACTCATAGATATGTAAACGTATAACACAACAAAGATACGTGTTTAAAAGTTCGTGAACACCATTTTGAATATTTGATAACAACAGTTTTCAAATCTGTATATATCTACTTTGCTTTTGAATTTGTTCATCTTGATATCTTCCAACGTTGCCCCGAATTTACCCTTTGAAATTATTTGAAATTACTTCTTTTCCATAATTCTTTAATAAAGCAGGGAAAAAAATATATTTCTAAATGTTACTCACATTTTAATGAAAACCATCCGAATAAAAAAAAATTGTACCTCTTTTCTTTTAAGAAAAAAATGAAGGGTCTCTTATTGTCTCCCTAAAGCCTCTCACAAAAATCTGTTTACACACCAAAAATTGTCAGCCTCCATGTCCCATTTAGTGTAAAAAGTGTTCAAGTCTATATTTCCAATAGTCTCGGAGAAAACAACTTGTAACAAGTTACTTGGCCCACCATTTACACATATTCTATGTTACACTGAGAGAAAAGTATATGATATTTGGAACCATAATGATATAGTAACTAAATTATAGTCCGAAATATCATATTTATAGTAAGTATTACTATAATATCGGTAATAATTACGATATAGGCATAGTGTAATCAACCATATAATATTTTTACTAAGAATTATAGTAAGTTAAACTAAAATTATTGTATGGATACAAATATAAAATAGTAGGTAAAGTAATTCTTTTATATAGTCAATATCACCAGAATATTTGCTAAATGATGACAGATGTAACTGTACAGTGAGATTTAATATGAATATTAAATCTCACTGTATTTGTGAATGAGAAATTATCACATACGTGGTAAAAGTAACTAAACAATTATTTAAGACAATCATTGACTATATATTTGAGTTTGTTCTACTATATTTCGCAGGTTCCACCAACTATAAAAATATGGTTGACGCCAAAATGAACCGTAAAATATAGTGATATTATAGTTAATACAACTATATTTTTCTATCAGTGTAAACGTCAAAATATTCCAATTTAAAAGCCAAAACAATAAGAATGTCCAGAGAATGTTACGCGTTTCCACATCTATCTCATGCCACGCGACGAGAGTGATAATCCGCAAGAGAACAATATACAGCGGAACCGCCTCTTTTCGGCCGTTTGCCGAAAATTCGGACGTTAAATGCGCGTGCTAAATTGCCCCGCTGATTCGGGAAGCGATATCGTCGGGGCCGGAGAGCGACCGCCGCGCCGCCGGGTGTTCTTACTCACCGAGTACTAGTAGCAGCAGAACTTGTTGCGGGAGACGAGCCACCATTGTCGGCCCGTCCGCTCGCACATCTATGAATTTAAATCGAGCGATCCTGCCGTGCCTCCTCGATTTGCCCGTCGTGATCGCCAGCGCCCGCCGCAACAACATTCATTTAACGTTCCTGCCGGGCTTCCCACGTGGGCGTATGCGCCGATTATCCAGTTCGTCCGCGCACGCACGGACTCTTTTCACTTGGTCGTTTACTTTCGTCGCGCGCGCAACCGCCGGCACACACTCCGCGCACCGCACTCGGGGCTTCCTGCTTCGTCGCCGCCGAGTGCTCAGCGAATCTGGGAAAGAGTTCCGGCACTCGAGAGGATCCACTCTCCTTGTCGTCGTCGTCGTCGTCGTCGTCGTCGTCGTCGTCGTCGTCGTCGTCGTCGTCGTTGTCGTTGTCGTCGATCAAGCCGCGCACACACTCGCGCCCGATTAAACCCAACGACGCGATCTCTGAAATGGGAGGGAACTCAGCGTGAACCGACTCGCAGCGGTGATCGCGCAAATCGCCCTCGGCGCGCGCGTTCCAAATATAATGGCCTCTTTTTCGTTGTTTCTTTTTCCTTTTTTTTTTTTTTTCAACCGATCGAAACACGATTTGGCCAGGCAGGCCGATATTAATCGGCCCGCGGCGCTCTCGCGCGCGGTGGTCGCGATCGAGCGACGCTCGAACCTCGATATCTGCGCACATAAATATTTTAGGGGTACGCTCGCCGGTAGGCCAGGGATGGTAGATAGAACGGTCGATCGGGTGGGCGGGCGGACGGATGGACGGACGGACGGACGGACGAAGTGCCGAGAGATAGACTGGCGGGAAAAATAATTTACTAGTGAAATACAGCTTGACACAATCGCCGGATAATATCGGCGCGGTCATATCGGAGGCAGTCACTCCGCTGAGAACTGTCATTGACGGAAGTTAGAAAGGGGCTGAGAAGCGACGCGACGCGGGCTAAGAGCTTTGCGCGAATGTGCGTCCGAATGTGAGCAATTCTGTGTGTCTATCTACGTCTGTGTGTGTGTGTGTGTGTGTGTAGATACGCCGCACTGCCAATCGCCGTGGACTTTCGCGACAATTGCGACCCGAAGGACCGAAGCGCGTCGATGGTTAAATTGAAAACCGATAAGTCCTTTCTTTTCGCAAGTTACCCGATTGCTGTCATGTCCCCGCTACAATAGCGTCATCTCTCAAGGAAATGATTAGCGACATTTCATTCCCGGAAAAGTGCCTCACCGCGCGCGGATTTATTCGTTATCTGCTTGAGGGAGTCGCATTAGCCTCTTAATGTACGGAATAAAATAAAACTCGATGTGTGATAAAAATAGCACTTAATGTAGCTCAACTTAAAGCTTACGTAAGCTGCACAAGAAACGGAAGGTTCACATTGCTAAATGTCACAAAGCAATGTTAATAGGCAAGATTAATGAGCAATACGTCACGTATGAACGACAGCGTCTAAAATGACACACGGAGCAAATGACTGCCGGGACGACTTTGTATGTCAAGGGGTTAACGCAAGTACGCGGCGACCCGTGAGACACATCGTGGAACAACGTCGCGCATATTTGCCCGCGTTTTAAACGGGAGCGAAGGGTTTTAAATGCCGGCGATGTAGATTCGGATGCAATCCGCCGGAAATTCGCGACGCTTTACGCGACGTAGCGAGCAGCGAACTGTGAACAGTGCGAGTTGTGTCATACCACGTGCGAGCAACGGGATAAAGCTGCGCATTATATCGTGCATCCGCGATATTCTGAGCGAGCGAACGGCGCAATCGACACGTCGCGTCGCCTCTCGCGCCCTGCGCAAAGATCCGCTGCGTTACGAACAACGTGTGTGTCGTAGCGGCGAGCGGTGGAAACTGCGCGCGCGGAATAACCGGGTTACTGTTACTCGGCGACACTTGGCCGAAGAGGCGCCGCGCCGGCGATCAGGCGGAAACGGCAATTCGACGTGGGGACGCGCGAGAGCTGCGGGCGCGCTTTTAACGGCCGCGACAACAAGACGCGCGCAACGGTGTTTCGCGCGCGACGCTGGTAATTTTACCGGATTAAACTGCGAGAGCGCGCGCCACCGTCTCCTCCACGTCCGGCCGCTACTATTTCGCGCAGTTCATTCTTCCCTGGCGCGCATCCACTTTTTATCCACGGGGAGTAAAAACGGTCGTTTAGCTCGCGCCGCAGCGTCAACAGAGCGGAGGTACAAAAATCGCGCGCGACACTCAGCGCGCCGCCAAGTGTCGCGGTTATTAGCTTCCCGCGGAGGCTTCGTTCACCACCATCACCAACCGCCACCACCAACCATGGCGAATCAATTATTCATGGTTGCTTCTTTACGAGGGCCGTTCGTCAGGGAACTTCATACTCTTGCGGACACGGAGGTTTACGGGCGCGAACTTCGAAGAGAGTTCCTTGTAATTTTTCATGCACGTCGGGATTAATTACTCGGCGGCGGGGTGAGCTGAAGAGAGCGTGCTCCTTACGATTATCGTGCAACAAAATTAGCCTCACTCGGGAACCGACGGGAGCCCTCCCTTCCCGCGTGAAAAATTACTTCCGAGAGATTGAGCATGCATGGCGCAATGATCGTCGCAGGTCGTCGATTGCGATAGGTAATTACGCTCTTTTTTTCTATCCTATCGCCGTCGGCGTTCGCGCATTTATCACGGGGCTTTTGACAGCGCGTCAGAAAGTCGCGATTGCCACGAGAATGTTCATATTCATCGAGAAGTGGAATCAAAGTCACCAGTTGGCTGTCTTGCGAATTTTACATCACAATTTTTTCGCACAACGGAAAATCCCTGACCGTAATGGTGGACATGCGTTCACTATTTTTTACATCAATGTAACTGAATATGCATGATAGTGCAAAGGATCACTCGGCAAAAAAAAAAAAAAACAGGACTTGTCTAGTTGACTGTGCGCTTCCGGATTTCGTCGCGGAATTCTACGCGCGATGATTCATCTCGCTTTTCGCTCTCAACACGTCGCATGCGGGTATTCTTTCAAATTACACCCAAATTACACTGCGCGCGCCTGCGCGTGTACAATACCCTTTCAGCGATTCCTCGCGGCGTCGTTTGTAATTAAGAAAATTCGCGCAACACTGGCGAACAAACCGCAACAAACCGCAGCGCGGGAAAAAAGATGTTTTGCTTTGATGTAATTTTACATTTTATTCGTTAGGAAGAGAGAGAGAGAGAGAGAGGCAGCTTTTTTCACGACACATTCTTGCGCTTCGGACGAAGCCGGTTTCTCGCTAGTTTTCCTAGTCGCTAGTCGCTGCTATTTTGCCGGTTTTTACTCGCGATCGCGACGCAGCAACGGAGAAATAATAGACGTGTTTTTGTGCAAATCTTACGGCGAAATTCGCTCAGAGAGAAAGCAGCGTCACGTCAGGCACGCGCTGGTTATCTCGATTTCTCTCTCGCGGTCAGCTCTCTTGCTAATTTATTTATTCATGAGCGCTGGTTTCCCGCGAGCGAATTGGCATGCGACGGAATTCATAATTACTGGAATTTTTACATATCGCGAGTAGCGATGGGAACTCGCTCGTTATTGTTCGCGCAGTATGAAAACGGGAAAATTAATACGCCCGAGTCTGTCCTGCTGCGCTGCTCATCGACGATCGACTATTCATGCCACGTAGCTGCTTAATAAAAGCACGCGGATTTCCTTACAGTAACGTCACCGACAGAGGCGCGTACGTGCGTGGCATTTTTTCCACCGTCTGCCCGAATCCTTTCGCCGCAGCGACGCTTCCCGCGTCAATGCCGATAATGCCGTTGATTCATTTAATATGACGTGACTCTGTTAGCGGGATATTCGGCTAAAGCCGCGGGCTCAGCAGGCGAACGACTTATGCAATTGAGAAAATTCCATAAGGACGAGGAAGAATTGATCGGGCGGGGACGGGTTTTCGCTGTCGCACACGCGTGCCTCGAATACTCGGCGGATTCCTCGGCGGCGCGCGTACACGTATATTATATTCGTCCTCCGGCTGCGTGCGAATCTTTGGAAAAACCGGGGCGCCGCCTCGGCCTCCGCAGAACGCTCCTCGAGAATAGCTCCGGATCCGCATGCTCCTTGCGTATATCTCCCGCCGCAGTCTGTATTCGCGCGCGGCATAATTCCCGAGGAATCTCGGAGCGCGCCATAAACGTCGAGCGTGAGCGCGACGCTTTTACGCCGTAACGCCCGCGCGTGCAGATTCGCGCCCTCGTAAAAAAGGGAAGAGAGCTCGAAGTTGAAGGCGGCGGGGAAGGCGCGTTCGTCGCGTTCTTGGCGCGCGTACGTCGACTCGACGCCGACGTCCCGCGGCGGTTCGGCGAAGGTCGCCGGCGAATTTTCCAGCTCGCGTCCGCTAATCGCATCGCTAAGCGCTAAGCGAGGTTCTCACCGGTGGTAGTTTCAGGATTACCTTATCAAAGCTACCTCTCGGCGAAGCGCGACGGCGACGGCTCGAGGCCGCTTGGCGAGCTGCCGAGATTTTTCGCGGATATTTTTGTCACGCCATCGGTGAACGCGCATCGGCTCGGATCGCTGCCACCAGCGGTGCGCTTTTCGAGTGCGATTAGCGCGTGCGAAAATGTCGACACGTGTGTGCTGCGCACGGTCCGCTGCGAGTCGCAAGTGGGATACGTACGGGAGCGATCAGCTCGGGCGAGGTAACGACAGAGAGAAAGAGAAAAAGGGAGAGGAAGAGAGAAAGAGTGAGAGAGAGAGAGAGAGAGAGAGAAAGAGGAAGATCCGCGGTTCTTGTAACTCCGGAGGCGCTCCGTCAAAAATCGGAAGCCGACGGAGAGAGGCACGCGCGTCGGAAAAATCGCGCGCACTTTCACTGGCGACGCACACGAAGCGCACGCACATGCACGTGCATCGGTCCCGCGGAGTCAAACGTGGCGTCGCGCCGAGCGAGCGCGACCAAGTAGTACGAGTCTACCGCCCCGCGATGCGTCGCGCGCGGACTCCGATCGCCGACTGACTACTAGCTGCGGACTGCACCGGTCGGCCATTTCTACTTCGCGCGCGCCTCTTCTGGCGCCGTCTCCGTCGCCCCGATTGCCGGCGTGTTACCCTCCTGAGGAGAGAGAGAGAGAGAGACGATGAGGTCACACTTTTGGCGAAACCCGCGCGACAGCCGCTCCGAAAGAAAGCGCTTACGCTAATAATCGCTGCTCCCCCCCTCCTGCCGGTTACGCTAAAGCGAAATATTCCTATCGTTTCGTAACGAAATATTCGTAACGTATCGCGCGGCCTGAGCGAAATTGTCGGATATACAGAGTGAAATTGTTTCCGAGCAATTCGCATTTTCTGTGAAATCTCGAGGAATTGACACGTGCCTGTTTTTTGTTTCGCGACATACCGCAGTGTGCGCTGTGCGAGAGAAGGAAAATTGTGGAACGCACATGTGTGGAAGATTCGTTTGTTCAACCGATATAAAATGATATATTCCCTCGTTCGTATTTTCTGTATTATTCATTCCCCTCGGTGATGTCATAAAATGAGCGGAACGAGAAAGATGAGATTTTATCGCGGCGCGCGAAGTTTAAGCTCTTACATTTTCGTTTTTACGTTATCGCAGATGAATCATGAAACCGAAATTATCAGTAAGTGGAGATTAGCGATGAAAAGCCTTAATTACAAGAGAATGTCAATTTCATGGCGATAGAAGCGAAATGAATAACTCGTTATTAACTTGTTCCCCCTCAATTACAGCAAACTTTGGTGAATTGCTCCGGCTGTATTATGATAATTGTTGGCCGCAACTTTTTGATAAAAGTTTGTGATTTAATTAACTTGCGGCGAATGGAACTCCGTTATCAAGGGAAAGAAGTTGAATCTTGATCGATATTCACGGAGGGCGAATTTAAATAACGTCGCGGCACTCGCTTCCCGTGAGATTGTTAGAAATTTTTTCCGGACATGCTCAATAATCAAAGAACGAATTCAAGTCCTTCGGTTCTGATGGACTTGAATTTGTTGTTTGCACGATGGACGGTAGGATAAGACACGCGGATTAAATCGCGACTCAATTAACTTCGTTGTCTATCACATTTTGTCGTCGAACGACAAATTTGTCGAAGAATTCTCGATCACATAATAAAATTTCTTGAACGGGAGAGTTCACGCCTGCGGCGGTTAAGGTACAATAATCTGGTGGTAGGACATTGCGTGTGAATGAGTATTACGTCCCAAGGCGGACATTCTTATTGAAAAGCTCTGGCGCGACAGTCTGATCGAGCACCTGTCGATGGCAGACTTCGGCTAGCTTTTTCCAATCCACCGGGGCATTCACCGCCTGCCGATCACCAAAGGCGATGCTTATTTGCGTAAATTGCACGCAGCAGTTGCGCACGCGATGATCAATTGGAACGTTAAAACGGCTGTTTCGCCGTTTAGATCGCGTTTGCGATCGCAGTAATTATAAACGAAACGCAGTAATTAGAACATATAAAGCCCGAAATATAACTATAACTACATAACTGTAAACTAAATCATATAACTATATAAATAAATATAGATATATGTGTATGTGTATAAAGTACTTGCAAAGTACAGTTATTTATTCGCGTAATCTCTCTTATTAGGAGATACTGTTCAAGTTCTGAGTATCCGAGGATTAAGAACTTGGGATCCCCCGAGCTTCTCGTAAATTGCACAACGTTTTTTTAAGTTTTTCCAAGTTTAAATATCCATGATCTCGCGCAATTCATGCTCTGCGAAATTGTTACTACTCTTTTGGAACAATTTAGAAATTTTTCGGCTACAGCGAATATATCGATTCCTATTATCGATCAGTTGTTGGCTGCATTGCGTCTACGAGTGCACGAGCGTTCTTTATCTATGTCGGGCTATAAATTAACGTCCAACTACTCTAAGTTTGTTTCCGGTCTAATTTATACACCGTGATGCTTGTGTTGCTGAAAAACAGGAGTGGAGTTGCGCTATTTGTCTCGTGTATCTAGTGCATTGTTTTATGAAACTGTGCGGCGTACTAAGAACAAGTATAACGAAAGCGACACGCGCTTTGTTGCGTTATGAATTTGCTTGCTGACGTGGCAAATTTATTTCCTTTATTCGGTTCAGGACGAAATAGACTGATTCTTGGTGTCTGGTATTTTGCGATTTATCACTGATCGAGTGTGAAATGCTACACTCGCGTGAAAGTTACTTTCTCGTAACGAAAAATTTTATTTTTACATTATCGCATTATCGAGTTCTGTTGGTGTTTTAGAAACTCTGGGATTTATCAATTTCATCGTAGCAGCAACTCGGTAACTACCAAAAGGAAATTCAACGCGTAAAACCACATCCCAGTTACGATACTGTTAATTCAAAATAGGCGGACAGTAATAAAAAATCTTATACTGCTTTGTTTCAATATTAACGTATTACACATACGCGCATTTTAATTAATAGCTTCTGTCACTGATGGAATTGGTACTTGTTATATGTAACGAAGTAATACAGTTTTCACAGTCCAATATAAAGAACATCACTTTCATCCTGAATATAATTGGAAATTATATTATATATTAATTTTAGAACTTTAATTATATTATATATTACATTTGAAAATTTCTATCGAATCTCCAGGGAAACTTACTACTACCTTTGGATTTACTTCGTTCGTTAATTAACCAATTATATATTGATCTTGGTCATAATACTTTACGTCGCTCTAATCTATGTCAAGCAGAAGGAAAAAGAAAAAAGAAAGGGAGAAAGAGAGACAGAAAGACAGGAAGACAGAAAGAAGGAAAATTACGATTTCTTCCGCTACTTACGCACGGCATATTGACCTCACGATTCATTTTAAAACCACTTCACTTTTCCTACGTTGCCTAGCGTTATGTAATATCGTCTTCGTAATATCGCTCAGGAAAGAATATCCGACGACAAAGTAGCATCTGTATTTATTTCGCCTGCTTGATGCATCGGTCGAAGCGAGATCGATGCAAAAGTAAACAAAGAAAAAAGAACGAAAATATATATAATTTGCCGACGTGCGTTAAAAAAGATCCTCGTTAAAAGCTCGCTCGTTAAAAGGTTTTCCTTCCATTTTCAGAATTCTGCCATTATTATGGAGCGATCAGAAGGAAGATCTCTCGGGACGCATTTCCCAGAGACTCTTGTCGTTCTGAGCGGATCCGTTGGAGAGCACAGGATTTGTCGATTTTTGAGGTCACCGTCTCATCTCTCTCGCGTCGTCTTCTCATTCCATTTTCGCCGTATCGCCTTTCGGCTTTCCTCCCGGCCGACTAAATACCGCGTCCTCAAAGAAAGTGTTTTGCATGGGAATATTCAACGGGTCGCGCTGGAGGTGTCAGAGAGAGAGAGAGAGAGAGAGAGAGAGAGAGAGAGAGAGAGCGCGCGCGATATGCGCTCTTCGTGATCCTCGAGCGGACTATTTCTACTTAACTGACTGACATTCATCGCGGCTGAATAACAGCGCGATTAATTCGCGCGATTAATTCGCGGAAAATGCTCGATGGAAGGAAGGACGGCTGTTGGAGATCCCGCGAGAAGCTGTATGTAGGAAATGGAGTGTTTCTAGTTACATGGAACTCCCGTGGATTTTGTTTATCGCTGCTATTCGAGCCCCGCTCGCGGTGATATTACGATCGCTGCGGAACACTTTTATCGACGGAGTCTCTGGATTCGTCCGCTCTTTGTGCGCGCATTTAAGTAGGCGAGTAATCAGACACGCGTGAAATCGAAGAAGACTCCGGCAACAGTGAGAAGCGGAATCAAGCGATCCAGTTGCGTGTGTGGAGGGCGTGTGTGTGTTATCGGCGAGAGGCCACGCTATTTCCTTCCGTATTTTTATTAAATAAAGCGCGATCGCACTGCGGGATCGCGGTACAACTTGTTTCGCGTCGCGGCACGTAGATATAAAAGTAGACGTTACTCGAGAGAATGTCGATGATCAGTGTTATTTACGTTAAGAGTAATGTTATTATAATTTACACTTGGTCTATAGTGGTTACTTGTGATCCCCGCTCGACGCGAGCGCGCGCGCCAATGCGAGACGTTTTCTTATCCGCTATCGTGTGAGATATCGAACGTGAGACGGCACTTTGCGTCGTTTCTCTTTCCGTGCGAGATCGCGGACGGATCTACTGGTAACGGGAGTCGGTGCAAGGACCCGTCGCGTCGTCCGCGCAAACACACGTCCTGCCGGCCTGGCCATCCGGCAAGCAGAGTTGATCCTTGCTGCACCTTCCGTTGTCGTACTGACAAACGTTGGTCGCTGGAACAAACGGGCGCTCGTAAATATTTACCGAGAGTTCTCCGCCATATTGAATTTTCATTTCTGGAAGTAAAGAAAGTAACGAGGACGGTTTGTTCTCTCCCTCTTTGAAGAGAGACGTGCGAGAGGGAGGGAGTTGCGATATGTCTCGTTAGCTTTAAGCTCGGTGTTTGAAGGGATCGACTTCAAAGTGCGCCCCGAGAAGGGTGTACGGGTTGCTCGTAGGTAGATGAGCTCGTAGGTATTTTTACTAACAAATCACAGGCCGGTGCCTGTTGTAGTCAGCCATCGCTTTATTTTCATTTTGTTTATTTTTCATTTTGTACGAGAACTTTCTATCATCGGGAGCAACGGTCGTGACACGTTATTGAATAATTTATATAGTCATGTATCGCTGTAAAAGTGTCACTTTTGAATGTTTCGTGAAAATGCCTGCAAACTTATCAGCAACAATCAAGTATTTCTACGGAAATGTGAAACTTACCGCTTGGGCATGATTCGGGAACGACCACGATGCCGTACAATTTCCCACTTCCGCCGGGCGGAACGGACAGCGGTGTCCGTTTTTCGCCAGTACTCTTCATGCAAACTTCGATCTTGTGCCTGCAATGCGAAGAAGCGGAGAATAAGGCAAACACTTTCGCGCTCCCGTGAATATTTGAACGACTTACGTTTTCCAATCGGTCCAGTAATAATAATTTTGAGAGATCGCCAAGCCGAATGGATAAGTGAGCTCATTAGCGACGACGCTGACTTCCTTGCTGTCTATTTCGACGCAACCTGAGAACAAGAGATCACTTGTTGTAAGAGAGACTGTAGCTTCACGGAGACATGACGAAACGTCGTACCGCGCCGTCGGGCATTTTCCCCTTAAGATTAATGAACGCTATTTCAAACGAGCGCCCACGTGATTAAAATCTATATTTACTTATCGTGAACGTCCCGGCGTCGGCCCAGCAAAGCTCATCCGTTGACCAATCGATACTTAATGAATTTGGCAGCTTAACGTAATCACCCTGAAGGAAGATTGCTCGGTCCGTACCGTCTTCGTTGGCCCATTCCAGTTTGGGGGAAGCGCGATTCCAGTCAGACCAGAATATTTTACTGGAACGATAATATCAATAATCTCCCTCTCTCACGAAAGTCTCAATAATTCTGTAAGATCGCTCTCACTTGAATGATTTGATGACGTAATGTGATTACGATCCGATAATATCGCGATAGCGAAATGGCAATAAATAGCAGCGTTATTGGCTTCAGATTAATCGAGAAATACGAATAGAGACGGAGGGAAATGCAAGTAGAAAGCTGCAGGGGTCTCTCTCTCTCTCTCTCTCTCTCTCTCTCTCTCTCTGCTATATATATATAGAGCAAAATAAATGGCGATCGGAATCGCGAGAGAAATGTGCCACTTCTATTTTACTCGCGCAGATAATGCACGCGAGAGAGAGAAAGAGAGAGGGGGGAGGGAGAGGGTGGAAAGAGAGAGGGGGAGGGGGAGAGAGAGAGAGAGAGAGAGAGAGAGAGAGAGAGAGAGAGAGAGAGAGAGAGATGATGATTGATACTAGATGGAGGAGATTCTCGAAGCACGCGAAACTGAAAAGTTTTGCAAATAGATTTCCTCCGCCGCCGTAAGCCATCCTTACCCCCGATATGGATGAACAGCTATTCCCCTCGGATTGACCAGTCCATCGGAAACGAGTACTTTGCGTTTCTTTGTCAGGAGACTAGCAACCTCGACGGTCGTCTTGCCGGAATCGGTCCAGAAGATGTTCCTCGAGACCCAATCGACCGACAGTCCCTCGGGACTGCTAACTTTCGGGATGAATGTCTCCGATATCGATCCGTTATAAGATAGCTGGACTATTCTGTTACCTGCGAGATAGATTGCGAGATCAACTTATAGATCGTCCCGTTTTCAGCTGCTAATTGCTTTGGCAACGTGCCCCGGCAAGGCGGGTATTAACGGCCGATCGATATCGCGATTAAAATCAAAACGCTTGTCGCTTGATTTATAGAGTTATTCATCGCGCGATAGATCGCGCGGAGTCGGAGTCGGAGCTTGGGGCTTCGTTATTCGGCGAAAATTGGTCGTTTCTTAAGTGTCGAGGCAACATCAGATATTGATAAGTTCGAAGCAGCTAGACTAGCACGAACGAGCGATTACCGGTAATATCACTGGAGTAAGCTTTCCCGTCGAAGCAATCGATATCCAGGGCGATCGCCATTTGCGTGTAAGCTATGTAGATCGGATATCCTGGATTCTGTTGTGTAGGTATGAACGGTATCCGGTGCGTGGCCATTCCTTGATTCACCAGCAAGAAGTTAGCTTCGTGCTTCGGCCGGCGCTTGCAGTTGGCACCGTCGCCGGTGTAACCGTCGTTGCAAACGCAAGCGAATATGTTTTCGCCGACCGACACGCACGTTGCATCCGGCGAACAGAGGCTGGGGTCGTCCATGCACGAGAACTGCGGGTAGCACGTGAAACCGTCGCCGTAGTAACCCTGAAGACGAGAAAGATCACGCTAATTCTCGCGTTTCGCGCGCCGCGCAAAAGCGACGATTCATTCGATATCGAGCTGAAATATTTTCTTCTTTCGGAATATTTTCTTTCTCTAATTCAAATTCGCGTCCGCTCTCGGACGAATATTTCCACCCGGGCTACTAATTGCCGCTCTGTATTGAAAAAAAGTCCGATATATATTTTTCTTTTTAACAAATGGCAGATCACTGTAACACGCACGCGGCCGTGCCGCCGCCGTGCAATTTGTAGTTGAACTCGATTTCATCGCGATATCGGAATAATTCAGTTTCATTTTATCCCAGTCCCAATCCCTGGCTGATTCGATTTAATTTAACTCCGATTGACCGGTGCGTTTCATCTGTTGTTCGTAACATTGCACGACGAGGAACTAAGTAGCGGCGTGCATTCGACCGTCGCTCCGTACGATCACTCGTACGGCACTCTCATCTATACGCACCGGCTGGCACATGCACACGTAATTCGCGTGCGACTGATTGTCGTACGCGCAGACTGCGTTGCGGCCGCAGTTATTCACAACGTTACATCCGATGTGGTCCTGCACGCACTGGCCGATACCGTCACCGTGGTAGCCGCTCAGGCAAACACACTTGTATTTGTCGTCGCCTACGGGTGTACACTGCGCGTTCTCGTGGCATTCCGAAGGATTTATCGAACAGTCGGTCAGCACGCACTCATCGCCAACCTGAGTGTATTTGGGCTTGCAGGTGCACTCGTAGCGCGAGCTGCTGGGATGTAAGGTGCATCGCTCGTTCTTCCTGCAGTCCGAATCCTCGGTGCACTCATCTGGAATATGAATGAAACGCCCGCCCCCCGGACTGTGAGTCGACTTGTCTCTAGTCGATTCATTTACAACTCGACAAAAGAGAGAGGCAGAGAGAGAGAGAGAGAGAGAGAGAGAGAGAGAGAGAGAGAGAGAGAGAGGGAGGGAGGGAGGGAGGGAGGCAGAAACAGGTCATGCGATTCTCTAATAGTCTACGTAATAGTCCTCGTAATATATTCGTAATATATTCGTAATAATTGCTTGAAATCATTATCGGTCGAATCGAAAGTTTTAAATTTGTGACGAGGTTTCTCGATTTATATGATAATGCGAAATGCAAAGGGGGCGATATATATGCGCGATAGGGGCAGCCGCTTGAAAAAAAGAAATCGCGTTGACATTTCGAAGTGCTCCGTGCAAGATGTGCAATAGCGTGGAATGAGCGAAACAGAAGTTCAAAGGGCGAGAGAAGGGAAAAAAAAATAAAGATGATGAAAGCACCGATGGGTTGGCACAATGTCCCGTCGCCTTGGTATCCTGGATTGCACACGCACTTTGGCACCGGCTCGTCGGACTGACAGGACGCGTTGGGGTCGCAGTGGTCCACCTCAAAACAGGACACCTCTGTTCGAAGAAGAAGAAGAAGAACAAGAAAAAGCGTTGTACTGACATATTAACGTACCTTCGCGCCTTTGGGGAGCTCTAGATCTCGTCCTTGGGAAAACGCAACTGTCGAAGTTGGGGGGATATTAAAGAGAAAGTGCCACTAGTTTCTCGAGAAGCGAACAATTTGTAGTATCAAGTATTCGCGGATTAAAACGTGCAAAAAGACACCCAAAAAAAAGTATTTTTATTCGTAAAGTGATCTTTCTCATAGTCTCATATTCTGAACGAAGCCTTTTACAGGAAAAGGATTCCTCTTTAGATAAAACGATTAAAGTGAACCATTCATCTGAAATTTATTAGATGTTATTCTAATTGTTTTTCTCTTATTTCAAAAGGATTTCCTCTTATATAATTAATTATAATTAATTTTCCTCTTATATGAAGAGGAATATGTTGATTTGAATGTCGGCTTTTTTTGTCTAGTCATGTTCTTCAGACATGAATGAAAAAATAACCATACACTCATGGATCAGAATATTTGGAACATTTTTTTAAAAAAGGTACGCGTATTGCTCTAACATATAACGAAGATAATTTACTCATATTTGGTCAAATACAGTTTATAATCTATTGAATAACATATTCTTTCTTTTAACTATGTTTCATACAATTGGTTACGATGAACGTTTTTGTAGCTATGAAGTCCATAACAAAACTAATTGGAAATTTATTTGTTATAACGATCTTATTTCATTCGTGCCTGCTTATTGTGAAACTGGAGCCAGAAGTACATCTATTATATATATTACTTTTCGCTATACATTATATGTAGCAATTTTGTCAAATTAACTGATATAACCAGTAAGAATAAAGTACAGTAAGAATAAATAATAATCCTCTTGGAAAAAGATTAAATAATCTGTGTATGAGCGGAAATTTATATTAAAATCAATAAGATTTGCATTATACATATGACACATAATCTCTCTAATTTTAAGAATAATGTGTTTATAATATTTGTTTCTTAACCTTAGGGGAGTCCTCTTGAGACCATATATAAGAATAAAATCCTCTAGAATTTAAATGATTCCACTTGTTCTGAAATTACTTTTTTTTGGGTGAGCGTGATTTGTATAATAGATTCTCTGAAATTCACGGGAAATTCAGTGCACGAGTACACACGATGGCATTTTCGTGCGTCGCCGCAGAACAAAGCGGCAGATTAATCGGCGTTCTCCAATACCCTGCGTTGCGTTGAACTCGTCGTGTTGAACTGTGTTGAGCAAGGATGCAGGATGCGTCTCAGACGTACCTGTCTTGGTGCATTCCATGTAACCGTCGCCCTCGTAGCCCTGACTGCAACGGCACTCGTACTCGCCGGTATTCGTCATGTAAATGCACTGGGCGTATGGGTGACACCTGTTCATCACGTTGCATGATACTGGGACACAAGTGTGCGATTATGATACATTGCACGGCAAGCGGCGATGGTGGCGATTGGCTATTTCGGTAGTCGATCCGAAGTGGAAATGAGAGGAGGGGGAAAGAAATGTAACGCAGGCGACGAGATCCTGCATGATCGGATAATAGAACGATAACGAACGAAGAACGAGCGGTTGATTATGAATTTGCGATTAGCAAAAGGAAGAGAGTCGACGGGGGTGTCGAGTCATTCCTATACTCACGTCTTCATACTCGCGTCTTCGTAAGCGATCGATACCGCGCGACGCGTCGCGCGAGATGAAAGTTTCGAGAGAAAATATGGCTCGGAAAATGTATTAAAGTTGACGCATACTTAGACTATCACAATTATCAGGATATTGGAACCTGTTTTGATATCGCGTTCCCAAGTATCGAATCTCGTGAATATCGATAACATCTCGCGGGCTAGGTAAGCATTCGTCTCGAAATCGAATCGTTTCATGTTCCCTCTCGTCAGAAGGGAAGAATACGAAACGCAGAATGTGTTTGCATGAAACTCGCAACGTGGGTATCGGGAATATACAGGCGTCTAATGGAATTAGAGTGCGCTAGCTAATTACATCGCGTGCGACGACGATCCTTCTTGAAAATTGCATGCGTTGCTGATAGCGCATCTCCCAATTTCTCGAAGCAATCTTCCGTCACGCTATTCGCTAAAGCTTGCGCATCGAAAGTTCTCGAAAGCGAGTTTAAGGACTTGAAGGATGGCGAAACTTCGGCTACACTTATTTACAAGACAAACTACTTTCCCTCGCTAGCAGCTGAAAAAAATGGATATATCCGCTCGGGAACTCGCGCGATTATATTCGAGTTTCGGTAAACGGGAATGCTGTCGACACATCTCGTCACGTTCCTGCCGACTTTGCCTGTGTTGCAAAAACATTATTTTCGCATGCCACTCATGCGTTTCAGTTCCATGCAAGACCGCGAGCGTTTTCGATTATTTTCAATTATCCGATAAGAATAGGAGCGTATCGTGAGAAATGCAGTTTGCAACGTTTCGCGACGCTTTCCCGATATTCGTCAATCTCTTAGAGACACAAAACTCGGTTTGAAAATCTCTTAGAGACAAACGCATCTCGGCTGAATTCTCGGCTGAAGCTTTAATGTTTGATCAATTCGTTTATCTAAGCACCGATGCTTAGCGATAATTCCCGCGATAATCCATGCTACATATGCTTCGTGCGAATGCCTATGTATATTCTAATCACATCGATATTCCTCAGAGAAATGCAACGTGTTTGCTCTCGACGGAAGCTACGCAAAAGATGGTTGATCCTTTGCGACAAGTCAGTCGCGGAATTGTTTCTCGTGTAACTTACAATCTCGTTCGTCGTAGTCAGTTGTCGAGGGGTATCCCTCTTCTCGTCTCACGCACGCATTGTTGTGGAAATACCAGCCGTCCGGACACCAACACATATCGAGTACGCACTGCGGTTGCGGCGGTGCGTCCGTAGTAGTGACATCGGACTCGGCGTAACACGTATACCCATCGCCTGTAAATAATTACATATATATAACGGGCAAAAACACTTTACGAATTGCAGTATCGCGATTGAAACGATGGTAATTTACCGCCATGTCGCGTGACAAGTGGCGTGAATGCGCGTTATAACTCTTGTGTCCAATTTCATACATTTTCAGACTTTTATGAAACAACGAGAAAATTTTCTGAAAATTTTCTCTCTGTCAAATTTTCGTCTGAGTCAGACGACTCTGAGAACCTGTGAAAAATATGCAACGCGCAGCCACCGCGCAGCGTGCCGAGCTTGCAAAAATGGGCTATCATATTTATGTTTAAGACATTCATGATTGGATCTGTAAGAGACAAAAAAATACAAAAAGTGACAATTTTTTATAAATTATATACTATATATTCTATATGTTCTCCTCTTGATTACTCAACAAGAGATTGATCAATCATAATACGCCTCGCGTGTAAAATAATCGACTGTAGGTATATACAAATAATGTATAATGACAAAATAAAATATTATGATTTTAATATGATGATTTTTCAATGTACGCGTGCTCTTAACTATCATGTAAAATTTTTAGACGTATCATTAATGAATAAATAATTATCATCAACCGGCAAAATAATTCTCTCGCACTAGACCTTCGACGACATCATCGACGAGACACTAATAAAAACGGTTGGCTTTTTTAGAGTACCAGAGAAATCTCGCTGAGCGTTAATGCCTTCTTAGGAATATCGTGGCTGGAATATGAAGCTGTAGCTCGAAATAAGCATAAATAGTAACAAATATGGAACAATAAGAAAAAGATATCGGAAAGTATCAACGTCGACGAGCATTTTTGTAAATGCCGACAATTAGCATAGCCAAACTTTCGTATTGGCAAAAGGGCCCTGAAGGGCCTGGAGGTAGTCGTCTCTTATAGGCACTAATTTTGTTACTTGCACATATACATATATAGTATTTATTCTATGCTTACTGCCGGGGAGGGAGATCAATTATCCTCCGGCAACATAATAATTAAGTATTCAACGTACGGCTTATGCCGGAAAATGTTGTATTTCTACCTCGGAGGAAATTGTCCTCCGAGTAAAATTAATTGAAAAATAAAACCGGAGTTAACAAGCTGAAACATTTGAAGTTTACATGTATGATAATTATAAACCCTCAGAGACTACCTCTCGCCTTTCTCTCTGCTTCAGAGTCGAAAACTGAATTCTTTCTATAAGGCATAGAAACAAGGCAGAAATGCAAATGTCGTGTTATCTTCGGTATAGCTGAAATAGTCGGTACTGTCAAAATTCTTGAATTACCGCCAGGCCCGTCGAGGCCCCGTTGCCAATACGAAAATTTACCCAGGGCTGACAGTCCTTAGCATTACCTTGTCAGTGGCTTCACTCACCTACGTAGCCGGGCATACAGATGCACACGTGGTTCTTTCTATCCTTCTCGAAACTGCAGAACGCGTACGGTGAGCAGTTATCCTCCTCGTTACAGGTCACTGCAAAAGTGCAGTCGTCGCGCTTATCAGCAATATTATCGCGATAAGATACCTTTCTCGAGAGATATTCCCCGAGAGCAACTTACCATGCTGAACGGAAGAACAACCCTGATCTGTTTTCTCGAAACCAGACATGCAAGTACACGTAGGCGCACCATCGATCATTGTACATCGCTCATAAGCTCCGCAGCGTGTGTCTTCGCAAGACGGCAACCCTGCGGTGAGAATACATTAATAGAATTGGACCCGATAAATACAACAGATCAATTAAGATTAAACATTTAACAAGGACATGTTTTATATTCTTTAACATTTTTATATATCTTTGAATTTTTGATACTATGGTATTGTGAAAAGTGTAGAATCTGATAATTTAAAACTTTTATCCACATCTCACAGATCTCTCCAAGGATATTATAAGGTGTTAAAATTATTCTCGTCATTATCAGCAGCAAGAACTTGATCAACCTTGTGAGATGTTACCAAAGTGTGGTAACTGATACATCCATGGTGATTTATTACGAAAGCAATATAATAAGCTCTTACTTTCGCAAACTCTGCCGTCTCCGGTAAATCCGTGTCTGCAGTGACACAGATGGCTGCCTTCTTGATTGATGCATTGAGCGTTCGGAGAGCACATGTGGTTACCGGCTGTACATTCGTTCACGTCCACGCAAACCGCGCTGCCGTCCATGTCGTACAGATACTGATACCTTATCACATATTAAACAATATGAAAAACGCAATAATTTAAAAATACTATCACTCATCCGAAGAACGATAAACTAATAGATCGATGTTGAGATTGGAGAATATATGTATTAAAATTATTTTGTTTATTAATTGAATTATTAATTTAATTATTAATTTAATTATTAATTTTGTTTATTCCCGAGAATATTTCAAAAGAGGATCCTTTTTGATATGTATGTGAGATTCCTCTCGCGATAAAATTTTGGTAGACATGTATTGTATCCTGAAAAACCAAAATCGCAAAATTCGGGAACTCTCTCTCTCTCTCTCTCTCTCTCTCTCTCTCTCTCTCTCTCTCTCTCTTTCTCTCTCTCTCTCTCTCTCTCTCTCTTTCTGCAGTGTACGACTTCCTAGAAAGTCATAACGTCGAAAACCGAATACTCAAACAAAATTCCGAAATACAATTTTCCCGAAATACACATTTGTTTCGAGGAAAGATTATTATCAGGAAACTGTACGCACAGGTGTCTTAATGTCTACTCATTTGTAGTATTCAAACGGGTAAATACAATTCCAACATTTCGGTAAAATTGTACCTTGGCAGATTATCTTGGTGTTCGAATTCCGATAGCCTTGTAGAAAAATATTACTGGCTGTAATAGATTGGCCAGTGATAAATTATCGCAGTGACCAGTAATAATTTTGTTATTCATACGAATAATAAAATTACTGGGCAACGATAATTTATTACCGGCCAATTTTTTACAGTCTGCAATATTTTTTAAGGTACAGTGACTTTTCAGGGAATTGTCTCACTTTTAAATCTCGGTTGCATATATCGCATTTTGAACTTCCGCGACAATGCATGCCCACAAAAATTTCACGCGAAAGACGAGATTGTCACCCACCCCGTGTGGCACACGCATTTGAAACTGTCTCCTTCGACTACGCAGGAACTATGAATACCACAGGTCTCTTGTCCTTGAATGCAAGGGTCCTCTTCCTCGAGAGGCGTTATTTTCGTGTTGACGGCGAACCGAACGATACCCTCAGGCGCCTCGTAGCTGGTGAGGCCCCTGGAAAACTTGAGCCTGGTCGTGTCGTCCTCAGGATCGAAAATCGCGTATGGGCACTCCTGATACGTAATTATCTGTTCCTGCGTGTAGGCGATCTCCCGCTCGTTTCCGTTATGCGAAAGTTTACAAGTACGCTCGCTCTGCGTGCGGATCACTCCCGGTTGGGCCCGAGTATACAGCTCGTCGTAATCACTGTAGTCCACCATGGTGTCCGGATCTAAGTACGGCACCGTACCTTTGATGTTCGCTTCCATCTTCAGCTGACCGAAGACGTCCAGTCCGAGGTAATTGCTGCGTATCGTCACTTTGTCGCCGGTCGACGGGAAGACCAGGTCTGCCGTGTGATTGAATAAGCCTCCTGTTCGTGAAACACACTCGTACTGTAACACCCGCGTGGCTAGTCGCGACCGAAGTGCTTCGATCTTCCCATGAATCTCGACTACGACAATTTGATTCTCCGTCATTTGCCGGTTATAATGTATCGTAATCGTAGCATTCCAGATACAAAGCAGTCTAGATACGATATGACGTTATGTCCGAAAAGAGCTTCGCGTACGGAGTTACTTGCTTTTGAGTTACTATTAAGACTAGTTTGCTTAAAAAGATATACATGGACGATGGATTTTGGAGGCTGAACGGACGTAGATCGAACGCCGGAAGATATCGTGGGCAGAATTTCTTTCTCTATGTGAAAAAGATTCATGTTTCTTACGAAAACAATGTAAGTTTCTACTCACCTGTCAACTCGTATCCGTTCTCCGTGTCTTTAATAGATTTCGCGAAGAGCCAGCCGATCACGAAGCCCAAATTGCCCAGGAGTAGGAAACTGGCGCCAATTTCTTCGGGCATTCTCGACAAGGCGGTGTACGTTCGTCCGTCTTGAGTTTGCACGTAACATTGGAGGTCTCTCGATGGGAACTCGATGCCGTTAATATCGCCGGATACTCGGCCGATAACGCGAAGAGGCACATCTGAAAATTAAATCTTTCAGGAAAAGCTGAACTTTGCGGTAGCGTAATCTCTCTCTCTCTCTCTCTCTCTCTCTCTCTCTCTCTCTGTGTCTTCGGTGTAATTGTTTGTTGTTTCCGTCTTTTGCAAATCGTCGCGAAGATTATCGAGTTTAACGATTTTTCCCCAGTAATTTCTCTTAAGGAATCGTACGATCTATAAATTAACATTTGAATTATATATATGAATCAAACCCAGCTATTGTAAATTCATCAATATTCATTCGGTGCAGATAAAACGTAAAGTCGCTTTCAGATCGCTGATGTGCATAAATTATATGCGTGATTTATTCTCGATATACGATGTCAACGATGTTATCGTTGACGTTATCGCGCATGCGAGACTCATGGATCGGTTTTCTGAATTCTCTTCTATGGCTAACAGTGGCTTATAGCCAATCAGAAGACTCGCGCAAGTCACTCTTGGCGCCATTTTTACTGACAAAAGAGAATTTGGAATATCGGCCGTTCGACTCTAGCCGTTCGTGTCGCTTCGCGTGATCTTTCGGTTGACGGTAAAAATAGCACCGACGGAGAGATACAATCCCCGTTGCCTGCACTTCTTGAGAAAGCATCGCGCTTTCTGTTATGGAAATGAAATTATTGGCAGGGGGCATCCTGGCGCAGGCGTCTCCCGTCAAAGAGCCGCTCAGCCCATTTCAGGGTATTCATATCACCGTCTTTACGACGTTACCATGGAAGCCGTAAGAATCAGTCTCGTAAACTATGAATAGATCAGAGACAGGGAGAGAGAAAGATAGAGAGAGAGAGAGAGAGAGAGAGAGAGAGAGAGAGAGAGAGAGAGGGAGAGAGCGCAGCTACACTTATTACGCTGCATCTATCTGCCCAGCGACGACTTCTGGCGCACCTTTGTCTGTGTCAGACGGAGCGTTGTAGAACAAGAAAGTTCGGAACGAGGGGAGAACGCCGTAAGGTCCCTTCTTTATACCGTTTTGAGAATATACTTCAAAGACCTCGTTCGCGTGGCAGTAGTTAGCCCACGGCAGTAGGCGTCCTTATCGCGCGACGCGTACGCGGGGATTTCAAACGGGCGCCGCAGATAAATAACGCTCACCATTCGGCTGGCAGGATCTCCCGTTGCCGAAATAGCCCTGTTTGCAGGTACAGCAGAATCCGATCTCGTACTCGATGCAGGTCGCCTTGCTGTGGCAAGTGGTGGCGCCGGTCCTGCAGCTGGCCGCCTGATGCATAGTCATGGTGTCTAACAAGCGCATATCGGTTAATTCGATTAGTGCCGTAAGATGCAAGGATAACATTCGATTTCGCGATTCTCGAATCTGTCGCGTGTCCTAATTTACAAATTAAATTCGCACGAACGGCGGGTGGAGGGAATAAGGAAAGACGTTAGACCGCACACATCGCACTGTTGCGCCGAACATCTACTCTCTAAATTTCTTGGAGTGTTTCACTTGAAAAGCAGAGTGACAGCCGAGTCACTCGGATTTGAGTGATTTCCCACTTGTTTAAAATTCCTCTTCGCTCTGAGCAGTCGACTGGATATTTGCGCTCGAAATTGAAAAGTGAGTCTGATGTGTTTCGCCATGACAGGAACGAATTCACTCTAAATATCCATTCGATCGAAATATCCATTCTTCATACATTATATCTTAGGCTTCATTTACTCTTACGATTTTGAGCGATAATATTTTTATTGCCGCTTCAAGTGAATTTTGAGAGAGATTTTACTCGAAGAAATTCAGAGAATATGATATTTTTTTTCACATTTCTCATACATTGCCATCGAAAAGTTTTCAAACACTTGTACCATAGAGCGTGTGCATTCAGAATGTTTTTATAAACTTTCTCTTTTGTTTTTATTGTAAAAAGTTGTGTAAAGGAAAAAAGTTATTAATTTATAAGTGAGTAATTTTCTCCTTTATACTAATATACTTTTTAATATGATTTATCAGGGGCGATTAGATGCGATTAGACGCTTTCGACCTAATTCATATTCGCGAAGTCTCATTTATACAAAAATCGCTTCAACATTAAATTGACGCAAAACAACACATGATAATAATACGAGACAACAATCCGTAGCTTTGTTATTTGCGTAGTAAAAGTAAAAGCGTGTCGCGTATAATTGCTTTCAACAGAAATCACAGTTGATATTGATAAATATGCTCGTGCAAGACAAAATTAGCTATACACTAATTTCGTCTTTCTCCATCAAACTCGGAACCTTGCAATACATAAATAACGAAAGAGTTGTACATATACACATCCCGCTCGATGAAAAAGAATTATACATAATTATATATAAATTTTGTCTCCATATGACTGCATATAATTATTTTCATATATTTATATTATATATTATACATGTTCACAGAGAAAAAATGTTGTACAAATACAATTAAAATAATTGTTTATGACAGCCTATGATGTAGACGTATAATTAAATGAAACGACTTGTTTTCTCTTTAACAGCGTTTTTCTCAACACGGACATATATAATTTCACACGATTATATTCATGACAATGTAGAGACAAAATTCGTGTAAGGATAACATATAATTTATGTATAATGAAATATGATTCTACATAATTATATATAATTCTTTTGATTGGGCGATCTGTGTGACCATGTCCGGAGACTTTCCGTCGGCACTGTACATCATTACGTGTATCATACTTTACCGTATGATTTTTTTGTTTACGTAATTGCACGTAACAGTTTGTCACGCGCGTCAACGATTGTTGCTATAACCATAGTTATAATCTTATTACCTTCGATACTATCTGGAGTTTCCACGTTCCCGCCTTCGTCGATGGGTCCGATCTGGAAGAGCCATTGGCCGGGCCTATTTACATTCGACCACCTGAAAACAATTACAAAGGCCCATGAATACGTTGCGCATGTATGTACACACACCGGCGCCGCCGGTCTCTCCCCATTACTCACTTGTCGACATTCTGAATTTGGTCGGTGCCCGAGCCCCTCAGGGTATACATTTTGCCCTCGCTCATGAATCCTGCCTGCGCCTTAGCATCTGGGAGCCCGTTGGGATGCGACTCACCCTGAATCCACTGTATACCATTTTCCGGGTATAGCAGCTCGACAAAGGAATGCGTACAGTTGGATGATATAGCGACTTGATAAGTATTCATCTGAAAAGCGACTCGATGATTGCCAGTCGTATTCTTGGCGGATCTTATTACACGAGTTTATCTTCTTATCTTCCTCTTATCCTTACTTTCTCCGCGAGGAAATATCGAGGAAAAGATGTGCAATCTCAAATGCAACCTTGATATTCTGACGAATATCGTCTCAGCGTTTCTCTGGGATGTATTAATTGAATTGAGAATTTATTCCTCGGTGTCCGTTTCGATAATCGCGCTTACAGTGACTCACCTTATCCTTCCGTTGATTGTAATAACCCACGTCCAGCCAGGTGGCTAGAAAGACGTGCGTCGGCACGAATTCGGCGGCGTCCTTGAAGGCGCTTCGAACCAGTCCTCCGGTTCTCGCAAGAATCTCGGCAGAATCAGTTTCTCTCCAATAAACTGTCCCCGAAGCTCTTGTGTCCACATGCGTGTAGAGAGGTGAGATCACCGGATCGTCCAGGGGGAACGCGATGTTGAAGAACCTCTGCATCGCCCTGGCGAACGACAGAACGCCATTTCCATTTACCTGAAATCGAGGAAACCGGCTTTCCAGTGTTGATATTTATTAGCCGATTCGACGATGTTTGGTTTCTATCTCGTGTTTAAGAACTTTCTCGAAGCATTGGGTCATCTTTGAATATTTTAATTATTCACGATAAACTCAATAATATGTTTAGGTCTCTTATTGGTCATTGAAAAATCTGAAGATATTCGAGTGAATTGATTATATATTTTTTATTCGATGAAATTATCATAGATACTTATCAAGAGCACTCGTAAAAGTAATCATGCATTCACAAAAAACTTGTTCTTATCAATTTTTACTCGCGAACTGCGTAATATATAAAGAGAATTTTTCGGTGTGTTGTTTGCATACTGAGAAAAAAAGTTTTGTCGGGTTAACGAAGCACCAGTAACCGCAACAAATGGTTTGTTAATGCGCGACAGCAAACGACTCCGTTATGGTAAAAAATGATTTGTTACTTATGATTTGTAACGGCTCCAATCAACAATTTTGTAATGGGAACAAATGTGTTGCATCGCTAGCGATGTACATTTGTTGAAACTACAAATAACGGAAAATGATTTGTTACGGTTTGACCCGTTTGATTTGTCCCCCGTACAATTAGCAAACGTTCATTTATTGTTGCAACACAAGTCTTTCTCTCACAAGTAAACCTACCCAAGTGTCCCACTCCGATTTTGATGAAATTTTGCATGCGTATAGAGCATCGAAAAATATTAGACACGTATTTTTTTATATCGGTCCATAAAGCGTTTTTAGGGTAGAAACCACTTCTAAAATTTTTTCGTTTTCTTGTCCTATATATAGATACTCAATATCATGAAATGTTTGAGAAAATAATGTTTCCAGAGGAACACATCAGTTGTTTTTATATTACCAAATCCGAATTCACCAGAAAATTTGAGACTTTCAAAATGATGGATTCAATATGGCGGATCGATATTTGAAGAATATCATGATTCTGTCGTAATTGGCATACATTTATTAATTTTCTGCGATTTACATATCTCAGGGTCTTCAAAGTAAGAAGCAAATCTGGAATCAGATTTTGAAACTCAAAATTATCGGATTCATCATGGCGGATGAAAATTTGAAAACATTTCTCCATCAATTTTTGGAATTGCTGTATGATTTTGTATGTGGTTTCTCTAGGCTGATGATAATAAGTAAATGAGACGGATGCTTTGCCCAAATAATGAAGATATGTCGACCTATTCAGCTAATGAGTATATATGTGAAGTATATATTATTAAATATAGTTTTCTAAATTTGATTATGCATTATAGTTTTTAATTCTGAAGACCTTGAGATATACGACTCATAAGAAATTAATAAATGTACACGAACTTTCGAAAAGTATGATATTCATCAAATATCGGTCCGCCATTTTGAAATTCTCAAATTTTCTGGTGAATTCGGATTTGGTAATATAAAAATAGCTGATGTGTTCCTCCGGAAACATTATTTTCTTAAATATCTCTTGACATTGAATATTTATATACAGGACAAGAAAGCGAAAAAATTGACACTTTAATGGTAATTTCTATCCTTAAAACGCTATGGGCCGATATAACAAAAAATACGTATTTAATATTTTTCGATGCTCTATACGCATGCAAAATTTCATAAAAATCGGAATGAGACAATTGGATAGGTTTACTTGTCAGTATGTAAGGCACTCAACTTATCATGTCATTAAACGAAAACTATCTACAGGCGTCGTTTAAACGCATTTTCTTTAAAAATACTTGGTTGCTAATGGGTGCTCATAATCTTAACAGCTCGTTACAATTTAGCGCTGGGCTAATTCATGCTCGGACGGATGATTATCTCTCTGTAACTCTATCAGCGCCTCGGTACCCATTAACCAACTGACTCCCCCGTGTCCGTATCGCGTCCTTTTTACCCCAACACCCTCCTTCTCGCAGCGCCTCCGCCACGTAATATCCGCCTTAAAGGAGGCGCTTAAACATTCACGTTTCGCCGCAGTTCCTCCGCAACGCGAATATCGTCCGCGGAGTGCATCGACCCGCCGCGGCCGCACCGGTCACGCCGGTACCGGCGCGTTAATTCCGACGGCGGGAATCGCACTCGCGCGCAGCCGGCACGCGACAGTAAATCAGATCTCGTCCGGTGATGTGCGCACGACGGAAGGTCGGCCGGCGTCAGCGGGTCAGCAGGTAAATCGTCGGCACGTGCTGCCTGCGAAATCCGACGATGACGTAATTAGGGGAGGCCCCGCATCGGTCGCGCGAGTCGCTCGGACGCACGGACGCACGTTAATGAGCGCCTGTGTCGAGGAGTCATTCACCCAACGATGCGCGTTGATTGCGACGTCGGCCGCAAGACAACATGCCGTTCGTGAAAAGCCGCGAAGCTATCGCGATGGCGATGATGAATGATACCTTGCCGCGAACGAGCGCCGTCGTGACGGTGAGGACGATGAAATGCGCGTCTGCCGAACGTTAACGCGCCTCTTCGATGAGCTTCATGAAGTCGAAGAGGTCCGACGAGTGTGGGCGAACAAGTGAATCATCATCTGAAGGAATCGCTACCGTTCGTAATTGATTGGTCTTTCTCGACACGGTATAGAATATATATAATCACGAATCGTGGAGGAGAAATGTGAAGACTTATATATATACCATATATATATTAGAGATGTGCGAACTATTCGAATTCGAATCGAATCGAGTCGAATCTAATGTAATTCGATTCGATTCGAATCCGAATCCCTATGATTCGAATCCGAATAATTCGAAAATCTCGAATCGCGAAGATTCGAATACGAATAAAATATATTAGCGTTTGTGCGTATCAGTTATAAAACGGACCATCTGGGCCTGTATAATTGAACCCTTAACTTATTTTTAATTAATTACTAACTAATAATGTTTAATTACCGTAATTAACCTAACTAATAATTAATAACTTAATTATAAATTACTATAAATATTTAAATATATATTTTATTTTAAGATAATATTACAATATTAATATTTCCTTTCACATTAAAATCTTCCATCATTATTTGCACGTTTAATATTCATGTTAAATTTTTTAATGGTTCGATTCGATTTGATTCGAATTCGAATGAAATTTCATAGATTCGATTCGATTCGAATTCGAATTTAAAAAATGAGATTCGATTCGATTCGACATAAAAATTCTTGATTCGCACATCTCTAATATATATATATATATATATATATATATATATATATATATATATACGCAACTTTTTTTCCGAGACCTTGACGTAATCGTGTTCAATTAATTATACGCTTGACGAAAAGATATCCAAGAGCGCAATTTCCATTACATTTTCATCGTTTCTCACATTTCTCGCTTTGGAAACTTTGATGGCGTAATTAGCAAGAAAGTGCCTCAAGTGTAAAATTCATTATTCGCGATTATTCTTTAGTACCGCCCGTCTGAAAGAGAAAAGGACCGGCCAACGCGATCCGATATCATCCTTGCGCTGGGGCCGCCGACTCGTTTTGTCAATTGGCTAAAATGAAGTGCGCCAAACTACACGACTCTTGCTCCACATTTGACACGATGCACTCGCCGGCAACACCGGAGCGCAGCTGTCCCTTCGTAAGAAAGAAATCCTCCGTCATTAACGGGACAAAATTAAAATTCCCCGAAACGTGCCCGCGCGAAACCTAACCGCTCGAAATGTTGCGCTTAGAGCAGACGATTGGCGTAACTCTCGCGCTACTCGTTCTTCAACATCGCTTCAACTTGTCAAGACACACGCAGGTCCTTCTGTTGATTCTTCTTAGCAATTTTTTATTTTTAGCAAAACTTCAAAATATAACTTGCGCACGCTGAGTATATTTCGACTTTTAACCTTCCTCAAGAAGATACATATTGTTTACTAAAAAAGAAGTCTATGTCTCGTAATTAATTGTCACAAACAATAAAAGGCGTATTTTCAGACTGGTGCAGGCTCGAGGAAGATAAGTCGCTCACGCGCTTAACATTTACCACAATAGTCGGATTTCGACGTGCGTCCGGTCTAAATTCGCGGCTTGTTCCCACGTTCTGCTTCTTTCTCTCTCTCTCTCTCTCTCTCTCTCTCTCTCTCTCTCTCTCGCTAGCGACGTTAATTCTTATGCGCCTCTCAAAGTTCAAGCTGGAACGTCCGTTTGCTCAGATGACCCATATTGTTTTCACGTGAGGTTAATATCACGGGCGCCGCATCGAATTTAACGCTCAAGTCGCGCGCATCGTTAACGAGCGACCCGGTCAAGCGAATTGACACGAATTAGAGCGACAAAGTAATAATCCCCGTTACGACACTATCCTGACATTAGGCTTGTTTCATGATTTTGTTGGTAGCGAGGTAGTTCCTCCTCTCAAAAGGCAGAAACCGGATCGTTCGGCTGCATTTTCTATCTCCGGTAGTTTCTCATTATAACTTTGTTAAAGCGCAGTTCTTTTGCAATGTTGGTTTTTCCTCGTATTCTCTTATTATCGAATTCGGTTATTTAAAGTATCACATAACACGTATTTGTATAGATTTCTAGCGAGAATACAAAATGATTGTACTTCGTTCATCTGTACCAAGCAGATGCGAAGTTTAATACGACGTGTTACCGCGGAAGCGATATTTTTCTTACAAACGCGGCGAAGTGCGCCGCGACGAGTGGCGAATTCGCTAAAACGATTTCTGAATTTTTCCTCGCATAGCTATCGGAGAACGCCGTTCGCTCGTTCCCGAGCGCCGAACGCAGCAGTATGACTGCCGCTCAAACTGCGGCTCTCAAACGAGCAGCAGCTCTCTCCAATTTTCGATATCCAATCAATATTATTCGTCCCGCTGTACGTACGCGAGTTTACGAGCCGATAATCAGTATCGGTCATCAAGGCGTCCGATAATCGATGCCCGGGAACGTCCAGCTAGTATCGACGGTCGCGCCGAAGCTCGTCTACGTGCTCGGACATTTTGACATTCGCGTAAGTCAGCTAGTGGGAGTTCAGCCCACTATCATCGCCGGGGCTATCGCCGAGGTCGTGGGTCAGAGTCGAACCGATGACACACGCGCACATGCACACACGCGTGTAATCGCGGTGAATGAGGAGAAAACGGTGAAAATAGATAGCACCGGCTGGAAGTAATAGGAGAAATCCGCTGGCGAGTCTCTTCCTGATGCCGTCGATAACGTTCCGATGTTTGGCGAGCAAAGCGCTGCTATGGAAATCATTTGAGATCGGCTCTCACATCGACGACGAATATTTCAATATTAAGAAGGGGACTCTCGGGAGGAAGGGAGAGAGAGAGAGAGAGAGAGAGAGAGAGAGAGAGAGAGAGAGAGGCCGCTCGAGACCGCTTAATCTCCCGTCTCTGTTTCCGCCGGAAATCAATGCGATTTTGGGCGACTCGCGTACGTGTTCGCTGCAATGTGTAAATACCGTTCAGCATGCGAACAAAGAGAACGTTCTGATCGTGCCGCAAAGTGGCAATTTCGAAGAGTTACAAACTTCGATTGTCCCAAAACACGATAGACGCGCCTTGAGATATCCTTCGCGCGTGCACCTGAAGAATACGTGCGATCCAAAGCGACGAGAGCAGTCGCAACGACTGTTCTTTCCGATAACACATTGTACAAAGTACCGCCGCTCGCGATCCATCCTACGTAATCCAGACTAGAAATTTATCCCATGGTCCTGATCAGATTAACCTCATTTGGACATCAGGTCCCAATAAGGTAATACTATCGGGTCCTAGTAAGTCATCAAACGCAGCGTGGATATCAGGACCTTAGTAAGGATTCATAGCCAGGTCCTTATTGAGTTACCTTATGGAATCCTTATTACGCTTTTTTTTTCAAATTGTGACTCCTGATTACTCGCCACGGCTATATTGGATGATGACATTAGAAATAAGAAATGACACGCTGAAGATTCTTTCATGTCATTTTCTTTGTTTGCGTACCCGACTAGAATTTTTCATCGGGTTCACCTAACATTGATAAGGACCTAATAGGGCGAATGAAAGGTAATCCCAAGTAATTCAGTCCTTATAATATCCTAACGACAAATGAGTAAAGAAGACTTTTATAAGGTTATAATGATTGGGTCCACATTAGGACCTTAATGTACCAATCTAGTATATGATATAATATGGTTCAGTTAATCAGGTCCTTGTCGGGATCTTATTCATTGTACCTAATATGATTTGCATTATCAAATTTTAACAAAACAATTCTGGGTATCGTTTCGAAATATAAAGATGTTTGCATTGAAAAAAACACGTCAGATCACTTGAATATATTTGTAAGATGCCATAGAAACTATCCTTTTTTTAGCAGTCAATAAATAGTTGTAAAATTAACGTGACATGCAACTTTTCTCTTTAACATATACTTTATGTCCTGTCACCTTGTGATACTTTATGATCTCGTGATATTCATTTTATGTTTCTTTTCCAAAACATTTTACAAGTATGCTCAAGCGATCTAAAATATTATTTCATGCAAATATCTTTTTATTTGGGAACGTTCTAATCACGCCGCAAAGTGGCAATTTCGAAGAGTTACAAACTTCGATTGTCCCAAAACACGATAGACGCGCCTTGAAGTATCCTTCGCGCGTGCACCTGAAGAATACGTGCGGATCCAAAGCGAGGGCAGTCGCAACGACTATTTTTTCCGATAACACATCGTACAAAGTATCGCCGCTCGCGATCCATCCTAATGGCTCGCTCTAACGAGTAACCGCGACGAATCTCTACATTGTGTACGCGTAAGCACGCGCCGAGCGCCTTGTTTCGCCAGCGTGTCGGGGTGAATGCGTCGAATTCGCATGCTAATCGACCAGGCCGGCATTGCCGGCGGTTCATCTCGGTGAATGTGCTATCGTCGTAGCGCAGAAGCCGCGAGAGTGGTCGACGGTGAGACGGCAGGAGAGACGACGGTTTCGGTAACGCATGCCGCACACGCTAACGCAATCGTGCAATCGGCCGCAATCATTTTGATGACTGCGAATCGTCGACGATAATCGACGGAATGGAGATGATTGTCGTGTAGGCAGATCCCTCAAGTCGCGACTTTGTTCGCGGATACGTCGCGATATACATCTGTGTCAATCGCGATTTTTGCCACCGAGTGGTTATACGAACGAACGACGCGGCACGATCGCGCGAAAATTCCGCTCGTCGGGCTTCTCCACCTTTTCCGAGCGGGCGCAGTTTTCCGTAGTCGCTCGATGAGCGAGCTCTTTTCGCGCAGCCCTCGTCGGAGAGAGCCCTTTGACGAATGAATTCTGATCGGCGCGCACCGATCACATCAGTCGCTCGCGAGATGTCGTTAATCGTTCCGTCGGTGTTTTTCCTTCAGCAGGATTGTTCGTATTCCTCTCTCGAGGCAGATAACATTCGTAAGAAGATGTTTGCGACTCGTCTCTCGCGGTTATTATTAAATTGTCTGAATCTATATCCTTCCAAGTGCGCGTGCGCGTGTATGTTTGTGTGATAAATAGACTCGTCGCACGAAGCAGCCGGCGGAAACAGTTTGTTGAAGAGAACGCTTTTTCACCTTAACTCGTGAGTGAGATCTCAGCGGAGCGCCGTCTGCGAAGAACGATATAGCGAGAAACGAGCGTTATCGCGCGCGCTTGATCGCGCGCATGTCGTCTTACTTTCGTTCGGGAATAACCGAGCCGCCTGAATCTCTGCGTAATCTGTCCGGTAACATACGGGGCGGAATTCCACGTCAATTAGTCCGCTGCGGTCCGCCTTTACGTTCGCATGCTGGAATTCCATTCGGCTTCCTTCACACGGCACGCTCGCTTTCCTCGACATTTCCGACAAACTGCACGCCCACGAGAACGGCCGTCTCTCTACGAAATGAGCGCGCTGAGTCGAGGAAAGCGAGCGAGAATCCAAGAGCGCTTTCGCAAAAAACAAACGTAAGCGATCCTCTCTCAGATCGGACATGTTAAATCCCCGGACACCTTCAAGGTCGACGTGCAAGATATGTGGAGCGGAAGCTCACATTCTTCTGGCGAAAGGAAATTCGGCGAAGCGGAAGCGGCGATAATGCAATTAATTGAGAATTTCGTGCTGAGCCCAATTGAACTTTGTCGGCGATGACGCGGCGACGGAGCTCCGATCTGGAAGAATCGCGAGCGGAATATTTCGCAATTCCTCCCACTAACATTCCGCTAACTAATGTGGGAAAACGCCAAGGCTAATTGCACCGCACGGTTGCACGGCGCGTATACCGGCCCATGTCGTATTACCGCATCCATCTTGACGGCAGCTTTTGATTAAGCGCGGGAAAAAAGGCGAAGTTTTTTTCTTACCATTAGCAGCGCGCAGTCGTACGCGTCGGTTTAAGTCTCTCCATTTAGATCCGTTTAGACTCGCTTTTTCGAACGATTTTCAGACGACGCTTTCCTCCACGGAAACGTCAGGACAGGAATACACGCGGCTCCTCCGGATCCGTCGACATGTATTATTTTGCGTTGTATTTTTTAATTGTATTTAATCCTTCTAGAACGCGCGGTGTTTTCACGATGGATCAAGCGCGGCGCACCATCTGTATGAGCCACGTGTTTTTGCAGCAGCAAAGTCTGCACCTTCCGGCGAAGACGCAGACACGCGAAATATACCGCCGCGCCGCCGCGGTGTTTCTTCGCCGTAGTTTAACTAATGTGGGAAATTATCAAGGTTAATGCCGGCTACTTGCATAGTCGTAAATTCGCGCGCGCGCGCGACTTTTACGATCGAGAAATATTTTCCACGTTGAAACAGGACGCCACCCGCGGAGTCTCTTCTCGGGCGAGTTCCGGCGGAGTATCTTTCGCTCTCATTCTCACTCGCGCGCGAGGATAAAGCCACGCCACGCGCGCTGCATCGAAATGCAAATGCGTGCGATTGCGATACGCGTAATAGGTCCAATACCAGCGAAATCGAATCTCTCCCATTCTAGGCTCTTAATCCGCCTAGTCTCTCACAATTATCCGCCATTATATTTTACGGTCGTCCGGTCGCGTCGTGATCTGACTCAACGCGCGCGAGTCTCTCGGCGCGGAGAACGCACGCTGCATCTCGGCACGCCTGTCAAAGCGCACGTACGCGTATCATCAATAATGCGGCGATGATTCGTACGGGCGTTTGAATTATTGACGGAACACGGTGAATGGAACGGATCACGAAGGATCATGATCCTAATGCCTCGCGCGGCGCGGCGCGGCGCGGCGACGCCGGACTGCGAAAGTCATGCCAATCCGAAAATGAATTCCCCTATTGACGCTCGCGCAAGCTCGCGCGTGATGTCGCTTTACGGGCTCGACAAAGTGCGCAGAGCGCCTCCGATAAATCGCCGTGAGTCAACGTTTGTCGCTAATTAAAAGAGGCGCGCACACTCGACCTTTAATAGCTTTCATTAGGACTTCATTATGTCCGCGCGAGTTGCATTCATGCGTTTTACCCAGATTATTTTCGCAGTAACATTGTACTCGCGCGATATTAATATAATACTTACGCAATATATATTTGACAAATTTTTCGATATAAAAATCTCTCTCTCTCTCTCTCTCTCTCTCCCGATTTATCTCAATGCGCTAATAAAGTTTAATATATTTTACAAGGGCTTGATTTTCTGTTCGCGTTATATTCACATCATTTCCAGGTAATATCTGTGATCAATATTGCAGCATCCGCGCGACATCTCGCTCGTATCTTTTGATGTGAAATTTTTTGCACTAGTTTTTTTTCTCCAATCTGTAAACGATAATTGAATTAACCGCACTTCGTCGAGAGTGTCTAGTGCTTTTTAGCCGAGGCCGAAGTTCCAGCACGAAAAGCGTTTTTCTCTGGAGAAAATGCTAATGACAACACACGAGTTTGCTCTTCGCGCGGGCGTAATGCATAAACGCTTCCACGCGTGAGCTCATGCACCTTGATTCGCAATAAATCGCTCCAGAGCGATGAATCCTTCGTGTTAATCTGCGCATGAGACGCGGCGCGTAATTAACGTTCATTCATGCCCACCGCCCGCACACGGAGCACCAGCACGGCGCTTGTCGGGAAACTGTGTGAGCTCACACGACGTGTCCTGCGAGGTTTTTCTAATCGCCGTCGGTTTTCCACGTTCGTTTATCGTTAACGCTGGTGTCCGTGCGATAACTCAGGCATCAAAAGGAAACGGCCGAAATTGTTTTGACGCTCTCACGATAACGTATACGTTTTTTATGCGCGTATCGATGGATCCTCTAGGTTGTCTTGACCTATTTTGTATGACTTATAATTTAGGTATCAAAAGGTACATCTTCGTAAACGTGACAATGGACCATCTTTTCTCAGCTGCAGCTTCATCACTTAATAAATAGCAACACGGTGCATTCAAAGCATCTTTTCATGCCGTTCAGAATTTGAACGATTCGTCTTTAAAATCGATGTAAAATTAATCGCGTCGAATTGAGGTTTGAGAGGTGTGTTAAGATTTTATTTATACCTTCTTAAAAATACGTAGTCGTGGAGAAAATATTGCTTCTTTCTTAGCTTCATAATTTACTTTCATAAATATTTCCTCGCAAATTTCATAATCTGAAAGATATTCACGATTCGAGTCAATCGCGTCGAGTTTTCCAAATTTATCGCTGTTCTTGCTATGCTCGTAAAAGGAATACGCTGTACATCGATGATATATGATCCTTATTTGGAGCTTCCTTGCGATACATCCGAATCTCATGAAGATCGAAGGGAAACAATCGCGACCTTTCCCTCCTCCAATGCGCGCTTCCGCGAGATGCGCTTTCGCTCGGCCGTACTTTCGAGCCAAACAGCAGCCGGAAATATAACGCGCGCACCTCGACACTTCCTTCGGACGCGCGTTGCACCGTGTCTTCCGGTTCGCACCGCTCTCGCTCGTCCATTCATACGAATTAACGGGCCCTCGTAAATTGTACGAGGCGAGCGGCGCAGCGCGTCGCGTCCGCCGCAATTAAGCGCGATTGTGCCGCCCAGAGAGTCATTCGTTCGTCATCGCGCGCAATGAATTCGTGTCATGACAGAAGATGTCGGCCGGATTAGGCCGCGAGCCGAATTGAGAGAATGACCGAACGCGCGCGCGAGCCGCGACTTCGCCGTCTAGCCGCGCGACAAATTGATATTAACCGAGGAATTACGCGCCGCCGCCTAGCCGCTCATCTCGCTGTCTCGGAACTTTATCGAGACCGGCCTGTAAATTGAAGTCTCCGTCACGCGGGGACTGCGGAGGACAAGTTTTCTAATCTGCGAGCACAGGTCGCTCAGAGAAATTTTCTAACTTTCATCAGGCGTGCGCGCGCGCGCGCGCGCGGAGCGGAGCGGAGCGGAGCGGAGAGAGTGACGCGCTGAGTGTTATATGGATGTGCGGCGGGGTGCGTTACGTTGTAGCACTCGTTAACGGCAGGTTCCTTTGATGAATTCGACTCGGCTGTGCTCGGGTGGGCGGAAATTTCACGAGAAATGTAGCCAGAGAGAGAGAGAGAGAGCTTTTCTTTTTCTCTCTTTTGTCATCGGGAACTGAAGAGTTCCCGATGACATGCGTCGTCACGTCGGCGAGAAATCTCGTTTCCCCAGTTATTTCCAAATATTGTTTTCAGGGGATTCTAGCGAGAGTAAGACCAAGAGATTGCGGGTTGTGTGGATTGTACAATGAGTACACGCGTGACTATAATGGTCACGCTCTGTGTTGACGGACCTAACGTTCCTATCAAGGAAATAACGCATTCGCCGGTTATCAAAATGCGTCCCGATATTTCGACAGATGCACGCGCGCACCTCCACAACGCCGGATGAATCCTCTTTTGAATTTATTAATTTAAAATAATCCTATTAACTTTCCGATAATTCATAACCGTGTAAATTGCCTCACTTTCCATTATAAATAAGCCGGGGCCACGGAAAAGCGCCTGCATTATAACGATTTGTAATTATAATTACATTATATTATATATATAAATTATAATTATGAAATAAAAAATGCTCTCTCCCTCTCTTTCGTTTTATCAAGTTGAGAGAGCTCTCAACTATCACTTCGCCTATTCTCTTTACTTATGTTTCTCTTTATCGGACATCAAGCTCGACTCAATGACATTCTTACATGAGCAAAATTTAAGCTGCGACGAGTGATGCGTTTGAATGTGGTGCCTTGGAAAGACAAATTCCTATTTACTATCAAATTTAATGCAGATTTGCGGGATAAATTTTCTCAGAGTGTTACATAGGACGAAACAAGCGCGTACGATATGAATAGGACGAGACGCGATTTCGAAGAAAATATATGAAACGATAGTCGTATCGTGGCAGTGAAAAATTCCGTGAAAAATTCCGCGTGATCACGACTTTGCAACGGGTTATCGAGAATACTCGCGTTTTTCTGGCGATGCTGCCCGCGATGTTCCCGACGATCGATTTAGAAGCGTAAATACAAAAATAGCGAGATCTAATAATAATTTCACGACGCACTCTCGAGTTCGCAAACATAAAGCGCTGAGTCTGTTTGACTTCGTCCCGCCGACGTTTCATCAAAAATTACAAAGTTCTTTTTTAACGCTCGTTCGTTATACGACTCGACTTTCATGACTGTCTGTCAAAAATCCGACCTGTCGATCAGATAGAGTACGAACCTGGAGAGCCTGCGACGGAATCGTTAAATTAATGACAACGCTGTATCACAATTACGGCATGATAATCATGAGAACAAACTTTTCCATCGGGTTGCACGCTTATTTGCTCGCGAGACTAATTATATTCTATTGTATACGCGCGTGCACACGCGCGGGTAACTCTATCCAACTTTACGAAACTTCGATACACTTAAGTTGTTTGTTCGATATAATTGGTTCGTACGTTGAAACTAAAGCTAATCTCTTGCAATAAGCCGTGCACTTATCGCATCGCCCGATTGCGCTCACACGTTTCTTTCCGCACGATCGTCGTTATTCTCGTTAAATTCACGTTAAAATTGCAAAACGCCGATGTCGATGAACTCCGTTAACACTATAATGGTCCGCTGTGTTAGCGGATATTCAGTAGAACGGTATCTTTCGCGTATCTCATGTATCATCTTGTGTGTGCGTGTGCAAAATGAAAATTAGCATTTCCGAAGGAAAACCAAAGGCGAACACGGATTCTTGCCTCGCGAAGTGTACATGTCGACGGTACTAACTGAAATTAAATAAATTAAGTGTAGGCTTGACGTGACTTAAAGAAGCACAAATCTTACGGCACAAATATGTATCGCACGCGTCATCTCGTGTACAAACGAAGGTAAGAAAATGAATCGAAGGCGGACGCGGAATTTTTTCTCGTGAAATGTGCACGTCTCGTTGGTATCAACCGAAATGAAATCCCAAGTGCAGGCTCACACGGCGCAAAAAGCAGCGGTATAAACCGTCCTAGTTGGTTTCAAGTGTTAAGAAATGCGTGATATCGCTGATGTGTCTCGAAGCGCCGGATGCTTCCGGGGCGAGCTCTCGCTCGAGGCGATCGGTTCGGTACTCACGAATATCGAGTTGTAGGTCTTGTCGTAGAAGACGATGGGCGTTTGGAGGGTCGCCTCGGCGGACATCAGCATCCCATTGGGGTCGGTCTCGAGGACGTAAGCGCCAGGACCCGTGTATGGGTACAGGTCGTTCCTGGATAAGGCCGCGGTGAAGGGCGCGATCAGGCCCGCGACAGCCAGCAGGCCCAGCAGAACGCTCCAGCGTGCCATTCTGTCGGACTGCCTTAACGCTACTGCTGATCGACTTGGCCACGACGTCTCTTCTTGCCGCCCCCTAATCGCCTTTGCCCACCGCTGCCCCGCGGAGCGGAGTTCCGAGCACATGAAACGCCACGCTCTCGCTTCCCGCGCTCGCTGATAATTTCGTGACACCGCTCGAGCCCCGCTTCGTTAATAGGCTTAATGTGCAATCGGTTATATCTTGAACGTGGTTTCTCTTCTTTCTTTCTCTCTCTCTCTCTCTCTCTCTCTCTCTCGTTCTTCATATCTTTACTCCCGAGTTGCTCTTACTTCTATGATTTCGCGAAAGTTAATAGATCCACATGGTCTGCCTCGGATATCTCACTTCATATCTTACTACGTAATATTGTAAACTCTAAGGGGTAATCGAACCCCACAGTGTTAATAAACTCTGCTCTATTCTCTGTCCCCCCCCTCTCTCTCTCTCTCTCTCTTCGTCTTTCTCTTTCCCTCTGGTCATCTACAAGCCGCCGGCGCCGCACGATGATCGCTATTTGACGCAACATGCATGTCGACGGTGCGTTGCATATGACTTCGCGAGTAAATCTCGCGGACAGATCGGAGCAGAGGCAGTTTCGAGGTATTTCGACTTGCTATACCGACACGTGCGAACTTCGTAGTGCATCCTCGCTATGCATCGGTGGAAAACTCTTCACCGGTGGAATCTCGTCACGATTCGATCGAGCTGGATATAAGTAACGTTCGTATAAGCTCACAAAGTTCCATGGAGGCGGGGTTATCTTATACGACGATCGTGTTGCGCGATTATGACTGCTGCTTATTATTTAAGTATACACTTCAATCGCCAATTACCATTGATTTTCCAAATAAAGGGCCGAGCGTCCCCTTCATTTACGGAGGTAAACTTTCGGCGCTCGTCTGATCGGAAGATGATCTGATTTGTCAGAGTGTAATTATGCGGAAGGAGAATTACGCGTGTTAATGTGTTAAATATCTTGTTGCGAGGATGCGAATGTTATTGATGTGTTTCGCGTGGGCGGAATTGCAAAATAAAAATAATCAGGGGAGTTGATTCGCGTTATTCCGCGGAATATCGCAAGCATCGATAATAGGCAAGAATATGGTTTCGACATTTGCATATCTGTTCGACGTGCGAACGAACAATAGGTCGTGATACGGCGCTGTGATACGGCTCGTGATTTCGGCGATAGATTTGTAAATTATGCGGCGCGCACATGTGCGCGATGAAATTGCACGTATCCATCCGGGATAGGCACCATTCGTGTACCACGAATACTCGCGTACTCTCGTCGTGCATGAAACCGCCGTTGCTCCAATTGCATCTTCGAGCGTCTTATTCAGATGCCAAGGTTACGCGATACATTATAATCAGCGCGCGGATTTCGCGAAGTTCATTGCGCGATCATAATCGTATTTTATCCGACGACTGTGTGCGATATGACACGACGACGGTTGAAATGCAAGGTTGTGTAATTGCGCGATTTAGCCCACGACTGTAAACCTGAATGCTTGACATATACACGCGCATACCGTTGTTTTTGAGTGTCGATTCGCCTTTCGACTTTGCGTCGCGACTTTGCGCCTCGCGTTTAAAATTCATCTATTCTGCGAATGGAATACTTTTCCTCATCTGTATTTTATTCTACGAACTTTTCTCATTTCTATTATTTCTATTCATCATTTCCATCGCACGGAAATATTCATTTTTATCATTTCGCACGGACATTTTTCGATTAATTGTACAACAAAGTTAATGAGAAAAATATTTTTCCTCGAATCTAAAGTCGCACCGCATCTCGAGTTGTTGAATCGTGAGAAGAATTAACCTTACATGAATTTTATTCCCGAAAATTTACTTTATATCAATTTTACAAAAAAGGATATATTCTCTGCATCGATTTTACTTAAAAGAGTTATGTTTTACACAAGTTTTACTCAAACAATTCAATTCACTCGATATGCTAATTTTATTATCAGCGGAAAATTCAATGCTAAGACAATAGCATAATTAATTAGTCTTGCTGGAGGTAAAGTTACTTTTAAGAATTTCAAGTTTCAACTTCTAACAGAGTTCTTGTTTTTCACACACGTTGCATTATTATTATATCCTCGCTCATCCGTCGTCGTCAATTTCTCCGAGACGGCACGCGATTCGTCTCGACGAGCGTGTTCGTTTCTGCGCAAAGTCGCGTGTGGTTTCGCGTTGTGAAACAAAGTACCGGCGTCGACAGACAAACGGAGGTGGACCTACATTGGCGACGTCTAGAATTGCATCGTGGCCTAGAACGTCCCAATAAACTGCCTCAGGAATTCGTCAGGGTCGCTCTCCTTCCAGACGGTATGCGGGCCGTTTATTTTGAAAGCAGCCTGAGTCGCAGCGCAAAAAACAATGAATTCGGACAACTTTTTCGACCTGTCACTGCCGTGTCGCGTTACGGCGTGAAGGGACAGGAGGTCGCGCGTAATTATGTCTTCGCAGTGATCCTTCCCTTGCGATCCTGCAACAGCTGGAAATTTACGGCTGGAGCAAGCAGGACGGAAGATGAGTCACGATGCACGTTGTAAATTGATCTTTATTACAAGAAATTACATGACTAATTTGTACATATAAAATATAAATATAGTACAAGTACTATGATACAGAGACGCGTGTTTTCCAGTGGAAAAAGTGGAAGTAGGTCGCTAGTTACAATTAATAATTACTATCACTATAATTCGTTATTATTACTGTTGTATTCACGGCAGACGGACTGACACGCTCTTGGCAATGCTTTCAACTCAGACTGAATTCGGACACGCGACGATAGACAAACGAAATATCACATACACGAATGAACATTCTACGCGATACAAACCATAACGGGTGTCCTCCGCGATGTTTAAGAAGGCGGGAAAACGATTCGCCTCCCGGAAATCAATTTCGTTTGGGAAGACTGGCGAAACAAAAAGCTACGTCTTTAATTAGAATAATCATCGTAGCCGATCAACAGTTCGAGTAATCAATTAGCACGAAAAGTCGTCAATTGTAACAACTCTCTCTCTCTCTCTCTCTCTCTCTCTCTCTCTCTCTCTCGCGAATGGACGAACAGAAAAACAACCCGTTCAACATTACCGGGCACTCATTCTCAAGGGAGAACGAGCCCGACGGATAAAGCAATGACGACGGTTTCGGCGGCGAACTTACATGTTTGGTCGTCGATGAGTGAGACACGGAGAAATGAGCGTAGAGGGTCCTTTTTCTTTCTTAATAACGCGGGACGACAAGAAGGAGTCACTTGGCTCGTTACTTTCCACTCGTGGGCGACGCCGAATCTGGCGCCAATCCACGAGCCCGTGAAAACGACGATCATGTCTTTGGCTTATACTTGCATCTCGCATTTAGCTCCAAATGCGACTACATAATTTTTCATTCCTATTATGAGGGGGCTCGTATGTATGGTCACAGTGTAGTATCATTGTATAACAATACGGAGTGCACAATCATTAGAGCTATGAACGAACTAAAATCCAGCATCAGAGACGCCTGCATTCGATGCTTAACGCGGGACGCAAATACGGATCCGTGAATGTATGACGACCAGTCGCGTGTTACTGTGTGTGACTCACATCAGTACTGTTTACAGGGGATGCGTGTATGTGTGTATGTTGTGTGCATGTACGTGTGTATGTGTGTGTGTGTGTGTGTGTGTGCACGCGCGTGTACGCGTTTATATATTCATATACATATACGTGTGTATCATGCATAAACGAACCTGAAGGTATAACAGTTCGGGACGAGAGAAACGGATGGTTCTCCATCGATATTAGCCGTTGGTCCACCACGACTCGCATCAGAAAACTAGAATACCTCTATTTCTGCTTCGCATTACTCCCATACCGATTTATTTTCATCCCATCTATTTTCATTCTCCCCGACCTCATCCCCGCCCGTGTGCTCACCCTATCCGCGTTCTCTCTCTCTTCGCATAACATTCTCACATTGGAAACAAGTCCGGGCTCTTCTCTCTCTCTCTCTCTCTCTCTCTCTCTCGTTCGCTCGCTCGCTTCATTTTCTCCCCTCGTCTTCCCTCTCGTCGAGTTTCAATGGCGCTCGCATTAACCGAATGTCTCTTACGATTAGCAAAAGTTTACGATTTATAGTTATTCCCATTTCTCTTCTCCGATCCTCTCCGCGCTCTGTTTCTTCTTCTCTCGCTCTCGCGACGCCACATCTCTTTCTCCTTCGCTCTCTCATTCTCATTCTCTCTCATACATTCTTTTGCTTTCGTTCACGCTCTCATCGGAAGGACTCGCGTCTCGCTCTCTCTCCTTCCCTCCCTCCCTCCCTCCCTCTCTTCCTCTCTTTCTAAGTGAGTTACAGAGCCCTACGAAGTGCGGTAACTGCTGATAACGATTAAAGCTACGATAATACCATGAATTAACGTGCGTGCATTAGATACATTACGTACGGCGCGTTTCGTTAATCAATTGATCGTTAATCGTATAAAAGACTTCTTTCTTTTTCTTCACGCTTTTGGCAGTGCGTTGCTCGCTCGCTCGCGGCAAACTGTTCTCCCCGTTTCGCCCACGTCCAGTTTCCCCTCCGTACCGAAGCTCGATTTTCCCATAAACAAATTTGCATCTACTTCTAATATCCTAACTTCCATCGTTACGAGTCATTTCCACCGGTAATCCAGATTAATTAACGCCGCACGGCGCCTGATTTCCACCCTGGACTACTACAGTTCTAGCGATAACATGGATAGAGAAGGGAAATTTCATCAACCGTGGCCAACTGTGCCACTGAAAAATCGCGGCCGATCCCGATTGTCGATGATGAACGATCGGCGCTCTATGAGTAGCGAAGGTAACTGATTCGTAATCATTCACGATCTGCTTTCTCGATTTCCACTCGACTGTCTTCCCCAGTCAGCGGTCGATCGTTACTCTTCTCGCTTGACGGTTACGAATATCGACGCGTGTCGTATTGTTTCTAAATTGAGATGAATATCTCTCTAGCCTACCGCGACGGCTTTGTCGGTTTGTTTTGTTCGTCGCTGTTCCCGCTGAATACGCAGTATTCGGCCGGTCGGCCGGCAGTCTTAACATCCCCTCGAAAATCTCCCCTTATAGCTTACTAATGGCATCAGTCGGACACACACGATGGCAGTCACAGTGATTTTTAAATGGCTCTCTGACGAATAATAGACGCAAGAACAAAGCACCAACTCTCTCACGTTGAACCATTAATGCCGATACAAACGCAGCGCGGAACGCGTGGTTCGTGTCGCTGTGTATTTAACAATCGCGATAATTGCCTAACATCATCACCGTCCTACATCCTGAGAAACATCGTTGAAACTGAAGCGATCGCAAAATTCTCTCGTTCTCTCCCCATCCCCCCCTCTCTCTCTCTCTCTCTCTCTCTGTTTCTCTCTCTCTCTCTCTCTCTCTAACACGAATACACCTTTTGCCGATATAAATTCTTATAACCTCGATAAGACACGTGCGTGTGCGTGTACGTGTGCGATACTTCTGTGAAAATCATTATCTTAGGCTCTTATATACTCCTCATTTAATCTTGCCGGTACCGTTTAGGCTTAACAATTAGTTGACGACGTACGATGACGATGACGATACCACAATATCATTAACAACTACTGGACGGAGTCGAGCGACATCGACGCCATTCCCCGTTAATTCACTCCACTCGGCGACCTCGCTCGTCTCGTTTCAACGATTAAATTCGTAGGTGGGTGGGCGGGATCGGTGATCAACACGCGGTCGTGCGTGCTGATCGGAGTCTACGTTAGGTGCTTTTTATTTCAGCCGATGTCACGGCATGCCGAACGTACTGTTGCTGAGGGCAGGAGTCGAAGCAGGTGACCAGAAGAACGTGGCTCTTACAGGCCTCCACCCTCTTTTGCAGGATGCACGTCTCGGCCGTCAGAGCTTCTAAGAATGACGGATCCCGCCAGTCCATACTGTCCTCCACGTGCACTGTTTCAACAAACGCAGCGAAACGTGTTCGTAAGCGCGTGCCATTAACTGAAGTGTGCCGATATAAAACTTCGCAATTGTCCGTGCGAGTGTGAATGGAACGCTAATGATGGATTCAACGACACGGATAAATAAATTAAATTTTCTGCACCGCATCCAAGGAACAGGACGAAAGATTGTGAACGACGAAGATAACGGTTGATAGTTTCATTTACACGACGGAATTATTTTGAAAGCTATGAGGACAGAAAACAGAAGGAAGAATTATTTCATTCGCGCGCTGGTGCGGCATTTTAACCCTTTCACTGCTGAATTAACTTCCCTTGAGAAAATTATTAAAATATTTGATAGTCCTACCGTGTTTCGCTGTCACTGATTACGAATCTAAAGTCAGATTTGCAAAATTCAAAACGGCGGACTCTATATGGCGATCGTGATGTACAAAATTAATGAAAATTTCAATTATTATTAAATAATGACCAGGTCGTAATAAGAACATATGATTCTAGACGATGGAACTCGATCGAGCTGGAAAAAATTTATACTTACTAGACATTCATTTCTGAATAAAATAATATTGATAGTATAGATAAGAGATGGAGATACAGAATGAAAAGACTAGGAAGATAGAGCTAAAAAATGCCAAAAATCAAATCACGGCCGTTTTTGTAGAAATATTTGTTTATAAAAAAAAATCTAACCTGCAAAAAAATACTGAAAAAAATATATGTTTTTGTACAACATCAGAAAAATATTTGGTGAAAATTTCAGACCTCTACATTCAATACTCTCCGAGGAATCGATTTTTCCCTAAAAAAAGCATTTTTTTTCAAATTTGATTTGTTATAAATAATCACGAGTGAATAATTGGGTATAAAAGCCTATTGGAGTATGTTGAACAACTATTCAGTTATCTGGAAAACTCGAATCTCCGATTAGTTCTTCAAAATTACGTGATTTACAACGCAAAATTGCATCAAGAAAAGGTGGGAAGTATATTTCCCACTAACAGTGAAAGGGTTAAATATCAGATATCTCTGCCCGCTTTATTTGAGACCAGTGTCAAAGTCTGGCCAAAGTGATCGGATTATTGTCACGCGAAATTTCCACACGGAGGGAAACGATTGATTGAATGAACCGGCGTTAATTCAATTCAATTCATTCTATCCGTTCAACTATTCGCGTCTGCCGTGATCGCGGACGAGCGGAACTTACGATCGTAACTCCAGCGAGTGTCGGGCACCATTAGGCGCCTTTTAGCGTCGCGCAGTTCCAGCCTAAGAAGGCGCTGGCGCAGGCGAAGGCTGTGTATCCTGGACATCGTGCCACGTGGATCCGAGCGCAGCCGCGCGCGCCTGTCCAGGATGTCCACGTCCTCGCCTGTGTATGCGAGAATCCCCGCCGCCGCGGGCGGCCCCGGCTGGGCCCGGCAGTGGGCCCGCGACCGCCGTGGCCCGTACCCTGCCGCCCGCCGTTCCACCGCTGAAACACCCGCACAACGTCGAAGTTAGAACTCCCAGCGCGCCACCTGAGGAGAATCACCGTACGGCGGGGTCGTTTTAGAGGGTCTGCGTATCCTTTCTAGGAATGCGAAGGATCCGAGCAATGTTTTTGTGCTTTGGATACTTGGCTTTACGTAAGACGGCACTTTTGCATCAGCGAGCCGAGAAAGAGAGACAGCGACAGAGACAGAGAATAGACAGCGGCAGATTAGTTCGGCTACAGTGGGATAAATAACGATTGTTACGGAGCGAGAAAGTTCTCATGCGAAGCGGACTGGAATAATCGACTAAATACAACGACAGCGTGTACGGAAGAGTGGAGGGATTTCTCGGGTTGTTTCCAACGTTCTACTCGTGACGGAAGCAGTTTCGCCAGGCGCTACAGCGATTCCATTTCAGGAGAATAGAGAACGAACAAGTCGAGAAATAAAGCTCCGATGAAGTAGAAATAAAGTAACGAGAGAAGGATCTTTAAGAACTGCTCACGGGTAATATAGCGTTCTCGAGCTTTATTAACGCACGTCCACACAAAAGTGGAGACGATTTGTTAGAATTCAGATATTTCGGTTCTATTCGGAAATAAAATGAAGGAGTACGGGGCTAAAGTTGGTTAAATGAAAATTAAACACACAGCGTGTGTCAGGAAAGCAAAACAAATTAGCTGCTGGGGATTCTTGTCTTGTACGTATCTTGACGCTGTGTGTCTGTTTAATTTTTATTTCATCGACTTTAGCCAGTTCCGTTTGCTTTTATTTTTTATGATTATTCTATCAGATCAGATCGAAACGTCTGAATTTTAACAAATCGTCTCCGTTTTTCTGTAGACGTAAATTAATAAAGTTCGACAGCGCTATGTCACGCGTGCAGCCCTTAAAGGTCCTTCGTTATTTTATTCGAACATAGAACGATTTATACTTTAGGATATACCTATGACGTCATACTTTAGGATGTCTGACGATACATATAAATATCTCGTGTATGTGTAGATGAGGTAATACTGAACAAAAAAATCCTCTACCATTTTATGAACAATCATGTACAATTTTAATGCTATTAGTTAACCTTTAAAGGCTAACATAGGTGAAATTTCATCCCACGCGAATTTTTGATCTTATTAAAAAACGTAATCACACTGACAATACTAGTTTTATAGCTGTTTATTCACATCAGAAGTTTACGATAAAACAGATCAATTCTCGCGTATACTTTGCTATAAACAAGAAAGATTAGCTTGGGGTATATTTGATGGTAACTTTTAAGGGTTAAAGATTACCGGATGATCACGTACGGTAAAAAAAAAAGTTCTTCAATTAATAACTAAAAATCTACGTAGTTATATGCAAAATGATACAAGACTGTTTTGTTCAATTTGACTAAATTTGCCATCATTTTGAGTTAATTTACACGACGGCAAGACACACACACACACACACACACAGCTCATCCGTTATATCGCGCGTGATCACCTGGCAATTTCCTTCAACTAATAGCATAAAATTTTACGTGGTTGCTCGCAAAACGATAGAGGAATTTTTGTTCAATTTAACTTAATCTACACGAGAGATTTGTTATGTTATTGTACGAGGGATTGTATGTTATTGTCAGACATCCTCTGTACACATTAGCAGAAGTAAGCAGTTCCGTTAGCTGGGAGAAGACAGCCGCGCGCAATCGCAAGCCAAGAGAGGTGGTTGACGTGTACCTTGATGCTCCTGCAACGCGCCAGTTTGTCGGGACGAATCGCTGGCAATGCTGCTCGTCTCGCTGTCCCTGACGATACTGTCGTAACCGGAGCTCTCGGCGCGATGTCTGGACAGCGTAGCCGGTGACAGTTTGGCCGCGCGCGGGGTCGAGTCCGCGCCGGAATCGGAGCCTTCCTTGTTCAGGCCGAAAGAGGAGCCGAGGCTGAGTATCTTGCGCTGCATTCGTCCGGAGGACGGCGCCGGAGACGGCATGGGCAGTTGCAAAGGCGCTGCGCCTGAAATATAAAACAGTCCGCAAATACATTACAGGATATCGTCGCTCTCGCTGCTCGACTGCGCTTCGCCTACGTCGATCAATTGATGACTTCAAAATCGAACATTACGAGATCGAACTTCGGTCAACGCGAATTTTGAAAATCCGACGTTGCCGACGGCAAAGTGCACACTAAAAAAATTTATAGAAAACATTATCGTGAAAGTTTTTCTAACCGAGTAACGTATCGGGATTTTGCCTTAATTTATTATTTTTTTATTTTTGATAATTTATTACTTATTATTTTGCTTCATACGTTGACTATGTTGCAAGATTAACTCGATTGGAACTCCTACAGTATTAGAAAGCATGGCAACATTCAAAAGAACGTTATATGAAAAGAGAGAATGGAAGAGCATTAAAAAGTTTATAGTAAAAATTATTGTAGAAGTTTTTCTAACCGAGGAACATATCGAGATTTTGCCTTTTACTTTTTTATTTTTGATAATTTATTATTTATTTTATTTTGATAATTTATTACTTATTATTTTGCTTTATACGTTGACTATGTTGCTTAGCAAGATGAACCTTATTGACGATATATTCTTGCACTAGCGGAAAATATGGTAAAATTGAAAAGAATGTTGTATAAAAAAAGAGAGTTAAGGGCACTATATTTCTCCCCGCGCTCAAAAGCGCCGCAAGTGTCGTTTGGAATTCATCATCACTGGATCGGTTCGTACCTTGAATCTTCAAATCTTCCTCAATGTCGGACTTTCCCGTAACCGTTCTTTCGGACCTCTCAGCAGCTGTGAACAGCTTCTTCGCCTCGATGTACTCCTCTTCAGGATCCGAGCCGGACGCTCCGTTTCCGGGTATCCTCTCGATCTCCTCCTTGAGATTGGGGTTCGAAGCGCCATCCGGGTGCCTGAGACTGGAGATGTTGCAGTCGCCCAACTTGCCGCAGTACCTCCTGGGGCTGGCGAGGTGGGCGACGCTGCTCGGATACCAGTAAGAGGCCGTGGCCGGCCTAGACATACTCTGACGGCAATTATCGCAGATCTTCTCCTGATCGGACTTGCCAGCTATGTACGCGGGTTCGCTGTAGATGCTGCCGTGATTGCTCGCGTTGTCGTTGAATAACACATCCGAAAGGGACAAGGACTGACACCGAGACGGCGGACGGAAGACGGTCGCTGCTGGAATTTGTCCTGCGTTAATGTTATACTGGATGTAAACCGCAGGTAGCGTGCTGTAGTGCCTCATGAATGAAAATCTACGTCTCGTCCGATGGCGATTTCATGTCCCTGACTAATCGGCAGATCCTGATTAAGAACTTTCCTTCGCGAATCAACTTCTTTTCTTGATATCGCCGCGAGACTCTCCGCGAACTTTCGCCTTTCGACAACCTCATAGAGCAAACGCGAGTTTTCAAAGTGTTGTCGCTCGCAAAAATTCGAGAGTGAGTTGAAATTTGACGGAAAATCCTTCCAACGTGCGCGACATGACGGTATCGGGCATCGCGAAGAACGGATTGCAAAAGTCGCATGTACGACACGGGGTAATCCTGACGAGTGCGCGACAGACAATGTCTGTCTCCAACCGGCGCGGCGGCAAGAGGAATCCTGCTCACGCCTTTCTTTTTGCTCCGTGTGATTGACCGAGCGTCCGACCGCGGAAGCTTGGCGAAACTTACATGGAGCGTCTCGCACGTTGACGGTGGAAGAGTTCTCCCTCTGATAAGTCACGGAGTTGGAAACATTGGCGAGCGCGAGTTTGCTCTGGTAAAGCTCGTGCAGGCGGGCCAACTGGTCGAACTTGTGCCTGGTCTCCTGCTCCAGAAAGTCCTCGTGGTCAAAGTACGGCCTTGGCAAGACACCCGCGCTAACCGGCGGCGGGTAGTGCGGTCTGTATCTCTCCGTGTCCGACATCACCGACATGGAGTCTGAAAATGATTTTTCTGTCTCATCCTCTTCGCACGTCCGTTTATATCTCGTCGCGCAAGAAGCACGGCGGATAAGGATAACGGGGGACATGGCGGTGCTTGGGCAGAGCTGTCCGCTTTGATTCGAGAAAAGGACGCAATGACATGTACTAATCACATCGGACTCTCTATCTTTCTTCGAGGGAAGTGAATTGTTGTTTTCCACCGGGTGGTCCATTACGTGCCTCTAAGGAGCGAAAAGTCGGCCTTCGAGTCGACGTGCGGGACAGTTGCCGCGAAAGTTCGTTCGAACGTCCGCGATATGGAAGAAGCAATCATAGTCTGTGACAGAGTCTGAGTATATTCGAACGTTGAGAAAGACGCTCGTCAAAGCGTATTTCGCCGCCTTGGCCGAAAACTTTACAATACTTCGCCGTGAATCGAACTAATTAGTCTTTGCAAATCAAGAGAGATCAGAAACTTCCATCTCGAATCACAATCGATATACTGAAATATACGACTTTGTTACGTACTAATAAAATAAAAAAAATTCACCCAAGAGTACTAAAAAGTCGACGTATTATTTAACTAAAACAATAAAAGAAATATAGACGTAGATTCGCTCACCGGTGAAGGTGGACACCACGGTGAGATTCTCTTGGCTAAGGATCCTCAAAGGATGTTCCTCCTGATCGCTTTCGGGCAGAGGATTCTCGCCCATGCAGAGCGCGATGTCCTCCTCGGTCACCTGTAGACACGAGTCCTGCATGGGCACGGGTTCCAAGTCCTCCACCTCGACGATCTCCAGGATCTCGTCTTCGGAGGACAACGAGTGCCTGGAAGGCAGCACGATGTCCTTGTGCGACAGATTCAGGCTCTCCATAGAGACCTCTCTGCTGACTCCGTTGCTAAGCGGCTCGATGAGCGGCAACGGCGGCGGCACGACGATTTCCTCGTCGTCATCTTCGTCGTCCGGCAGATCGAGCTTCGCCTTCTCGATGCTGTCGTCCATCACCGGGCTGGCCGTCAGATCCAATCCCGAGTCCGTGTTGGACTTGACGTTAAGCAGATTCAGTTTGGCGCTCAGCTTCTCCGTGATGTCCTCGATCTCGTTCGCCTTGAGGCTGTCGCTCTCCGCGGTCGACAAGGACGTGTCGTCGTCGTCCATGCCGCCGCAGGTTTTGAAGGTCGTGAGTTCCTTGAACTGGCCGGACGACTGGCCGGAGGACATCTTGGAGGCTTCGGCTCGCGATGCGGCGTGCTTCGCCCTCTGTATTTGCGACGACTGATTCTCCACCCACTTCCTGATCATGCTCTTCTTGTGGCTGTCCATGAAGCCGTAACCGGAGGACGAGTGCTGATGAGCGTGCAGCTGCAGCGGGGCCGCGCCCGTCAGCTGCATCGGCCCGTCGATCCATGTCTCGCGCTTATGATGGGGATCCTTCAGCATGTGTCTGGCCTCGGCGACTTTCGACTTGGAGATCCTTGGTCCGTCGATCCACTGCTCGTCGGAGCCGCCGCTCGGCGCTGCCACCGGGATCTTGCTGTTCGGCGAGTCGCCGACCTTGGACGCCGAGGCGCTCGTCTTCGACGAGGAGTTCTTCCTGGCCGGGCTGGCCTTCGGCGTGGCGCTGTGCGCCGGCGAGGTCTGCTTCGACGCGGTCTGCGTCAGCGTCTTCACCGTCTTCGAGGACTTGTGCGCCGGGCTGCGCTCCTCCGGGATCTTGCTCGGTCTCTCGGCGGCGGAGCCGCGCAGCACCCTGCCCATGGCGCAGCGATTGTCGCCCGAGTTCAAGCTGGGTATGTAGACGGGCGGGTGCTCGCCGTCAGTGGCGTCGTCCGCGCTCGGCCCGACGTAGATCACCGTGTCGGCCGACAGGTCGCTCGAGCTCGGGTCGCACTCGCTGTTCTGCCGGGCCGCCTCCTCGCCGGAACTGCCGCCGCTGCCGGTGCCCTGAGTGCCACCGCCGACGAACTTGATCTTCCGCCGGCGCATCCGGTGGATCCTCGAGGCCAGCTGAACGGTGGTCAATGTCTCGGTGTAGTGCTGGGCGTTGGGGGACACGTGGGCTATCATGGCGGCGTGGCAGGTCAATGAGCCGAGGCACTCCTTGAGTAGTTGCGTGAGCTTGTGTTCCTTGTACGGCAAGTGCTTCTGGCCGTTGAAGATCGCGAGAAGAATGTTGCCCAGGCCCGAGAGGGGAATCCCGCCCGAGGACTTGCCGCGATCGGAGTTCCCCAGGTCCATCAGGTGCAGCCGACTCCTGCCACCGGCGACTGCATTGCCGAGAAGAAGAGTGCTTTTTCGGTTTCATCGCGACAGAGAGGAGGGGGCGCGAGGGAGGGAGCGGAATTCGTAAGACCGTCATCGTTCGAATTATGGTACAACGAGGGGGAAGAAGAAGAAGAAGAGGAAGAAGACTTTATTGTCGCGGCGATCCAAGCGAAGGGAAAGCGAACACGTGTGATCGATGTTACGCGCGTAAGACGCCGCGGGATGAATTCTTCCTTTTTTTTCCACGATGTCCGCTCGCGTCGTCGGAGCGAAGAGTGAACACAGCCGTCCGAGGCAAGAACGAGGCAGGGGCTCGAGATGGGATTGCATTTACCTCCACCTTTGCCGGCGACGCTGTACTGGTACACGTGCAACGTGTAGAGCATGTGCGCGTCGCCGTCTTCCCGTTGACGACCGGCGACCGCCGCGTCAAGGTAGAAAGCCGCACGTTCGGCTGTCGGCGCGCGCAGCTCGCTGTGCTGCTGCAATTGAAGGGTGCCAAACAGCGGGTCGTCTCTGAGGTACACGGCCGGCGACTGCTCCGAGTCTGGAGAGAGAAAAGATTGCCGCCGGTGTTATGCAACGTTCGTCCTGCGCTATTTATCCTCGCGACTCGCGAGTCGCGTCGCGCGGAGATGTCCCGCGACTAATATTGTACTTGGCATACTGTTCCCGGCATGTCTCTGGCGATGATGTTCCGCCGCGCGCGAATTCGTCGTCGGAGCTGCCCGGACGAATTTTTCGATCGGCCACGTCGGCAGCTGTCAGGCTGCCGTGACGCGGAATATCTCAACGACAACGTTAGCCCATTTGTTTCGTCTTTTGGAAGATTTAAAAGACGCGTCCATATACTGCTGAATTTTCTCTCCTTTAGATCCGCGTCAGGTTTGACAAAACGAAGATGAAGAAGACACGATTTGTATTTGTATTACTCTGCCCACTGGCAGAGCGAGAAATCGCAATTGCTCGTTTCCGCGATAATGGACGCATGAAATATAAACGAGTGCGGCCGCTTCTGATTCGTGCGAATGGGTTAAATTTACTCGCGAAACAAACAAGAATGTTTTACACACACCCGACGCGCGCGTTTATCCACCTTCTTTCATCTCTCATGAGAACGAACACAACACATCGCGAAAGCGATCGCCGCATGACTTGTTCATAAAGAAATGATAAAATCCAGACTGTATCTCCCCCTCCTCCTCCCCCCCACCCACCTCGGTCAAACTCAGCCAAACAGATACATCCTGCAGCACTCGCGAAATTCTATCCCGAGCTCGCATAAGCTCCCCCAATATTCTCCGTTTATTCGATTCCATTATTTCGCGGAAAAATAATATCCGCCGAGAACGGGCGAAAAGGATCGAGATGCAGGTGCGTATTACTACAGAGGCCGTAAATCGGTCGAAGCGAGGGCCCGAAGATATCCGCGGGACGCCTCGACCTGAATTACGACGTCGATAAAACGTCGGAAGATACGTCGCAGGAGATACGTACGTTTCGCTATCGCGCTTTATCACGCGTTCTATACATCGCGCGCTCTCGCAACGCTCACGGGTCCGCACACAATGCGAATAATCAACGTAATGCGAAACGTAGCTGTAAATAGTGATCAGCGTAAAAGGGCAATTACGAGGTCGGGAGGGGGATATGGGCGCGCGTGGATCAGGCGATCGGATCGGGCGAGCGCAATCTTCCTATTGTTGCTGCTTTGTCGTGTAAATAAAGCAGCTCGCGCTCGTAAAAGAATGGACGAGGAAGGAAGGTGGTTAAGAGGTTTAGTCGCCGGGATGGAGAGAGAATGCCGAAGAGCTCGCGGGGAGAACACTGCTAGCTATCAATTATTTCCTATTGAACACGCCGCGGCGATAAACGTCGCGATTGCGTGAGTCTCGTTGCGAGATATCCAAGGGAAATAAAGAAATCGCAAGAGGACACGCGGCGATTCGTGGGGAGAGTTCTAATAGCAGAGAGGAGTGACCGGAGAGTCAAACTCTTGGTTTTGCCTGAGATGAAATTTTGGTTCTGTAATACATTAATCTTGCAAATCCCATGAAATTCTGAAGACATTTAGATGACTGTTTTATCCTGATGGTCACGTCAAATGGTTGCTTTGTGCTGTTTCCTCAATTTTGAATTATCTTTATGCAGTAAAAGACTTTTGTCTTTTTATTAACTTCAATAAACAGTGTTTTAATTGCGTGACTTATTAAGCTGCACATTAAATATGCCTTGTAAACAAGTATTGAGTTATTTAATGAGGATTAACGAACGAATGTAATCGAGAGATAAGTAAGTAAGGCAACACATATTTTGCCAACGTTTCTTCATTATTAATTTGCTTTTGGACGTTGGAAATGTATATTTATGAGATATATATTTATATGCCTGACGAGACGTATAATACATGTACATCGTTATCCATACATTCAGGCGTTTCCTGCATCCTTTACCTTGCATGCAGCATCCTGCTACTCTAGTTGCGTTACAAGTATTATTTCATAGCACTGACACTCGTGTAGATACGATTTGATCGGAAAGAAGCACGTGTTAATTAACGTGACGTCACCGAGAATCCCATCAAATATTTCAAGAGCTGGCGAAACATTTTACGTAAAAGGTACAAGGCTCGATTACAAAGTACGCAACGCGTAAGACGTAGTACAAAATGGCCGGCAAGAAGGGGGTAAATTCACCCCCTATCATTAATCGTCGATTGTCGTCGCTTATCACCTTATACGAGCGCGATTATAATAATTTTCCGATTTAACCTTCACCGAGGTTACACACAAACGTACTTTCATACGCGGCGCATTTTTCCGAGTGTTAATTACGTTACTGACGAGCGATATGCATATCTCAGGCTGCGTGTGTGTCGCTTTCCCCTCTCGGTACCCATATTGGTACCCATATCGGTATATTTATTTCCCCTTGGGTCTTTCCCTCGAGTGATTAAAATCTTTCGTCGACCTTTGATATATACTTAATCAAGCTCTCGTTGGCATCGCGTTACTTTTAACACGTGTATTTTTCGTCGATTCGTATTTACGCGAGTGACTGTGTCAGTGTCAGTGCCAGTTCTTCACGACAGAGTAGCCAGAATACTAAACCCAGAAGCTGCGATGAAGGATGGAGGACATCGGGACGCGGCCGGTGATCGTCGTACACTTCAAAGCGCGTCAAATCATTGATTATAGAAAAATTGTCCGCGTTTTAACGAACGTTTGACAAAGCTATCGAGAATAAAGGAATGCCCAAGTCGACACTTAGGCCAGCATCATCATAGTTTGTTATCATTTAACTAATTTAAATAATTATGGCTTTATGAATCTCTTCTGTCATTCGTCGCTGTCTGTATTTATTTTGATTTGAGTTCGTATGAGAAATATATTGATCAAAATAATCGAATAACAAAGGCATAAATCCGTAATTAATTAATTGTATTTTCAATGAGTGTTTTCAATGAGAGATTTTACATAACTCACAACTATGAAAATCGGCGTAAATGTAAATCTCTCAAGCTGCTGATTTAAGTCCAACAATGCTCCTCGATTCTGCAATCTTGTTTGCATCTGCCAACGTTTTCTTTACACTTTTTCGTCTAGTTTTGTTATTGTATCGGATCCAACTTCAAATCCCTATTGGTAAACATACGTACCATTGTTGGACACACGACTGTTGCATTTGCTTCTACAACTTCTTCTTTATCAGCTCTTTTAAGAGCTACAAATTCCGCCGAGACCTCCAGCGCCAAAGGGACAGAGAGATTGCGAGAATAAAAATGTTTCGCTTCTCCTTCACCCGTTCACATCTCAACTTTTACAATATAAAGTTGTTCAATATTCGCTGTCATGTACTTTATTTGTTACAGAGTAAAATATGTAATCAATATTGAGAAATGTATTAATATTAATAATATAATTAACATAATTATATACAATATATTTTTTGTTGATATTAAGAATAAAGATTAAATATTAAAATAGAATATGAATACATACAATAAAATAATAAATTATTCTTGAATCGTTCTTTTTCCGAGCTCTTTCGTCAAGATCGATTTCGCATAATGTTATATCTCGAGAATCTTTGTTAACTCTTCAAGTTCGACGGAATTTGCGGAGTAATTGTAGAATTAAAGTGTTGACTCTGGTACGCAGGACCTGCTCGATACTTGTGTGCGCAACAATTGCGCAGAGGAAACGTCTCAAAACGCGATAATACACGAAACAGAGAAGCGAAAAGCAGTCGCAAACCTCGCACATGTGTTGTGATCCACGCTGCACGCGAGTCGCGCAGGAATATTTGAAACCGCGTGCTCCGCGAGGGTGGGATTGAAAACGCAGACTAAGGATTTCCTCGCGCCGTTGCACCGGAATCCCTGGCGATCTGCGAGGACTCTCGTAAAAAGTTGCGATAGCGAATTCATGCGGATTTTCGATCACGGGACGTTCGCGTTGTATGAGTAAATACGAGAGAGAGAGAGAGAGAGAGAGAGAGAGAGAGAGTTACGATTGAAAGCGAACGAAAGGGCGGTTGCGCGCACGTTTCCACCAGGACTATTTCCTATAATGTAAAGAGAGAAAGTGAAAGATTCCCCGAGGAGTCGCGGGCATGTTTTCGAGCGGATGCAAAAATTCGGTACGACAGCGAGATCTATCTAAATGCAAGTTCAAACCCGTAACTGAAAAGATTATCCGCGGCGTGGCTAGAAAGGCCGACGTAAATATTGTTCAAAGCATGACGATACTGATAATGCGCCTTCCTTTCGCGTCTCCGCGAGACACGATGGGTCCATAAAGGATCCGCACGAACGTGCTACGACAATCTAATTCGCGTAATGCTTTTTCGAGCACTCAACTTTGTCCGACCTGGCGCGGCGGACACGTTCGTCCAGCCGAAATTACCCCGTCGCCGTCGTCCTCACCAGCCGTCTATGTTTTTATATACGCGTCTATGCACTCGAGATGCGCCACGACTGATACGCTGGATATGTCGTTCGCGTTTATACGGTGTTTGGATAACCCCACCCGTCCGTAAATTGCCAATTAGCCTTTTACTGCCGGCTCGTCTCCTCCAGCACGCGCGCCCCACCTCGCACGACGTCGTAAAGGACGCAAAGGAAGAACGTTAAAGGATAAGGGCGGGCCGCGCGCGCGCGCGCGTGCGCGCGCGACGACATATGCCGCAGTTTATTTCCGAGGAGCCGTCTGCGACTTTTCACATCTGCCGCTGCCGGAAACCTTTCACCGCTCTTTTATGTCGCGCCGGGGAATTGTCCGCGAGAGAGCCTGGCGCACCGCGAGCGCGTGGCTCCTTCCGTCGACTCATCGCGCGATTGATTTCGATTATCCGATCGTAATGGGATACTAATAGATAGATACCACGGTCTGCGCGAGCTTGCTCGCTGAGCAGTTGAGCATGCGATGAGGGAACAAGGAGCGCGCGAAAGCAGGAAGCCGGGAGTATCCTCTAGACTTCCCAGAGCCCCCTTGATTTCCGTAATTTGCGAAGTACCGGAGAACCGACTTAACCGAGTAGATGTTCGATAATGAAATTCGACGAGGCGTATCCGACGAAAGCGAGAGGCTGCTGAGCGAGAGGAGAGAGGTGATGGAGAAGGTGATTGTGGAACGGTGGGAGAGGGAGGGAGAGGAGCGTCGGAATATTCGCATAGATCGAAGCGCGCGGCTGTTGTAGAAATTTAGATAATTCCGCGGAGATCCTGTATTCCAAAAGCCTTTAATAATAGAAGCGTGAAAATGAGCGATAGCGCGCCAGACTTCAGGACTTCGGGACTTCGTAAGAATCTGAATTAAGGAGGGAGACAGAGGGAGAGAGAGATGTATATGCGTGTGTGTGTGTGTGTGTGAGGGAGAGGCTCTATATTAATATTTACGAGACAAGAAGTGGTCCGATTAAGTACGCGGTTTTGCCGCGGTTTCCGCTCGTGCTGTGCCGCTGTTATGAAACGAGAAGAAAAGAGAGGATATAGTTCCTAAGATAGTACGTAATCATTTATGACCGCAAGTTCGATAGACAGATGCGGATTTTACATCGATAAGTGTGTTTGATATTTTATTTAAATACATATCATCACGCTATCATTCGCTTTAATTTTATTCGAAATTTGGTATAATAAAAGAAATGGTTTTTTTTCGTCAGAGTAAGACTATACATGATCAGAGGATGAGCATGTATCCGTGTCGCCAGATTTATCAAATAAATACATATCGCTCGACCTCACATTTGACGAGATTGACGCCGCGGAGAATTATTTTAGCTGTCGCAACTGCGCAACAGAAATATTTAATATCTCAAAAATAAAGCGAGAGCGATCGGTATAATCTCATAATAAGATAGTCACACAGAGATAAGACGGTAGCGTGCGTGCGTCCGTGCGTATGAATATGTAGCAGGCGAGTGTACATAGAATGGTATTTCATCATTACACGATATTATACAGGGAGCTGATTTCATTATGTCGTATAAATTTCCCGATCCCTCTCTCTCTCTCTCTCACTCCCAGTGCCTCCCCATGAGCCCGTACACGTAAATAACTTCGAAACGAAGCTTAAACTTCGCAACTCAAATTCGACGGCCCGAAATTCACGACACACACATACACACACACACACACACATAGGCTACATTCGGAGGTAATAATAAGGACGGACCGGTCTAGGTGACGTTATACGGATGTACGTGGGGCATCTCGCACATACACGCCATCCACGTGTAATAATTCACACAGACACGGAGCGTGGATGTACGATGTAGAAGCCGCGTGGCAATATCCATAAAAGGGACCGGGAGATGTAATATTATCGGCATCTGTGTGCCCCGTGATGTAGAAATGCCACGACGAAGGAGACGACGACGACGACGACGACGACGACGAGTAGGACGCGAGGCTCGCGAGAAGAGACGCGGGAAACGTGCAATGCAGCGGCGGAAAAAGTGATGCGTGGACGATACCTTCATCTCGACGTATAGACGCGTAACGGATGCGGCTTCAGTTTAGGGCAATTATGCGAGCGAGCTGGAGAAAAGGGAAAGGAGAGAAAGAAAGGGGGAGAGAGAGAGAGAGAGAGAGAGAGAGAGAGAGAGAGAGAGAGAAAGAGCGCGCCGTATCGGCGCTCGCTCGTGGAGTCTCAGGGGCTCGAGGAAACGAGACGCTTGCATCCCCTCTGAATAAATCGTTTTTCGACGCGTTTCGAATACAGTTCGCGGAGCTCGGTCCCTTCGAACGTAACAGTCCTCGTCGTCGCTGGGGCAGAAGGGCAGTAAAGGAAATCTGTTTCGCCTTTCCGGACGGTCGGCCGCGCCCCGCTACGCGACTTGTTTCCCGAGCTGCGCAATATTTCCACGAGGAGTTTCTCACCCTGAACACGCATGACGTATCGTTATGAATCGGAGCCCTTTGGGACAGTTTTATCCGCTTGCATCGTTATTAAAGGCGGTCAACGTTATATACGTTATACGACGGGATTTTTTCCGGGACGCCGGGAGAGTTGTCGACGATTATGTTGGATGACACTGTGAAATCGACAATCGACATCGTCGGAATATATATGCGACGTAGAACTATTTTTCATGAATAATATATCGTACGAATAACTTTTTAACTTTTTACAGTGATCCCGTGAATATACCGGACGATCCGAGCGCAATTTTCCATCTCCTCGTAGAAGATATGTGTTAATAACGAATACCATCGTCTTAAGTGCCCTCGTAAATTCGTTAATCCACCGCTCTTGAGAGTATAATCGATTGGAGGGATATTATCTTGATCCAAGAACAGAATTATGCATGTACCTCTTTCTGCAGCAAAGCAATTTTGTCCCTTACGGTTTAATAACGTCTTACGGGTTCCTGACGGTTTAATATCCTGAAACACTTTCATTTCATGGACTTCAGACAGAAAATGAGAGAGCGAGAGGGAGAGAGAGAGAGAGAGAGAGAGAGAGAGAGAGAGAGAGAGAGAGAGAGAGAGAGAGAGCGAGTGAGCGACGGTACGGTCATTGACGTCAGTTCCCTGAGGTCTTCGTTCACCGATATGGCATGTAGAATCTGTGTTATACAATGTGATCTTCGGAGTATTGTTACTTTTATGACAATTGCAAGCATTTAACTCTTATTAGTCACATTACTTCCGCAAACGTCCCGCGATGCGAGCGACGAACGTGCGGGAATTGTCATACGGCGAATATACGTACAGCGCATGTCGCGCCTAAAATTCAAACTACTGGAGATAATAATCGAGAGAGAGAGAGAGAGAGAGAGAGAGAGAGAGAGAGAGAGAGAGAGAGAGAGAGAGAGACGACAAAAGTCGAAAAGTTCCAAGTCACAAAGTGCCACGCTCGGAACGCGACCTCTCTCCGTTACTCTTATTTACCGCGGCACGCAGAAGTGCGTTATTTAGACACCGCGATGGCTTCGGGCCGAAAGTGCCGAAGTTGATGCTTCGATTGCATAACGCTCGGCGGATTCACCCCTGATTCGCAGGACACCCAGTGTATCCACCACGTGCAATATCGCAGGTCCCTTGGCGGCGAAGAGGAGGCGAAGGGAGAGCAGAAGAAAATTAACGAACCCTCGGATCGCGCGCGTATTAAAGTAGAAGCGGAGTCGGCGTCGAAAGTGGCGGGTCTCGACGAAGTCTACACTCTCGACGTATCTACGTTCGCCGGAATAGGTGTTACTAGACTACTTCGCCGAATGTGTGCGCGCGCGCGTGTGGACGAACGGCGCGCGGATATGAGAGTTACGTGAAAGGGTTAACGAAAGTTCACGACGCCGTCATTTCGCTGCGAGCGATAGAGACGGGATTAATGGGCGAGTTATCGCCCGTTGCCGAAATATCAGACGGCGCCCGAGGAAAACGCTCCTCCTTCCTCTCGCGGGAGAGACGCGCGGGAGAGATCGGTCTTCTCGCGGAGATATTTCGCATTTCTCGTAAATCACTTGACGCGCGCACGCTCGTGGATGCTCGTTTAGTCGTTAACTTTATTTTTGTGCCGACGAGAAGTCTCGTTAGGGAAACTTTTAATGTAAACTGCGCCTTTGATTTAGTGCCGTGGGATTTATCGTTTCTTCTTCCGCGAAGAAGTCAACTGCGCGCAACTAGCGTCCGGCTCGCGCAATTAATCCGAACTTTGTCGCGCCGCGGTTGGGCATTTCGTTAAGGATTTATTCCCGGCCTTATCGTTTCATTTTCACGCCCACGCCGGCGCGGCATCCGCGTCAAGTTTTTGCCGTTTTTTTGCCTCATCTATGCGGACCGCGCCGAGACTTCTTCATTATTCCCCGATGTGTTTAACAATTGCCGAATTCGACGTGAGTCACTTTTCCATTGGGAGATAATACGCCGCAGGCATCCCCCCCGGAGCGTTTACGAGAAGGGGAGCAGAGGATAGGTCGCCGGATCTACTTTGCAGCGAGCAATTAAAGAAAACCGTCGTCTTACGTACCGGGTGGCTTCCGAGCGAGTGGTGCCGGGCAATGGACCGTGGCCGACTTCCTCGTGGGGAAGGGAAACTTACGACCGTTTCGGGAACGACACGCTTTCCTCGCTCTGCCACTCGGCACTTTAACGGCGCCCGTCCTTTTGTACCTTTGTAGCGACATGCCAAATCGTCGCCGGTTACGATCGTGCTGATCTTAAGTCAGCCGGTCGCTCGGTAATTTCGCGCGAGGCACTTGAAACAGTGGAAAGCCTATGTCCTAATTATTAAAAAAAATCAATTTGCTCGCCAAAATAACAGAAGTGCGGGCGCGGGCGAAAAATCGAAAGGAAAGGGATTCGCGACTTTATCGTTATCCAGATTCTATTTTTTCGAGCCAAGTACAATTTTGTCGTTGAATGCGACGTTGTTCCAACATTTCTAGCCAATTTTTGGAGCAGAAGGCAGGTTTTCTCTTTCCTACTTAATGACTGCATTTAATTTTATATCCCATATTTTGCACCATTTAATTTCTCTTTAATTCCTCTCCCTCGCAATATTCTACATCGGGGAACAAAACTATCAGCGTGACGTAACGCGAGTGTTACTTGCAGCCTTAGAAATAGTTTGATCGAAATGGAGAAAAGAGGGGACGCGCGGTGACAGAGCTGATAGTTTATCGAGTTGCTATACTTCCTGCGCTATCGCAGTCGATGCGGTATCGCGGTTATTGCTATCGCGACTTTTCCGATCGACGATGGCTAGCGGCTAAATTGAGTATTAACAAACAATTCGTGTAATCGAACGGCCGCGGGACGGATAGTCGGCTTAGCGGTGAATCATTCCGCACTTCGATCGATATTTTCGGTTGACCGGTGCCGGCAGAAATGTGGGATTCTCTGTGCGACGTGGAGAATTTTTAATTCGAGTCTTGTCGAATACGACGAATCGACAATTTCTACCACGATTCTTCACAAGGGTAATAAGTGACGATTAAAATCGACAGCTGTAATAGTCCAGTATAATATTAAATATTAAACTCAGCAAAGAAAAGCTCCATTCAATTTTTAAAAGAGGTCGCCCGCGATATTTACTCGAGAAACTTTTATCAACTTGTCAACGCGATGTAGCGCTGGTATACGCGGTAGTAGTTTGTTTTTATTCTTTTAATAGGACTTCCATCGTTTCTCGCGGGCGGGTCTCTTCGTTTCGATATTCGTTGTCGGTATTGCAAATTTATTGTATATGTATGACATGAGCTATAGATATTACAAATGGGGTATATAGATTTTACAGATAGATTTGCAGTACCGGCAGTAAATATCGGAACGCAGTCTTCGTTTTCCTCTTTTGAAGCGGATCGATTGCATTCTGACCAGAGCAGCGATTTTCCACGTTTCATCCGGGACACGGTCGAGAGGAAGAGAGCGCCGTAGTCCGCGCAATCAAGAAAGCGCGGAATGCAAAACGTACAGCGACTTTTCCCTATCTCACGTCGCACACGTCCCTCCTTCCCTCTCCTTCCCCTGCTTCCACTTCGCTCCCTTTCAATTCGTCCCCGTATTTTTTCCGCTTTTCCCGTTCGTCTCACTTTCACGTCGTACACGCTAAAAGCTGCGCGACGACCGAGCCACGCGTGAGCTGTTTTGTTTTTTCTCTATTATTCTCTACTGTCGTCCTTATCTCCGCGAGACCGATACGAAGTATAAAACAATAACGGGTGGCGAGAATTATCGCCAGCCTTCTCTCGCCGCAGCCGAACGGAAACGAACGAAAAAAATATTCTCGGCTTCTCTTCTTTTTCCCGCCGCCCGGCTCGTTGATATGCATACGGCCGATTAAAATGGATACGATTCGAGTGAATCCGGTGTCCGTCATACGGGGATCTGTACAGGATCATTCAAAGTCACCGCGCTCATCCCACTTGACTATTAAACGAATAAATAACGTAATATCGCAACAGCGTAGTTCCACTGAGAGAAATACAACTCCGCCGCATAAAAGAGTGAGACGTATGTATTAAAACAATGACGTAAATCGCGAAGAACGCAGTTATTGACAAGGTGGCCAATGAGAAACAATGAGATTCGTATTCAAAATATCGTGTGTTAGTAATCACAAATAATATAAAAAATAATCCGTTTTTGATCTTATTGTTAGACCGGTTTAGTTTAACTTTGGCTTCCTCAGATAGTGTTACAATTACTAGTTATTGCTACTAAATAGTAATAACATTAAAGTATATACATCAAGTAATAAAAGCAATAATTTGTTAAAATTACCCTCGAAAGTTTCATCAGCTCGTTGCGCCTGATAGCTTATCACACATGTTAATAAATCAAGTCGACTAGCCGGAAATTATTTAGAAGCGATACTTTTGGCTAAGGCTGTTTCTCCGCCAATCCATGTCGTCGGACCGATTGATATTTTGGCTCAATCATTTATTCTGACATATTGAAAGGTTAGTTAAAGGGTAACTCTGAATTGTCCTGTCTACCGCGTTTCACGTGCGCGGAAGCGGTTTATTCCATATATGAAGCGTGACACTCGGAATTACTTTGCCGCCGTACGAGAGAAAATCGTTTTTGTAGGCGCGCTGTGAATTGAAATTATGTTGTAATATATTTGCGCGAATATATACGTGTGTGCGTACCCGCTAATATGCTGATCTCTTCCTACGCTTAGCGTTACGCAATCCGTCGATATATTCATTGGCACGTTTATTAATTATTCCACAAAGTACAACGTTACTTTAAATATTTCGTTCGATTGCAGCTGACTAGCGGTACACCACTAAACAACAATGTTATCATAATAAATAGTCTCTCAGTCATGATAAAATTTCGATGATCTGTAAACGTCCGTTAAAAGCACACTCTCTGCGATATTAATTGTTTATTGCCTGTACATTAATTTTTACGCGTTACATATTACGTATATTGATTTTACGTATAAGATGTGCGAGGAATTGGTGAATACCCTTTTAGCAAACATTTGAATAATCCAACATTTAGAATTATTAATTCAAAACATGATAGAGAAAAATTGATAATGTCGACATTAATTAAACATATTCTATCTATACGGAGAGCTTTATATAGATTGCGCGTGCGCGAATAATATCGGTGAAGAGCCAAGTTATTTATTCACGAATGCATTCATTTATGACACCCGGTGCGGACAAGAGCGACTCTCTCTTCTTCTCCCTCTTCCTCTCTCTCCTCCCTCTCTCTCTCTCTCTCTCTCTCTCTCTGTCTCTAGTTTTAAGCTCAGTTAAGTGTTAAATATTCCGCCGCAAGCTGCCTCAATTATTGCATTAAGGCGTAAGCTTAATTAAATATTCCATTGCATACAGTTAGGAGTAACAAAGGTAAACCTTTGCTCGAGGACACTCTCCCCTTTTCCGTCGGCGCGGCACTCGTGTAAGATCCAGACCGTCGAAAACTTTAAATAATTACCAGGCGGGATTATCAAGTTCGCTGGGGAAAACGCGAACTTGGAGGGTGCTGCTACTCGACTTAAATCTCAAGCGAAGAACGCGCTGGTTGCAGCGCCCGACAGTGGCGTAACTAATGTTCCTGCGGATTGAAGGGAGACAGAGGAAACACACGAGCGGGAAAAGAGAGAGAGAGAGAGAGAGAGAGAGGCAAGGAGAAAGCAGAAAGAATGGCGGGCAGGGACAAGTTAAGAAGAGCGAGTGGCGGAGTAAAGACAAAGACACAAAAGTGGAAAGAATAAAAGGCTAAAATCTCTCTGTCACCTGCGCGTGTCTCACGTTTCATCTTGCCGGTACTCGCGTTATCGCGTATTATTTAAGATAATCGTGGAACTCGATCGGTTGAAAGGAGCGAAATAATCATGCATGCAAGATGAAAGGTCTTTGAGTTTGTCTGCAGATAAGTCCTTCAAACGTTAGTTACGCCATTGGTAACGAGTTTTGCTTGAAATAAGATGCAAACGAAGAAAGAGAAAGAGAAGGAGACACACAGAGAGAGTGAGAGAGAGAGAGAGAGAGAGAAAGAGGGGAGAAGAGAATTGCGAGAATGACGTGGGGGCGAAAGATTTACGAAGTCAAGATAGTTCTATAGATACGAGTTAATTATTTAATAAGCTAGAAAATTAATTCCATCGCATTTTAATTAGTTCGAGGAGGGGGGAGGGAAGCAGGGAGAGCGGAAAGATGCTCGGCACGGTCGTTAAGCCAGCGTTCAAACACGACGCATCTGACACGAGTTTTACTACGAGTGGAATGCGCGCATTGCACGTACTCGGGTATTCGGTAAGTTACACCAATAAATGTCTTAATTTCCATAACTGTAAGATCCCCGGAGTGGCTCGTAACATGGCGGCAAATTGGATTTGGCCATACCCATGAGAAAACACGTTTGAGCGCATCGCGATAAAGTTTCCGATTTGCAGAATCCTGAGATGTGAAGTGTGACAACCGCGTATCGCAAGTACACAAATACGCGGAGTACCCGTCGATCTCTGAATAGTTCCATTCCGGATGGTTCTGCGCGGCAAGAAAAGGAGAGAATTTTGCAAGTTGATCAAATTAGCAGGAATATATTACTCGACTCTCCCTCTTGCCCGCGTTCCTTTTGATCTCACCTTGCGATTAATACACAATGGAAACACATGTCGAGGGGAAATTAAAATTGACAACGCAAAGGATCCAATTACGAGGCTTTATTCGAATTTTACGTACTACGTACGTACGTACGCGCAGCCCGTGGACTGGATAACTGGATGATAACTCGCGTAGCGTCCGACATCAGAGAGATATTGCGCAAATTTATAGATGTCGTTTCTGGAGCTTGTAGCGGACAGCCCGGTTAATTTTCAGAGCAATGTTCTTGACGACCTTTGACGATCGTTCCCATAAGTGCACCATAGCAATCCACCCTCCGAAGGAACGGCGCTTTATTAGTCCAGCGAGTCCTCGGCGACTCCGTGAGAAACCCGTGGCGCAAAAAGAAGCGAGTAACAAAGATCAGAGAGCAAGAGAGAGAGAGAGAGAGAGAGAGAGAGAGAGAGAGAGAGAGAGAGAGAGAGAGAGAGAGAGAGAGAGAGAGAGAGAGAGAGAGACGGCAGTCAACATGAGGCAGAAGGAGGAAATAATCCTGTCCCTCAATTTTACGGGCCAAGTCGTCCACTCGGCCGTCCGTGAAGACGAAACCAAATTGCAGCCAATACCGGGTCTCTCGTCCTACTTCCTGAATATTACCGCGAAATCCTCCGCGAATCACTCTCGGTCGAGAGACCGTCGCGAGAGAGAGAGGGAGAGAGAGAGAGAGAGAGAGAGAGAGAGAGAGAGAGAGAGAGTGCGGGCGTAGGACAATTTCCCCGTTTCGTGCTTTCGAGCACGGCCGGCCGCACGACCGATTTTCGTCGATTCGGAGACGTCAGACGTCGACTCGGTCGAATGCGCGTATCAGGCAAATGGGACGTGCGAGCTATTGCAATTTCCGCGCGGAATTTCATACGCGACGTGGCCTCCGGCTTTAGCCGTGCTCTGTCTTTAAATTCGAATGAAATATCCGTATTTTCGCGAGGACGACCGTTCTTATTCCGACAATACTCGAGGACAAAATCGAGGGAGACCGCATCGTCCGAGGAATTACGTTTCATCGAATGGTTTAGGTTGATTCAAATAAATGTAAAATAATTTGCGCGTACGTAACGTCCATGGCAACTGAGACGCTCTCGTAAAAAGTTATCTTCAGATATCTTCTCCTTTTTTCTCTCTTTGCGAGCAAAGGACTTTGCAAGATTTACAAAATACTTTTATATCGACACGTTAATTACCGTAATGGTTACCGGTAAGCGGTATTACGATATGCGTTATCATGTTCCGTGCCAGATAAATTTTGCGTAACTTACTTATAATACGACAACGTGAGTCACCGATGTGACTCACGTTGTCGTATTATCATGTTTGTGAAACAACATATGTCGCATAATATTCACAAGAGTGTTTCATGATTTTATGGTATTTCATGATTACGTTAAACATAACCACCGATGGCCCACGCGGTATGGAGCGTGTTAAACACTTTGACGGAGCCGCTTGATTTTATTCTGCCAACAGTTTTTATAAAAAGGTATAATTATAATTGTATAGTATAGTTATAATTGTAACAGAAATATAAACCGATGTGAACCTGGCAAACAACTTAATAAAAAGAAAAAAATTCACAATACGGTTAGATTGTATTTCGTTTGTACCTGTTTGTACTACTTTTTGTTTCGTTTGTACCTCAAAGAATAAAAAGATTGGGGGAAAGGAAGAAATAGCCAACAAATAAATATAATATATTCGAAAACGGCTAATGCCACCCGAAAGAGAATCGTTTCTACCCGTTTATATCTCCCCTCAAATCGTTTGTACCTTAAAGGAACCGGAAGTACAAAATCTTTAAAAAACGTCCAAGAGGTACTTTCACCAATTTTTGAGATATCGCAAAACGGCCAACGCTATTCGAAAGAAAATCGTTTGTATCCGTTTATATTTTCCTTTAAATCGTTTGTACCTCAAAGGAATCGGAAGTACAGAATTTTCAAAAATCATCCAAGAGATACTTTCGCCAATTTTTGAGATATCGCAAAACGGCCAACGCCATTCGAGAGAGAATCGATTGAACCCGTTTGTACCTCTCTTCAAATCGTTTGTATCTCAAAGGGACCGGAAGTACGAAAGTAACCTTCCGACATATTTTGAAGATCCTGTACTTCTGGTTCCTCTGAGGTACAAACAATTTGAAAAGAGGTACAAACGGGTACAATCGATTCTCTCTCAAATGGCGTTGGCCGTTTTGCGATATCTCAAGAATTGGCGGAAGTACCTTTTGGACGTTTTTTGAAGATCTTATACTTCCGATTCCTTTGAAGTACAAACGATTTGAAGAGAGGTACAAACGGGTTCAATCGATTCTCTTTCGAATGGCGTTGGCTGTTTTACGATGTCTCAAAAATTGGCGAAAGTATCTCTTGGACGTTTTTTGAAGATCCTGTACTTCCGGTTCCTTTGAGGTACAAACGATTTGAAGAGAGGTACAAACGGGTACGAACGATTCTCTTTCGAATGGCGTTGGCCGTTTTGCGATATCTTATACTTGCTTCCTGGCTATTTTTCCTCCTCCCCCTATCTTTTTATCCTTCGAGGTACAAACGAAACAAAAAGTGGTACAAATAGGTACAAACGAAGTACAATCGGATTGTATTGTGAATTTTTTTTCTTATTAATTTGCTTGCCAGGTTCACATCAGTGAAATATCATTGTGATAGACTGTTCTTAAATAAATAAATTTACGAATTTGTATACAAGAGAGGCGCTCGTCCTCTTACATACGATCTAAGCAAGTTCTCGAGATCTGTAGGTGGAAATTGATCCGTGTGGCCGTTGAAATGGCGAATAACATACAAAGTAAAATCAACATTTGCGAAACAGGTCGTATGGTCGATGGAGAGGCGATAAAACGGGACGAAAGACGTATGCATGTCGAATTACATTTATTCGCGCCTTCTTGAATTCAATCATCAGTTGAGCCTTCGTCGAATAATCGAAAGTTAAGGCGGTCTCGAGACGAAGGCAAAACTAAACGCAGATTCAACTCGAATGTGTTTGTCGAAACGAAAACGACCGTATCAAGAAACAGCTGTGCTCGTCGTGCGGTGCATTAGTCCCGATTACGTCAGAGGAGATGCCGGCGCGATCTGAAAATCGGCGGAATTACCGCGCAGGGATTGCACGCCGCCGGATGCGGCGCGGCGCGTCGGCGCGACGACACAATTCTCCCGCCGCGCTCTCTCGACACTAATTAATCCAAACGATTATACCTGGCCGCATTGTTCGAGGCATCGAATTAATTGCGGGAGCACACTGAGCCCTATCGCAGGGAGCGGAAACGCCCGGGAAAGTTTCAGCCGCCGCGAATCGCTCGAGGAGCAGTTACAGTCGCCGAATCGCTTCTGCCTCTCTCTCTCTCTCTCTCTCTCTCTCTCTCTCTCTCTCTCTCTCTGTCTTCCTTCCCATTCGCCCTCTTCCTCACGGTGGTTCCTTTAAAAAGGGGACTGTTCGAGACAAGTAGTTGGCGGGGCACGCGAGTCTCCTTGATGAGAAGTCGCGTCGGTTCGGCTGCGGTTGAATCCAGCCGGCAAACGTCGAACGGGAAATCATGTTAATGGCGTTGCACGATGTGCGTACGCCCGTTGAATAATGTCACGTCGAACGATGAATAATGCATACGTGCCGATTACAGCGCATTTGTACACGTCGATGCGCCGCGCGGCCACCTTCGCACGATCGTTTCCCCAACGACGTTCTCCCCGACGATCTCTCACGATCGGCCTTTTATTCGTTATAAAAGCGCCTCGCGGCAGATAAAGTTTTAACGTCGATTGCCACGCGAGATCTCCGTTTGGCTGAATTACAATATCGTTTTTATCTGCCCGAGCCGAGGTAATCGCATTATCCACATTTAATTATGACAATCTTGAGTTGATTCGTTTATCGCCGGGCAATCTCTCGCCGGGCGTCGTCGTCGTCGTCGTCGCGACGGCGATCTCGCACGCTCTCGAAATACAGAGAGGGAGAGAGAGAGAGAGAGAGAGAGAGAGAGAGAGAAGCGGGCGGTGTATTTTTGTGAGCTGCTCACGACGGGCGTATCTACGTCGTTTGCGGCGGATTGGCGCTAAGTGGATAACGTTAATTGGTCGCAGGAACGAGGAAACGTCGCGGAGCAAAAAAGCTCAGGCCCTTTCACGCGAGGATACTTCTCTCGACTAATTGGAAGATTACTTACCGTTCGCGTGCGCCGCAAGCAAGTCCCTCAGTTGTTGCTGGCCGGTGGTCAATTCCACGCAGCTGACCCTGACGCTGAACCTGGCGCCGGTTCTCTGCCGTTGCTCGGAAATGCCGCGGAAAAGCCATGCTATGGCGCAAGGGATCGCGCCTAGTGTGTGACCGGCTTCCGGAGTCCCCAGCATGGTGTGAGACTTGCCTGAAATTGCAGCGAGGAAGAAATCGAGGTCAGACATTACTTGCACTGATTACGGGCGATGTAAATGAGATATCATCCCAGGGTCCAGCAAACGGTAGCTGTCCGTCGTTTGTAAACGTATTGCGCGAACGCGACCGGCGCAGGTGAAGATTATCCTCATCGCAATTTGAACGAATTCTCTGAACTGGTTGCTTACTTCGGCCGCGAGTCGATAAAGAATCCGAAATCATGCCGAAACGAACGATCTGAGATTTCACTTGAGATTTTCAGAACGTCGCACTGATGAGATCATTAATAATCGATCGACACTTGTGCGAGATCTTCTAGATGTCAAATTAAAATTCAGAATAACCAAGTGAATATCAAAATAAATAAATGATAAATGAAAATCCGTGTATCAATTATACGTCGACAAAATATCAAGCAAATCTGTGTGGATTTCAATAAAGTATTTAGTCTTTATCGAACGAAAAGAAAAGTTATCATCGATAACGATTTGATTATCAACTTGTCCAAATCTGAGCATTCGCACGTAGTGTTTCGTAATGAAATGATCCAAAATCTTATGAAATTCATCCAAAACATGTATCTCGGTAGAGCTCTTTCGAACACCGCCTTTTTCATTTTCGCGCATGTGTACATGATGAGTCTAATGAAAAATTATTAGGAATATGGTTTAGTTTTGAGGATTTTGTAAGAGATGGCACTAATTTCAGTTTTGTCGAAGACATTCCAATCATAGCTATTGTTTCTCAATGCTTCGATGTTAATCCATGATATTTAGTCATTTTCCAACAATAGTAAAAATCGTGTTAATACCATCTTAAAAATGATGGGGCTTTCTAAAAAGAGCATTTTCGATAAGCGTTATTTTTATATTTTAATCAGAAGAAAAAGGCGGCTGAAGGTCATAGAATTTTGATAGAAACTTATGGTAATATTGTTCCATCAACCAAGATGTGTGAATATCGGCTTAGACGATTCAAAAGTGGCAATTCTAATGTTAACGACAAAGATCGTTCGGAACAATCAAAAAAGCTTGTAAATGCAGATTTGCAAGCGTTATTGGACGAGACTCCAGCCCAAGACTTCCACTTCAGAACTTGCCAGAGCATTAAATATTGATCGTACAACAATTACTAAACGTTTACATGACATGGGAAAGATTCACAAAGAAGGAAAATGGGTTCCACATGAATTATCGGAAAATGCCATCGCGAACCGGTTGAACATTTGCATTTCATTGATCGCCAGACAAATAATGAAGAGTTTTTTGTATCAAATTGTTACTGGGGATGAAAAATGGATCTGTTTTGATAATCCCAGACGAAAAAAATCATGGGTTGTTCCAGGCCAATCAGCAACATCCACTTCGAGGCGCAATATTTACGGTTCAAAGATATTGCTGTGTATTTGATGGGATCAATAAGGTGTTGTGTACTATTAAATGTTGTGAACTGCTAAATCCGAATGAAATTGTCACTGCTGATCGTTATCGACAACAATTATACAAATTGAAGCGAGTATTGGACCAAAAACGATCACCAATTGCGAGTAAACGAAGCAAAGTGATCCTTCGTGACAATGCTCGGCTTCGTGTTGCATTTATCAGTGAAGCAAACGCTATTAAAGCTGGAATGGGAAGTCTTATCGTACCCCATGTATTCTCCAGACATTGCTTCATCCGATCATCATTTGTTTCGGTCGATGCGATATGCTTTAGAGGATACGCACTTTCATAACTTGGAACAAGTGCGCAAATTTGTTGAAAATTAGATCGACTCTAAAGAAGAATCTTTCTCGCGGAGTCAATCTCTTGTCAGAAAAACGGGAAACAATTGTAGGGAACGAAGGAAAATATTTGGATTCGTAGGTATTCGTTTATTACCTTGTTTAAGTAAATCAGTTTTTGAGAAAAAAAATCTTTAAAACTAAATTACACTCCTAATAAAAAAAATATATTCTCAGGAAGAGAGGTGGTGAGAAGAGACACTTTGGAGATAACGTGACGGAGGAAATGCGATGTCGGCTCTTTTGCCGACAGGAGCGATGACGGGTGAAAGCTAATATTTCGATTCTTGCCGAACTGTCGGATTTATTGACGGAAGGATCGAATTAACGCCCGTAACCGGTGCGACCGGTATGTGGACAAGCTTCATTGTTGACTGGCATAATCGCGATTTTCCCCTCGTACGTCGCGACGAATCAATTCACATGGACGAGTTCGAAAATCCCGTTTATGTACACCAGCGTGCGAGAGCCGGCTGGGTGCAATAATTGCGATGCCAGATTTGCGGTCGGGCCCGAGCGGCCCCGCTTAATTTGTTTACTATTTAGCGAACGATAACGTAACAGCTAGAATGACAAGCAGTGATTACATCGACACCACAAAGTAGTCGATGAACGGCGAAACGATCGATCGTTACTTCGCCCTTCGCGCCGCAAACATGAATGCGCGATAAATTAAAATTAATACTTGATTAAGAGGGAAAGGCAGAAGCGACAACGCGGGATTGTGAGAGTAACCGGCTCGTGCAAAAATCCCGCGAGTTTAACGGCGACTTCAATTCCGCCTGTGAAACTTCAGCGCGAAAGTTACGGCGAAACGGAAAGCGTGCTCAAACGCTCTGCCGCGCTATTGACAGAGAAATAAAAGAGCTTTTATTAAAAGCATAAAACAGTCCGACGAGAACGGAGAGGACTTATGGCCTAGGAGGGTTACGCTACGGAAAGGACGAGAGATTGAAACGAAAGGCGTAAGAAGAAACCCGACGACGGGGGAGGCCCGTCGGCAACGATGAAATAATGGAAAAGCAGCAGCCGCCGTTGAATCTTAAACGTTATTTAATTGTCTTAATGTAAGACGGTGAATTATGTTGTTATTTAATTAGAAACGCCGCGGAGGAGAGGGTCGGGGGTCGGCCCATCTTGTCGGTAACGGACCGCTTTTACGTCTCGAGAACTTCCCGGTAGCTCGGAGCGTAGAATCCGCGGCAGCCGCCGCCCAGTAAGATTCGAGAACGAACGAACCGCAAAAATTCCGCAAGAATTCACGCTATGCCACCGCGAGATTCGCGAGGCCGCCGCTGCCGCCGCCGCCGCCGCCGCCGCCGCCGCTATCGTCGCTGACGACGATGAAGCAGAAAAACCGGAGCAGCGGCCGCTGCATTCTCAGACGACGGCGCGACACTCACGCATAGGGATACTTTGAGCTGAATGCGAGTGATAATTAAAATTCCGCTCGAGTGCTTCGTTACCTGAGAAAAAACGTCAATACCAATGCGGATCGCGTGGTAGGAATTGTGTTTATTATTACTTTCGTGCCGCTTTTTATTATTTCACTCTTTTTAATTGCGGAAGCAGTAGTTACAATTGTGATTTATCACCTGTCATATATATATATATATATGTGTGTCATATATAACAAATATATATATATTTGTTATATATCTCCAAAAACGTGGAATTATAGAAAATTATATAGAAAACTTCAATATCACATTGAATCGATTGAAAATCGAGGTGTTTGTGAGAATTAAGTTATGGCATCGTAAATCGTTGATATCCGCCGAGCCGAAACTTTGACTTCATTTTCCATCCGAATTGTCCAGCATCTGTAGATTCTGAAGAACCAATGGAGATTTAATTTATATGAAATTGAAGTTCTCAGAGCGCCTCTAAATGGCAGCAAATGCACAATTTGCCACTTGCAGGTTCTCAAAAAGATTTTTCGGCAAAGTTGTAAGTCAAATGTAATCAAAATAGGTTGATTAGGCTTCAGAGTGTTAAATTAGCGCCAAATATGAAATATTTAGATCAAAAATAGAATCAAAATTTGGACTTGGGTGAATTTCACTTTACATCTAATGAGAGATAAAGGCACGTGAACAATTTTTCTAGAAGATATCAACATTTGTGTGTTGAAAAAATATATTAGCTTTTATCGGCTGAAATATACCAACATTTATAAGCTAATATTTACATTGGAAATATTCGAAGATAGTATAGGAAACTATTTTACGCAAAGCATAAATTTCTACATTGCAAAATTAAGAGGATATTCGGGCAAACTATAAATTAATGTTTGCAATATACAACATTTGTACTTCGATATGAATATTACATAACATTATAAATTTTCCAATAAAATGTTTTTCCCTCGTGTAGGGGTTGCTCCAATTTACGAATGAATTACAGATAAAATGTCTCGTGTCTACTAAATTTCACATCGCGCCGCAGACAGGACTAAACGCACTTGCGCGCGTCGTACGAAAATTTACGCGCGCGAAATTAGCAAAAACAAGATAAATCCCTCCGTCCGCGGGCAGGACAGGGCCGAAACAAGAGAAACGTAACGGGAGCGCAGGTTCCTTTGACTGAATCGCTTACTAAGATTATCATTGTCAAAGCGCCGTGTTTTTAAGGGAGAAGCGAAAGAGTGGGGGAGGTTTCGGTGCATCAAGCACGCGTGCTTCTTCCCCTCGTCGTCGTTGCATAATCCACTTTCACGGTCCTTCCGCGATCTCAAAGGGTTCGGCGGGGTGTCCGCCGTGGAGCCCGCGCGCGCGGGGGTAATTAGGAACGCGCTACAAAGTACAAACGGGCCCATTGTCGTCACTATATCTATATAGAGCCCTCCGCACGCCCTCTGTCCTTCCGTTCCCCTCGCGACAGACAAGACCCGTTGCTTTGAAAGCACTGGTTTCTCTCTCTCTCTCTCTCTCTCTCTTTCTCTTCCTCTCCCACCCTCTTTTTCTCTCTCTCTTTCTCCTGTTCGCCCCTTCCTTCTCGCAACACCCTCTAGCCCATCTTCCGCGACTTCTCCACACGCCTTTTACACGCGATTTTTCAGGCCTTGTATGACAGAGAGGCAGAGAGAGAGAGAGAGAGAGAGAGAGAGACGCACGCGTGGGCGAGCGATGCGGTCGGTTGCGCCAATTCGCGACTACATATCGCGCGCGCGCGCGAAATGGAAGGCGAAATAAAAGCGCCGCATGAGACATTTTAAAGAACGTAGGAGACTGATTCGATTGCTTTGGCGTAGCACATGTTCTCTGCTTTCCTCTCCTGATGAATCTACCTGGTCGCCTCTTCGCCCCTTATTCTGCTCGTTGTTCCTTTCTCACTATTCTAACCGCGGACGGTTCCTTTTTCTCGCTTGTCTTCTTCGCGTCAGAGGACGACGACGTGAGGGGCTAAAGAGTTGGGGGAGAGTTGATGCGTAGGGAGGGGAGAGAGGAGGAGTGCGAGGAATATCTGCAAGAGAGAGAATGAGGGCGAGCACGGCGGAAGCCGGAGAGTGCGGAGGAGCACGAGGGAGAGAAACGTTCTCGTAGCGATGATCAAAAGCAGTTTGCTCGCGGACTTGCTTGAAGTACCTTCGAAAGAGAGAGGGAAGACGCCGCGAGTTCGTTTGGCTTCCTTTTACGCGGCTCTTTGTCTACGGCCGTTAGGCTCTTATCTCTCGACGCGACTCCTTTTATTTTCGACTTTATCGATTCCCCTCCCGCGCGCAGCGAGAAATCCTGCTCGACTGCGCGAACTTCGATGTTGAGAAAGAGAGAGAGGGGGGGAGGGAGAGAGGGGGTGAGAGAAAGAGAAAGAGAGAAAAGAACACGATTTCTCAACGCGGATATGGAATTATGAAACCGTATCGAATCGGGAAGGACGGAAGCTTAGCAAGAGCCGCGCTTTGCGAAACTGTACGAGCTTACTTTCTTCGGCAATGAAGTAAATTTCAGTAATAAAATTTCTTTACAGTTATGATTTATTCGTATGATTCTCGAGATAACTGCCGCAATTGCTCTGATAATCACATAGAGATTTACGCGAACGATAAGTCAGTTCGCGTAATAATGCAACCTGCCTCGTTCAATTAATGTTATCTCTATCCGCGCATCGCGTCTAAATAAACTTTTATTTAGCTGTCCGTCTGTCGGATGTAAAAAAATTTTCCAGCAATATATATATATATATATACACATAGCGCCAAGAAACTCGACGAGAGATATCATTTCACGAAGTTTAATTGGTTCTGGTGTCGACTGCGAGAGCAGACGCTAAGGCGTCTATCGCGTTATCAGAACTCTATTCCAGTTAGCTCTGACGTCAAAAATATTTTAACGAGCACCGTCTGCGATCGCCACCGTAAAAAGAATTTGTCGTCGTCGACGGGCATTATTATCCCACTATCACCGATTGCCGTATTGAACCGAAGTAAGCATCGCAAATTTCTAAGATTTATTGAGAACATCAGTGATGAAAAATAAAGTTTAATTTAAAAAAAAAAACCTTATCAAACAATTTAATATCTGGATTTATATTTCCATTCACGTTCGCAAGCTTTAAGTGCCAAATGCGTTTTACATTCAAATGTTATTTCTCCATGGATTGGAAATATCTCCATCAATAATCGTCTCGTTGAAAATTTATATTTCATGCGGGGGTAGAAGCCGCGCGAGAGGATTTCCATGAACTTCCGTTCGTTCGGAAGTCGCTCTCGCGCAGGAAGCGAGCGATGACGGGACGCGGAGGATCTGCCGGGTTGTGTTGTGTTGAGATTCGAAAGGTACAAGGGAGAAAGTGTGTCCCAGTGGCATACATTATTGCTGTTTCTTCCGGTCTCATCTTCTCCTCGTTCCTCATTCTCCTTCCTCCTCGTCTCCTAGTACCTTCCCTTTTCTCGCTCTTTTTTCATGCCGACATTACCACTCGAGGATCTCCTCCCTTCCGAGCACTTTCCACGCATAATCGTGCATTTGCATGCAAATTCGATATCACTACTTAAAATGTAAAACAACCCCGCGCCTTCGCCGGCGCGTTCCTCGCGGCAGTGAAACGAGAAGAAGTCGAGCGAATGAAGGTGGGAATGCCTAAATAAAGAATCGTCGCGACATCTCCGCCCTCTTCAAAAGGACATCGTCGATATGCCCGAATAATTTATTTCTCGGGTCAAGCAGAGATAGCCTTGAACATATTCGGACGAACGGTAGTCCAGATATAAAACATTTACGTCACTGCTGCATGAGCAGTCCAAGCAATTCCAATTCGATAAACTGCAATATTACTTTTCAGTCTCTATATTCTTGTAACACAGGAAAATTTAATTAAGCAATGAGAGAAAGAGGGAGATGTACGCAACAGAGAAAAGAAGGGCTGTTTTTTTTTCTATAAAACTTGCTTAAAATTAGATAGCGTATGACAGATAATTAATGATAATTAACGAAAACTGATTGTCTGAAATATCGCGTAAACGTATAATTACACGGCAAGATTTCATTTCATAGGATAATAATATTGCTTTTGTATTCTTATTTATTTCAAGACATTACTGTTCATTTTCTCCTCTTATTTATCTCATCACACATTGAAAACTTTCTTGTGTCGAATGTCGTGTCCAGTTGCGACGTTGCACCCTTCAAATATCACGGCTTTTGCTTTTGTATTTTTATTTATTTCACGACATTACTCTGTTTTTATTTTTATTTTTGTTTATCTCATCACATGTCATGTTGGAAATTTTCTTCTGTCGAATGTCGTGTCCAGTTGTGACGTTGCGCCCTTCAAATATCACGGCAGTATCGGGCAAACGGTACGAGACGTAATATGGTGCTGGCACATTGCACTAGACTGAAGCAAAGCCCGCGAGATAAAAATTCCACGAGATATTCACATTTCACGTAATTATTTTCACGGCTGCTGCCGACGAGCGTCGCGCGTCGCCGGTGTGTCAATGGAGAGTCTCGCCTATGAGAGACGCGGGCGCTCGTTGAATAAAGAACGGAGGAGAACTCGCGAGATATTGTCTCGACTCATGCGGGCTTTAAGATATGCGCTATTTCTTGGGGAACAGGATTCTATGTATTAAATTCTGCGGGGGAAGCTCGTGATAGCTTCATACGCGTCTTCCCTCAAGAGATGCAAGAAAGAATCTTGCTTATGCGACGTATTTTATCTCGCGCTACATGCGCGACGGATGTGGAAAAAGTTGAATAAATTATTTATCCTCAAGTTACTCGCAATAGAGATAATAAAAGTTATGTTAACCGTCGCGTCAAACAACATTGTGAAAATTGATGTTATTAATTAAGTACAAAAAAAAAATTATGAAGAAATGTCTGTGATTTGACTTTCGGCTTTGTGCTGCGCGAAAATTTCAGATCGGGAGGAGGAACTTACTTGCGTAAAATGATTTTCTTTTTGGAACGAGAATTCTCCCCTTCTTCCATCTTCACCGCAAAGGCTTAAAATATCAGATATTGAACGATAATGAAGAATTATAATACTTACCCAAACCAGCGTGTCCGAAGCAAAAGAGGCAACCGTCCGTTCCATTGATGACGGCGTGAATCACGTCCGTGAGAGCGCTCGAGCAGATCTCAGTCTGCAAAGAGAACATAGCGCACAATTCGTACGTGTTTCGTATCGTTTACATCACAAATCTATATAGAGCGTCTGAAAATTCTCGATACAGTCGCCGTGGATGTAGATCGAACGGATCGAACCGAAGAGAAAAACCACGTAAATTTTGTAATAGTTACTCAATAATCAACTAAACGACGTGAGCAAAGAAGCGCCCAGGAAACGGTAGAACGAATTCTGTCGACGATTCTGTAGTCGTTCTGAAAAATGGCTTCCAGCTTGAAGTGTCTTACTTCTGAATACGCAATATTTCCGAGCACCGGCGTGCATCAGCTGGCAGCGCGAGGCGGAGTAGTAACACAGCGAGCAGTGTTTGAGTCGTGCCTCGAAAAAAAAGTACTCCTCTCCCTGTCTGATACTCGACGTTGTTAACCCCAAGAAGTAAGCCTTTCTCCATACAAACTGGAAGCTACACACGATGGCTGTGTCAAGAATTTTCAGACACCCTGTATACACATAGACTGAGCGCTCCACAAGAGGCCGCGAAGGCCACAATCTGCCAAGGACGGCCTGCGTCACAGACCGTCGATCTTTGTCTGGCTTGGCTCCTATCGGAGAAAGGTAGACGAATATGCCGTACTTGTTCACAGCGGAAGAGGAATCCGCTGTGTCCTTTGTATCTTTTCTTGAAACCTTTTGCAGAAAGGCACAGTCTACGGATATCAGTCTATGGTTTAGATCCACTAAATGCTGATTAAAAAGCGTCTTCGCGATCCTTTTCAATAAACGTCAGTTTCCCGACCGGCGTCATCCTGCACTTATCCCGGCAATTATCCATCCCCGCTGTTCAAACGCCGGCGCAGCTCCAAGGCGGCCGAACGGACTCTATGTTAATTGCTTTTTCCTCGCGATAATAGCGCGACCGGCAGTGAAAAGAGGCGGAATATCGAGCCTCCGAAGGCTAGCGAGGGGGAGAGCCCCGGTTTCTCTCGCAAAGTGCTGCAGAAAGCGCGTCGACGGGCCGAGTTTAATAAACGCGTGTAACGTCCTCCTCGGAGTGAGGAAGGAGTCGCGAGATTATAGTAGACAGCCCTTTGTTTGCTCCTAATGTATTCATAGACTGGAAAAGACTTTTCCCGGGCCGGGAAACAACGGCCGAGAGCTCGGCCCGAGTGGAACCGAGTCGGCCGCCGAGAGGGCTCGCTCTTTTCGGCAACGAAGGGTCGCGGTTGGCCTGCCGATCGGAATCGAGATATCTCGAGTATCGATGAGCATCGAGGGGCTAGCAGGAGGAGCAGGAGGTGGCGGCGGCGGCGCGAAAATCGGAGGGTCCTTCGTTCGGCGAAGGGGTGGGAGGGGGGGAGGGGGTCTCACGAATTTCCTGCGGAAGCCGACGGGATCCCCAATCGCGAGCCTGCGGCTGATGTGTCGCGAGCGATCGATATAGGGCGCGTAGGGGCCGACTGTCCTTCCCCGCCGTCGGACGAGCCGCTTAACAAACGCGGCCTCGACGGAGGAGGAAGGAGAGGCGGCTGTGTCGTGAGGGGCGGCTACGGCGGGAGGGAGGAGGGGTTAACAGTTTGCGGGAGAATCGAAAGGAAGATGAGGACGTGTCGATGCCTCGGCCAAACAAGATTGAAATCTGCGTGTGGACGAGAATCGGATGAGTGCGAGATGGAAAAAAAGGGGCGCGCCAGAAGAGAAGACTCGTGGTAAGAGAAAACACGCGTGGGGGTGAGTGTATCGGCGGTGAGGGTCGGAAAGGGGGACGAAGTTCGCCTCGCAGAGGCGATCGAAATGGAGAATCGAGGTAAGAAGCGAGACGCCGGTCGCGGAGGAGAGAGAGGGGGAGAGAGAGAGAGAGAGAGAGAGAGAAAGGGAGAGAGAAAGGGCGCCGTTTTTCTCTTTCTTTTTTCCCTTTCCCGCGGTGGCAAAAGGATAGGGAAATAAGAAGTCTAGTCCCTTTCCCAATATGGTAATACCAATCTGTCGCTGCTCGTTTCAAAGGGACGGTACAGCGTGTAGCCGCAAACGAGTCTGCCGATATCCCGCCGCAGATTTACACTGGCTCCTCGATTCACGGGCGAAGGAGCGCTCTCTCCTTCGCCGCACCTCGATAAAGGAATTTGTCATGCGAGAGGGGCTCGCTCGTTAATTTACACGCGGATGGTCGCACGCCAATTAAATCCAACTCCGTCGACCTCATTTTATTGTATCGCCAAGTCCGTCGCACTTACGCACTTGGCTCCCGGACCCATGTTGACACAGTAATAACGAGATTCTGTGTAAAATCAATGGTCGTGGAAGAAGAAAGAAAACGCGACAATTGACACCCCCCCGTTTCCTTGCAATTTCTAAGCGCCTTCACTGGATGTCACTGGATCGATTGTTCGGATTGTTCCGAAGTAATGACGCAATGTTGCGAAAGCATCGAGAGCGATAACTGCGAGAAATATAATCGGAAGACGGACGGACGTTTCCGGACGGACAGACTCGGGGAGCAACATCGCTCTCGACGGGAGATATCTGACACTTACCACGGCAACAACAACGACATTCATAATTATAACGGGATCATCCCGAGGGATGTAACGCAAAGCAAACACATTTCGCACAGGTACCCGCACCCTCCGTCGGAGATCTCGCCCTTGAACTCCCCGAACCGTCGGCATGACGGTTAATGAAATACGTGACCGGAGCCACCGTCATAATCTCAAACACTTGATTCCGCGCCCGTGCGGCGGGAGAAATTGCGAAAAGGGTCCCGGGTGCTCTCCTGATGCGCGAGAGCGAGAGCCCATCGATGTCGAGCCTTTGAAAATTTTCACCGGCGAGCAGCCCTCTGTGATGTCCGCCCTCGGGCCAGACACGCCCGCGCCGTAATGCTGTTTAACTCTCTCGCTCGGATTTCCGAGCCGGTTAGAAATGAGTAACAATAGCGATTCGCCGCTCCGCTCTTTGATGTTTTTTTAATAATCGAAATCCCCGGGAAAACTGATACGCGCGCGCGCGCACGGAGAGAGTAACCGGAAGTAGAACCGGATGGAAATTAGTTAATTGCTTTGCGCGTCGGCTCTCTCTCTCTCTCTCTCTCTCTCTCTGTGCTTGCCCGTTGCGCGGGATGCTCCCTTCCGCCCGTAACAATTTTGTCTCGTCGCGCGCCGTTCCCGCGGGAAGTCTTCGGGGGCGAAACAGTGTGAATTAAGGCATCGCCATCGCGCAAAAAAAGTTTCTCGTGCGTACGTTTACTCGCACGAACAGAACGACAGAATGGCTCCTCGTGGAAATAACTGGCTTACTCGCCGAGGCCGCGATTCCGGCAATCCCTGGCCTGGATAGAGACGGATCGGCACGGCACGCGAACGTGACGTGTCTCAATCTCTCCCATCTCCGGGTGTTTATTTCGTGCGGGGTGACGCGCGAATTAAAAGACACGCGCGTCGCGCGGTGTGACTTACAAGCGGCGTCGTGTCATCACGCTCGCGGTCGTTTGAATTCAGCTTGCAGCACGCGTTCCGGTAACGCAATATTGCCGCGCCAGACCGGAATAGCAATCGCGACGAGGAGGGTGGAGTGTGTCGCTCGCGCGTGAGCCCACCTTCTCGGCCGAGGAAGAATCCACGATGAAGGTCGCTGCCGTCGCTTTCCCCGTCTCGACTTCACCACCTTCGTTCATCCCCTCCCTGCCGCCGCCCCCCCTCTCCCTCTCTTTCTCTTTCTTACACTCTCCCTTTCCTTCTCCTCTTCGTCATGCTCTTTTCCTTACCTTCCTTTCCTCCGATGCCCTCCCTCCTCTCTCTTTACCCTTCTTCGAGCGCAAAATGTAAAACTCGTGTCGAAAGTTCGGAAAGAAGCTGCGAGGAATGTTCCACCCTCGCGACGCTGAGGCGAAGCGAGAGCGAGGAAGGGCCCCCCCTCCCGCCCCTTAATGGCTGGAAATAATCGAATGATCTCCCCTCAGCTCGCTCGCGTCGAACGAATCTCTTAATTCGCAAGTTTTCCAGATGCCTCGACGGCAATGTCTCGGGGCGGATCGAGCAGGTGACGTCGCCGTGGACATTCCTCGACTTACAAGCGCCGGCACTTTCACGGCTCGTGAAGTTCGTGTTCTCTCTTCCGATGCCCTTGCGAAGCGCTTTCGTCGGTAATAAGCGCACGCGGCGTAAAAGTCCTCTTTGGATTATTTCTTACCATTTACGAGGCGAGCCGATGACAAGCGGTTGACGGGGAAATATTTCTTAATGAAATTTCAACTGACTTTCCCGATTCCGAGGAGGATGTCGGCTGTATTCAACGAGCGGATGACAAGACGCGTTTCATCGCGGTCAAATCTTAAGCTCGGAGTTTAATCCAAAGGGAAGCTCGAAAATTGCGAGGCGAGAGGGGGCTGGGTCGTGTCGATCGATTAAATTCACAGACTGGGAAGGGGGATCATTGCGGGATCTCGTCTTTGACGAGGAACGTCGCCTTGTTCATTTCGCGTATCGCTGTGGCGGGACCGCGCTATTTAGCGTTGCGCTTTTGTAAAAGCACAAACTAAAGCCCATCGCAGGCAAATTTACATAAGAGCATAGCGTATAAGCGTCTCGACCAATGAGACTGCCGGTGTAAGCTTCGCAGTACAATGCAGCGGCTTACGTCGGGCGTTTCATTGGTCGACACGTTTATGCGCTATGACGACGTTCTTATGTAAATTTGCGTGAGCGCGATGCTGCTGATGTATCAATATTAATATAACTGTAGAAACAACGGGGACGAAACCTCGTTAAAACCTGCAAATGCCGAGGGAGCACAATACCATCTTGGAATTAACATCTATCTTGTGGAGGTGTGTACAACGCGACTAGCCTCGCGTCGCCGTAAAATAAGATCGCTCGCGCGGATTCTCGAAATCGAATTGCGCGTTTATAACGTGAGGAGCGAGTTGCCGCAGCCGAAAGGCGCGGCTTAAAGCGGCGGCGCGTTGCTTAGCCGCTACTTTGTTATTCCGCGCGAGACGTCTTTTATCTCCGCTCCTGGCCAGAGACGTCTTCTTCGAGGACAGTCAAATAATTGCGCCGTTAAGCAGCGCGCTTTTCCGAGCCCGCAGATAATTGCATCATCGCTTGTTTGGCCCTTCGCCCGGCTCGCGCTATGGCTATAAATGCGAGTCACGTAATTTCCTGTCTCGGCGCGATCATGAACGCTAAAATGGGAAAAACGTGACGCGCCGAAATTTGGTTAACAATCGAAAAAATAGAACGCGATCGGCATTTTTATCGCGACAGCGCCGAATCATCCATTGTCGGCGTCATCATGTTTTTAACAATCGCCGCCAATCACGTGCATTCAGTTTTGACAATCAAAGCAGCTTTGTCGTCGAAACACGCTTAACGCTAGAACTATCTGTAACTGACTGGCTAACATCGACTGGCTTGCGATTTCTTAAAAAAGACCACTCAAAATAACGGTGAATTTTGTGTTTTTTTATTGAATGAAAGTAAAAAAGAGAGATAACAATTTTCCCCTGTATTATTCATTACCTCAGAATTCTTCTGTAATTTTGCGCGCGCTGGTGGAAATAGTTCGGCAGTTTCAGCCTCCACGCGCTCGCCTGTAACCTTTTCCTTCTTTGTAGTCAGGAATGCAAATCCTCGGCATCAACTGGCAACGTACTCACTAGAATTACGCGAGAACGAATTTTGCGGCGCTCTCTCTCTCTCTCTCTCTCTCTCTCTCTCTCTCTGTACAAACGGTCCCTATTTCTTCGCAAGCAGATCGTGTCGCCGTATTTATGTTAAAAGTTAATAGCTGCGAGAAAAAATGAAAACGTTTGCTTCACCGTAACACGAGTCGATTTCCCTTCGCACCAATCGCAACGAATCGCCATATGCACCAAAACGATCTCGCGCACCCTCGTGCTCCGTCGTGTGGGTGGTATTGCCGGTGGGGGCACGAGGGATGATAACGATGGTCTTTTGTACGAGTAAGACGTCGTCGTATTTGCATGTAGATGCAGATATCGCGAGCCGCGGAATGTCTGCCGCGACGTTGTTCGATGAAAACCGTATCAAAAACAAACAGCCCTGAGGGGGTGCTTTTCGCCCTCGCATACGCGCCACGCGGGCGCGAGAGCGGTTACCGCTTGTAGGCGGTGTGAGCGGGACACGGACTACGAAGAGGCCGGAGGGGGGAGGGGCAGGGGAAGCGAAATGTGCGGAACACACACTCGCGTAGCGGGAAATACCGCCGTCGGAATTTACGAGCCGGTAATTCCAAAAATTGCGTTGCAATACGCGCTTTCTGCTCGACATACCGTGATTCGTTTTCACTTATTCGTTTATAAATAATTTCCGCCGACCGAAAAATAAACGCTCAGCGAGATCCACGGAGCTTCGACGTGCTCGTCGCCGGACGACCAATGATGACTCAATGATTAATGAGACACGGGGATTAATAATCCCGCGAGTACACGAGTGATCTATACGCCGTTGATCACATTTCAATCCTGAATTGTTATAATAAAATGTGACTGGCAAATCACGCGATGACTTTTCACGCGGTTTCAATTAAACTTGATGAATTTCCTTCATGTTTGTCTTATCACGGTAGAAGAGCAGCCCGCGTTATTTTGATTGCCCGACCAGACAGATAAAATTACTTCTTTCTCATTTCGGTCTTCCGCCGTGTTTCGCCGGTCCATTACCCGCTCACAGTCTCCATGAAGCAACAATGAGCCATGCATGTGTGATGAGAATCTCGTCGGTGTCGACGGGTGACTGGAGCTGCGCTTTGCGAAGCGGTGGCCGATAAATTCGCGGGAAGCCCGCACGAGCAAATAAGCGAATCCTCCGCCGTTCGGCGAGCGATCGCATTTACATCGCGGAATTTTCGACTCGTCGCCGGCGCGCGGCGCGATAACTCTCGGGATAACAACTCGGAAAACTTTTCATCCACCTCCGGCAGATCCGCAGAGTGCTGCGTGGTGAGCGTGGTGGCGGCAGAGAAAGAGAGAAAGAGAGCGAATGAGACGGGGATGCAAGGGCGGGGGAGAAGAGAGAAAGAGCGAGGGGGGGGGGAGGGAGAGGGCAGCTCGGCGAGAAAGGGTGGCGGAACCGGCTCGCACGAGCACCCTTCCGCCGCGCGATGTCGTGAAATATGTCGCGATTTACACGGGAGATTGGCGTCATTGGCGCCTGGGGAGCGAGCGAGTGCCGTGCTTCCCCCCATTCCCCTCTCCCCGGTGGTGTTATCCTCTGGCCCACCCGATCACCCTCCCGCCCCGTTATCCCCCTCGTGTTACCCTCTAACCCCTGCGCGGGCGGGAGTGGCTCGCCGGATCAAAAAAGCATTCGCGAAATCCCGCTGCCTGCCTGAACGATGCAAAATCGAAATCGTGCCTCGCCCTCCCCCTCCCCCTACCCTCTCCATCCGGCGAACCTCTCTATCGCCTGATTTTTTTTCCGGCTATCCATCCTATCGATGATATCCGATTTCCCGAAAATCGCCCGCTCGCCTGCCGCTTCGCCCCGCGAAACTATCGTCTGATAATCCGGCAATCCTCTCATTTTCGGCGCGGCCGCCGTTTCGGCGACACGGCCGAATTTCTGTAATTTCCATTTGTCGCGATTTGCCGCATCGTGGCTGATAAGAGTTCCGCTCCTCGTGATTTACGTCCCCGTCGCTCCCCGCCACGAGGATGAATAAAACACGAGGCCTCTGTCGACGGACGATTGACTCGTGAAACGAGGTTTCCGGCTGAAAGAACGCGAAGAATAAACTCCCAGGCTTTGTTGCGTACGTGCTAGCTAACGTGTCGCTTAATTTTCACGCGGAACAACGCCCGATCAGGACGCGGTGTAGATTAACCAAAATTATCCCGCGCGGACGAAAGTAAGCGCGGTATAGCGCGGTGCGAGCTTCTCCAGGTGCAACGAGGCGCGCCGATTGTCCGCTCGTCTTCACCGTCAGGCTGGCACCTGTCAAACTTCATCAGCATTGCTTAACACCCGGTCGCGCCGCGGCGCAAATTAATCCCGCTGTAATATGGAAATACGTCATTCGAGCGAGGATACGACGGATATCTGGCCGGACAGAGCAGGCCAGAACGGGGCAAGGAGCGCGGACCGGCCCGGGCAGAATACGAGGGCAGGATATCTCACGGCCACGAGCCCGTGTGATTGGTTTATAGATTACCGTGCATTTGCCCAAGGACGCGCCGCGCCGCGCCGGTGACGAGCCCCACGCTGATCGCGCTTATTCGCCGTCGCCGGATCGAGCGGCGTGTTTTAGCAGCGATCGTCAGATTCAATCATTATTAACGACTCGCGGAATATCTCGGCCGTCGAGTATATCGAATATATATAAATATGAATATCGACGGCAGAATATAAGGACGAGGAATATCCTAGGTGCACTCTTTAGGGGTTGCCAGGACTCGAGCCGATGATAATTAGCGACAGGACAGGACTTCTACCGCAAGCTCGAGTGCGTAGTTTTTAGTTTGCGTCTAACGCAAAGATGTCTGACTGGAAGCTCTTCTCGCGCGTCATTCGGCGTCATTTGAACGTGTTAAATTGTCAGTTGACGCGATTCAACGTGTCGTACGATGCGATCGGAAGAAACGTACAAAACGAATTTCCGACTGAACAGGCTCGCAGTGTGCTGATAGGATTGTTGCAGTCGCGCGATAGGAACAGCCGCTCCTCTCTAATGCTCGAAATCTCTTCTCACAACCGTCGAAAACGGTCTTCTCGTTTGCTTCATTCATTCCTGCGAAGCCTCCAAGGATGGAATCGCGAAATGCCCATGGGACAGTCCATTCTTACGAGGTAGCCGAGAATTCCCATGAGAGTCAGGAAGCAAGATATCGCGGGCTTATAGGTCTCACCGGGCGGCTCGTTCAATCAGCATATCCCGGCAAATGAGCAATAGATCGGTGACGTGCATACACACCGGCTGTGTGTCCTGTACACACACACACACACACACACACACACACACACACACACACACGCGCGTGCATACACACACTCAGAAGACGCACACACGCGCGTAATCCACAGCGTGACTATTAGTCGTAAGTCAATAATAAAGCCCTTGTCCTGCCGCGGCTATAATGGCCGCGGTGAATTATTCTGGCCAGGATGCATTGTCCTGGCCAGGTCCCCGGCCGGCTTGGAATTGTCGGCGAAGCACACGCACACGGCGATATACGGGGCGCATATGTGCGCGCCGAATACGCGGCTGTTTGCGCGTATGACGCGCATAATTGAGATGGATGTCGATTGATTCGGCCGGGTTTCGTTCGCGCGGTCTGCCCATTGGCAGGCTCATTGTTAACACTCAAGTAGTGGGCTCAGCTTTCAGATATTTTCGCGTGCACGCGCCGTTGCTCGTGCTGATTTCGGCGAGTGGCACTTTTCATCAGTCTTTGTTCGGTTAAAGGAAAACAATTTGTCGGGTCCTCCAGGCGAATTCTCGCCTCGCACGAGAGACGCACGAGAGACGTCGGAACTCTTGGGACAGCTATGTTAGAATTTATTTTGCAGACAGAAAGAGAGAGAGAGAGAGAGTGAGGGAGAATGAGAGTTGTATTATTGCAGAAGATATACTGAGAGAAAAGTATATGATATTTGGCACTATAACTAATATATAGTAACTAAATTATAGTCCGAAATATCGTATTTATAGTAAGTGTTACCATAATGTTGGTAATAATTACGATATAGGCATAGTATAACCAAGCATATAATATTTTTACTAAAAATTGTAGTAACTTAAACTAAAATTATTGTATCGATGCAAATATAAAATGGTAGGTGAAAGTAACTCTTTTATATAGTCAATGTTACCGGAATATTTGCTAAATGATGACAGATGTAACTACATGAATATTAAATCTCATTATATTTGTGAATGAGAAACCTAACCATATAGGTGGTAAAAGTAACTAAACAATTATTTAAGACAATCATTGACTATATATTTGTGTTTAGTCTACTATATTTTGCAGGTTTCCACGAACTATAAAAATATGGTTGACTCCAAAATTAACTATAAAATACAGTGAGATTATATAGTTGATTCAACTATATTTTCCTATCAGGCAGTAAGAATTTAATAATTATTATAAATATTTGCAGAAAATAAGAGTTTAATAATTATTATAAATGTTATCACACAAGGATTTTAATTTCATTAATCTTTATTAATAAAGGAAATTAAACTGAAACTTTCTACGGAGTTGCGCGTTGAGCGCCCCGGCGAAAATATATCATACATATAGAGAACTCCATATTGAAGTTGAAGTAAATAGCGTTTTCCGAAGAGATATGAGATATCCGAGGAGTCATTACATCGGAGCCTGTGAGTTTTCCACTCGGCCGTGTATTGTTTCCGATAAATTGTTCAATACACGTAGCCGCGAGTCGCGTGTCGGCGCGGTCAAATACGCGAAAAGAAAGTTTCGCACAAATTGCGCTCTCGAGGACGGATTTCCTCGGAAGGATTTCTTCGTCGCTTCCTCCCGCCTCCCGCTGCGTTATTTGCTGTTCCGAGGGATAAACTCGATTACCCGATATTCCTTTGCCGATACACGAATGTACGAACTTGCAGCTCGGGTAATAATTTTTATTACGCGCGCCTCGAGAGAATGGCTGACCCCCAATGACTGTTCCGTCACTCTGCCGTCTCATCAGTATTTACCGCGGGCTTTGTCCAATGAGCCGTACCAGAAGTGCAGATTTTATTCATGTTTAACCGATTGAGAAGTATTAATATTTGTAAATTAAGACTGCGCTTATAGCTTGCTCGTCGCAAACAGCGCAACTGCAGCTCCGATTAACCGATATTTTCTTCAGCCGGCGGACATCCTTGCTAACTTGCCGTTCAAATACATAGACGTCACTGTGCCCGCGGGGTGTATTTATGGAGATGCCGGCCGATACACAGCGCGCAAATATACCACAGTGAGCGGATTATGTTGCCGCTAAAATTACCGTCATCGGCAGATGGACACTGTCGATAAATGTCCAGGTCGCTGCCGCGATGTATCATTTTGCTTGTCAGTTGAAAATTGCTTCGCATCCGATCTCATATATTTTATGTTCGTCTCAGCGTTTGACTCTCAGCACAAAAAGTAACGTGTCGTTGTAAGCTGTATCTTCTATATTCCGCAAGCACGTGTTTGCGTAAAACCTGATTTCCGCATCGTCGCACCTCTCGCGACTCTTGAAAAAGGCAGAGCCGACTCTCTTTGACTTTGACTTAATCAACTACTCACGGTACCTGGGAAATTAATAATAAAAGAAGCAACTGAGTTCGAACTCTTTTCATCCCGACAACCGCGAGAATCTTGACGTGAAAGAGAAAAATTTTGCGTGTTACGGCAGCAATCGTCCATTGGCAAGTTTGAACGGCGTCTCGACACCGATAGCGGAACTTTCGGCGAGGGCGGAGAGATCGGTACCATCGATCCTCGCGATTTCACAAAAAACGTCAAAGAGATTGCCGGTTTGATGATGAACGATTGCTTGCCCTGTGATTGGGCCGGTGACGCGGCGGTCTTTAAAATATTCAAGCGAGAGTGTGTTTGACGGCCAATCGGGAAGGATGGAAAGTCACGATGGGGGCGCTGGGACGCTCGCTCTTTCGAATTCGACTCTTTCATCCCACGAGCCCAGAAGCCCAGCTGATTCGGTTCGATGGACCGCACGCAGGGAGGAAAGGGGAAAGAGTTAGAGAGACAGGACACAGGATAGAGAATAGAGGATGGAGGATAAAGGATGGATAATAGAGAATAGAGGAGAATAGATGACAGAAGAGGAGGGAGAGGAGGAGGAGGAGGAGGAGGAGGAGGAGGAGGAAGGGCCTATTGTGTCCTTCAATGACAATCGCCATAGCCAACGTATATTTGATCGAATCAATCGATTGGTTTCTATGGTTCTTCTAAACGTAGCTGCGGCGAGGAAGAAATACCGCAGAGAGCGAAAGAAGAGAGAGAGAGAGAGAGAGAGGGGGGAGAGAGAGGGAGAGAGGTGTAGGCAGGAAAGTCTCTGGAGGCGGTATACGATGAGGGAACGGAGAGATAGAGGACGAGAAAGAGCTGTTAGAGCGAAGAGCGAGAGGGATCCGGGTATACTCAGTAGCTCCGGGCTCATTTGAATCCGACGTTCAATAATGTCCCACAGGAGCACCGAAATATCTCAATGTGCGTATGTATTGTACTACGGCGTGGCTTACGATTTTGGACGATATTTGCTTCGACGGGGTGTCATCCATCAAGGTCGCACAGCGTACAATTCGTACAACGGATCGTTGACACGGAGACCGCGCGGCCTCTACAGTAATTTTCGATGCTGTCGATAACGGTCGGTGAATCTCCAAAAGATGATTAACTCAAATATGCCGTTTACCGTGTTATATCATCGTCTGAATGTCTTGCGTTTTAGAAATTCGTGCATTTTCTGTTACAAATTGCGGAGTTATAAATTTTGATGGTGAAAAGAAATTGGGTATCTTATTTTATAGAATTCTCCCTCTCTCTCTCTCTCTCTCTCTCTTTCTTTTACTTTTTACAATAATTAATATATATACATGTGTGAATGTATATGTAGAAAAATATATAAAATTGCTTATTTAAATATATTTATTAATTAAAAAAATTTATGTACAAGAGGGCAGTCTGAAAAGTTCTCGGCCTAACAATGAAAGAAAATTCTCTTTGCCGTGAAATATGTCTTATTTTTCAATATAATCTCCTGAAACTTCAATACATTTGTTCCAACATTTTTCCAATAATTCAATACCATCATTAAAGTGTGACTCCGGAAGGTTCTTTTCGCTCTGGTGTATAGTGGTGGATCCGAGTTTCATCAACAGTTATGAAACGACACTTGAAATCAATTCTATTTTGCTTAGAACGATCCAAACACGCTTGAGAAATACGCACTCGAATGCGTTTTTGGTCAATTGTTAGCAAATGCGGCACCCATCTTACACAAAGCTTTTTCAACTGGTGCTACTATTCGAATGATTTGACAGATCGAATAAAATTTTACATGGGTTTATATCAGGGATGTCACTTTCCAGTACAATTATAGTTTGGCAGTTTCTAATGCCATGTATGTGTCAGGTCGGGAACTTTTCAGACTGCCTATGTTATAGACAAACTGCCTGCCGTAATATATAAATCTCTCTCTCTCTCTCTCTCTCTCTCTCTCTCTCTCTCTCTCTCTCTCTCTCTCTCTCTTTCCTTCTCTTACTTAAAAAAATATTTTTTATATATACATGTATTAAAAAAATATATAAATATATTTTTAAGCACTTTTAAGTAATAAATTACAATTTATGTTATATATGTATGTGTGTATGTGTGTGTGTGTGAATGAAAAAATACTGCGCTTACGTGTATGATAACACGATAAAGTGTCCTGAGGACACTGTCGAAGTCTGGGTCTCTCGGTAGCAACCGGGGAAGTCACAGGCAAAGAGCAACATTCGCCTGAAGGGATGGATTTTCCTGTCGGAGGTGGAGTTTAGAGGTCGGGAAATTAGTTTAGTTATGCGCCCGGCAGGGACGTCTCTTACGTTTCCACTGCGGACGTAAGTCCTCGGCGGAGCACGTACATGTTCCAGGACTCTTTCCCCCTCCCGCCGACTCCTCTCCCTCACACTCTGTCTCTCTCTCTCTCTCTCTCTCTCTCTCTCTCTCTTTGCACCCTAACTCTCTCTTTTCCCCTCCCTCTTTTATTTCTCGCAAACTCCTTCCCTATCTTCGCACCGCGCCCGTTTTCTCCCGCTCATTCGTCGCGAATTCCGAAGAATCGAGCCTCGGCTAGCGGCTCCTCGAGGAATCGAGCGGGGAAGAGGATTTTCCAAGGCGAGAGTAAACCGAGCGAGCGTCCTCAAGGACGGAGTAGCAACTACCCTTCATTGAGGGCTGTTGCTACTTACTCCGGAGCAGCTGGCCGACGAAGACGTCATTGACTCGAGATCCCTCCCCCTCCCCCTCCCCCTTTTTCTCTCTCTTTCTCTCTCTCACTCTCTCTGCTGTCTTTCTCTCACTCTCTGTCCCTCTCTCTTTCTCTCTCGTGCTCGCGCGTGCAAATTCCCTCGACTATCGAGCGGGCGACCTTAAACGCGCTCGTTATAAGTGCCGCTTTGTTCGCTGCGCCGCGCTCGAGTGCCATTTGAAATTTGAAACGTTAACGGGGCGCTCTGAATGGAAGAAATTAAGTCCCGCTGGCTGTCGACTTAATCCCGGTAAAGTATTTCGGATACTTTCATGACAGATGAGTGTCAAGTACGTGCGTCGCGTCGGCTACACACTAATCAGAAAACTTGCGAAATTCGCATTCGTGCGAAAATTGCGTCGTCGGAGTGAAAATTTTATTCTGTTTTCTAAAAGCGCATCGCACGCATATCTCCGTTAGACTTCTTTGCGAATTTCTCTTTATTTGTACGACTGGTCCGCTCTGTGTAGCTGCAATGAATAATATCACGAGTACATCCAACGTTGTTTTGAATTCATCGATTGCACTGCAAACCCGAGTGTGTTATTTTGACACGTATAAGCTGAAGCTTTCTTCACGCGTTTTTTGTCGTCTGAAATCACGTCATCTGATGCATTTCGATATCACTTAACGCGTTTAAACGCGTTAAACCACGTGATTTAAGACAACAAGATACGCGTAAAGGAAGCTTCAGCTTACACGCGTCAAAATAACACACTCGGGTTTGCAGTGTACGCATTGGAAAGTCGTGCAAAGCAACAGTCAATTAGTAAAGAGATATAAATAGCTAGATTGATTTTATCTTCATTTTATGTCGTCTTACTTGGGAGTCCTCCTCGGTGAAGATGGCATCGAACGCGAACATCTTCGGCGCCGCTACAGTGGGTCTGCGATCCTCTGCCGATGAGGATTGTCCAGAAGCTGGGTCCACTAAGGTGACTTGCTTTTTCCGTTTGTCCGCATTGAAGAAGCTCCCTCCATCTCCGGATGACACTCTCAGCATGACTTTCACCTAGAAAACATATGGACATTGCGGTTAAGTTTCTTCTCCTTCGAGATAAACGACATGGCGATGAATATGATGATACGTGATCAATACGATTAATCGTCAAAGACATGCAGAATTATTCGAAGATGCGTCACGAAGAAATTGTATTTTTCAAAATTAAATGCTTATAGAAGAAGCAAGCCCAAGTCGAAATTTTGATTCTATTTTCGATCTGAACTGGATAATAACATCTGTAGATTCTGGGGAGGGGGGGAGGGGAGATTTGATTTATATAAAAATTAAATTAAAGCCTGTACACTCAACGTCTCTCTAAATGGCAGAAAAAAAGCACAATTTGCCACCTGTGTTTTTTTAAGGTTTTTGAGAGGATTTGAAGCTGTAGATTAAATACAATCAAAATAGGTCGGTATTGGATTCAGAGTATTAAATTGAGTGTTAAATGGTGCATTGCGGTTGGAAGCGAGATCAAAATTTGGACTCGGGATATTTCTTCCATCGTTCAGCTGTTCCCTTGTGAATAACTCAAAATTTCCGCCAGTGGATTCAGTTTCATAATTGATTATGCACAATGATAGTGTAAATATAAATTTTCGGCCGTCACCGGGGGTATTACCGTAGCGAAGGATAATGTATTAATTAACGTGAAATTGAATCAGTTTTCGAGTCCGTTAATTGGATAGAAAATAGATTACATTTGGCGACTAAAGATAAAGCTTTCTCGTCACTTGAGCTCTCCGTGAGCCGTGAGCTTCAATAAGTTAGCGCTGTATGATGAATTAGTTCCCTGCTTTTGCGCCGAATAATGCGCTCATCAGAATTATCTAATAGACAGTTTCTGCCGGCAAATGAACGTCATGTCTAAAATTACCGTGACCCGCGTTAACCGAAGGGTCGTTGAACGCGGGCACACGGTACACACCGCGGGTCTGTGCCTCGCAAAATTGTTAGACGGTAAAATCGAATTCGATAAAACAATCATAGCTGTATTAACCAGCGGCGACGCTATCTGTCAATCATTTTGCGCAAACATTATGATATAATCGTAATATCGTTTGACATAATTAGTAGAGAAACAATAACAACGAGTGTACGCGTAACGACAATATTATTTCGATATTTCCAGCGCGCACGAAATTATGTCAGTGTTGCGTGTCGCGTAATCACGCTCACAATTTCATCGGGGCGTCGAGGAGATTTTACCTTCGCGATTTTTGCCTTCTTCAGTTATCACTATTGTCATATAATATAAATCCTCCCTTCCTCCCGACGCGACAACAGTCCATTTCGGGATCCGACGGGAAACAATCGCCGCGCTATTTAAAAACGCCAGGCGCGCACGATTAACGGCGCTTAATGGCGGCACTTTCGCCATTAACGGACTCCGGGGAACGTGGTAGCGGAGAAACGCGCGTATTCAAATACGCGAGAAGATATTTGTCGGCCACTCGTGAAATCGAATAATGCTCGCGAGCGCTCGAGCATCCTGGCAAACAAGTAGTCGTTGCTTTATTAAAAAGCATATACGCGCGTCGGCTGGACCTGCACGCGCGCGCGCGCAGGATCTGATCTCTCTGTGTGCGGCTCTTAATACTTCATGAATCTAGCGAACGTGGCGTTTTGCGCGTTATCTCAACGACGATTCATATTTCCGGCCGTGTTGGCGAATTATTTATTCAATCGATGCGGACTCGAACGTGCCGGCCGATAAGACGAGGCGCGCGCGCGCGCGCGCGAAGTCACAGCGATGCATTATTAAAACCGTATTCGGTCTCGGTGCATCCCTCCGTCTCCCCCTGCCCTCCCTCCTCCGCAGTCGAGATCGATGTCGTCGGTAGTGCGAGCGAGCGGTCCACGATTTGCCCGCGTGCAACGCCGTTGGTCCGTTCGTCTGTCTGCCTGCCCCGTCTGTCTGTCTGTCTGTCTGTCTGTCTGTCTGTCTGTCTGTCTGTCTGTCCAGGAAATTGGGTTTGGAGATTTCGTTCAGATTGCGGCGCACGTCCTATCTTTTGCATGCAGCAGCGCCCCCGCGGCTACGACGACGCACAGGTACAAAAACAGAGACAAGCGCCTTTTTTGTGCCTGCCCCCGCCTCTCGTCCCCTCGACCAAGCAAGCAAGCAAGCAGGCAAGCAAGCTAGCAAGCGAGCAAGCAGCCGACCGACGGACCGACCGACCGACCGATCGACCGACCGATGTTCTCTCCCTCGCAACTTGACTCGCACCCTAGTCGTTTGTCGCGCGTTTCTCCGTCGCGTAATAGTTTCGCGAAAGGACTGGAGCGCCAGCGATCGAGCGGCCGGAAATAGAACGGCTCCCTCGGCGGTCTTATTGGAGAGAAGTACGCATACATCGATCGCGCGACGATCTCTTCACGGCGCTCTTCACCCTGCCGTGAAGGGTATCTTACTCGAAGGTGAGCCAAGACTCCCGGGTCTGAAAACCGTCGGCGCGGCGCCCTGGAAACCGGCTATTCGCTAGCTGACCCTAAGCGCTCGGCCGCAGCCGGCCGGTATTTCGTTACGAAGCTGATTCCGAGGGTAGATATCAGTTCCGCTCGAACGAACCGAAGTGAGGAAGACCGGCGCCCCGGGTCCTCGGAGCGTGCGAAGAACACTTCACGCGCTGCCGAGGCCGCTCCGGCTCGCTCGGCAACGCGTCACGGCCATTAGGCCGCGGCAATTCGCGGTGGCGGATCGTAAGTTTACAAGGAAACAGCGTTAAGTCCGGAAACACAGCCCCGACGCAAATGGGGTTCGAGATTTAGGCATCTCCGAGGAGACGCTCAGAGTAATCTGCAGGGAATGGAACTCGATGTCTGTGGTCGGTGTCTCGTTGTCGCGGAGCGAGAGACAGAGAGAGAGAGAGAGAGAGAGAGAGAGGACCGATGTTTTTCACGCGTATGAAACTTTGGAGCTGCAAATAATGATGATACACTTCTCGCACACCTTTGGATAGCCAACGCGGTAGCCATCTCGCGCGCAAACCGGCCGCTCGAAATCCAATCCGGACGACGGGCCGGCGGAAATGAATTTTTGAAAAACGATGTCGCGCCGATAGTTCCTGTCGCGGCGGTATATAAACGCCATCGATTGCTCGCGTATTGCGGGCGCGCAATTTCACTACGCGCAATAAATTGTATATATAAATTGCATATAAAATAAATTGCAGCATAAAATCGAGTGAAATATATAAAGACACTCGGCGCAAAATTGAAATTGGCCATTAAGCCAAATGTTGCACACACGCTTACCGCCAATTGATATACACGACGCAAGGTTAACGGTAACCGTGCGTCGTCTCGCGGCACTCTCTCGTTAGTTCATTTCAAGCGCGATACAACTGCGATTAAATTAACACCGACACCTGTCCCTGCCGTTCCGTTCTCTTCCGCCCGGGTTCGTCGCGCTCCGTCGGAGGTGAATTCTCGGCGCGTTTGCGCGCGAGCACGATGCCCTTCGCCGTCTTGTCCTACAGGCTTGATGGACTTTTATGTACTGCAATAAATGTGTCCGAAAATTGCAGTTCGGGATGGGGAAGCTCCGGCTGAGCCCGCTTCGTAACCATCAAGGTTCGGCCAAGTATGCACAGTCCTCGGAACGGAACGGGCTTTACCGCCTGCTCTGGCCGAATTTATGCGTCCTCTCCACGGGCTATGAATTCGGCTTTACGCGCTGGTACGTTGGAATTAATTAGTTCGCGGCCCGGCCTGAAACATGTAACTGATTCGGACAAAAGCTCGGCGGTAAACTGTGATCAACGCGCTCTACCGATCACAGAGATCTCCCCGGCATTTATCGGAGACTTAATCCGACTGGTAATATACTAATTATCTATATACTCGTCAGGGAAGGCGATTTGTTTTCACGGATTAGACGAGTCGACTTTGCCGACGGAGTTTGTCGGAAAAATGTATTTATTTATTTATGTTCATATACGGGATTAGCACCATTCGATTCACAATGGTGGAGAACGGAAAATAAAATACAAAAAATGTAAACGGTCCACAGAATAAGAATAACACTAAAGATATATAACACTAAAGATCTCAAGATGGGAGAACACGCGTCCTGACATTTCCTGAAATGTCTGAAAGAGCTGTTTGTGATTTATGAAATAAATCAATCGATCCTGGGTGTACTTATTGGCTAATATTGCTTTTGAAAAAAGGTATGTATGTTGCTGTAACATATAACGAAGATAATTTACCCATATTTAGTCAAATACAGTTTATAATTTATTGCAAGAAGTTGAATAATATATTCTTTCTTTTAACTATGTTTCATACAATTGGTTATGATGAACATCTTTGTAGCTATGAAGTCCATAACAAAACTGATTGGAAATTTATATATATATATATATATATATTACTTTTCGCGGTACATTGTAATAATTTTTTTGAATTAACTAGTATAACCAGTAAGAATAAAGTACAGTAGGAATAAATAATAATCCTCTTAAAAAAAGATTAAACTTCTCTCACCTGTGTATAAGAGGAAGTTTATATTAAGATCAATAAGATTTGCATTATATAATCCCTCTAATTTTTAGAATGTGTTTATAATATTTTCTTTTCAATTTGAGAGGAATTGAATCTTGAGGCCATATATAAGAATAAAATCCTCTAAAATTTAAATAATTCCGCTTGTTCTGGAATTATTTTTTTTTAGGTGTGTTACATCATACTGTGGAATCCCGTATGCAACGCATTGAATAATCGAAACACTCCGTAAGACAGACGCTGACCAAAAGCCTGAAGAATATTAAGGCATACGCTATTATAATCAATGGCATTAGAAATAAGAGACACTCAGCACTTTTGCGCGACGCTCGGCTCGTCTCGATCGTTTTACTCGACGATTGTGTGTATAAAGTGTATAAATCGAGCTTCTTATATCAATAAATTTGTAACAATTTATCATCGTCGGGAGGTTCCTGTTTCTCAAGGACATTGTACAACAGGCTACACGTGCACTTGCTAAAATCGCCTTGTTAACCAGCGTAAGGAAAACAACAATGGTGGCACGATGAGCTATTAACAAGTGTCCCTCGCGCAAAGCAGGTGCTCGCGAGTGGCGGCAGCGGAAGTAGCACCTGCGACGGAAGTAGCGCGTTAATTCTTTGCGAGCACCGATGAGGCGCTCACGCGTCACGCACGCGTTACAGCATACGCACAAATGTTTTATGACGGCGCCCTCGTTTCCATGGGGGGTATTATCCGCCAATTTACGATCACGTCGCTACGTGTTCGGCGCTTATAAATGAGCGATATGTCGCGCAAAGTTCCACATAAATTCGCCTCTCGTTCTCGATCGAGCGAGCGAGCGAGCGAGCGAGCGGCGATCAATCCGCGATTGTCGTCGTGCTGCGCGATTCGCAAGCACGACGACAAACTCGCGCGCAAGCGAACGAAGGCGCCGCGCGCCGTTGCAAATCATCGCGCGAGCTGAAGCTGACGCTCGGAAACGCCGCGCGTCCGGAATTAAACGCGCGCGGGCGCGAAGGTTGACAGCGAAATTCAGCGTGAAAAACGTGGTCGCGTGTGCGGAAGACGAGAACGAACGCGGAGTACGAAAATGTAACATGACGTGCAATACGTTACAGCGGGCTGTTGTGCGTGTGCGGTGCGCGCGTACGGCGATACAGATCGGCGACTACGCGGCGACGTGAATACGGAAAACAAAATTCTCGCGAATTAACCGGCGACGCGCGAAGCGGAATTCCGTTCATTATACGTGACGCGCGCGCGCGCGCGCGCGCGCCGCACATCCGCCGTTGAGCTCGATCGATATTTATGGCGGCCGGCCCAAGGACTGTTTGTCGCATTCTAGCCTGCCGGCTATTACACGTTCCGCATAAGGGAATATGTAACCTACGCGGCGGGTGGTCCCAGCCGAGCCATACGCCAAGAGTTTACGGTTTGATCCGCATGGCGTCCCTAAAGCGAAATTGCCGTCTAGCCTATGCGGAGTCATACAAGTGCACACTCGAACATCATGGAGAAATTGCGCGCTGCCCCGTCAAAAGTTCCATAACGATCCGTAATAACAATTACTGTGCACTGGAGAACCGACGAGACAATGCTGCCGCGGGTTTTAGTGCAAAAGTTCGGCAACTTGTGAGGATTTCATGGCGGACTAAAGCACAGCCCGCGCGCGTCTGTTCGTCCAAGTTTTTAATATACGGCGATACAGGAGCGCCAGATCGCGTTGAGATTGATGAGAAGATGGCGCGTGGACTCTACCGTCTCTCTACCGTCGTGAGGTCGTTTGTTAATTCATCCCCCGATAACGAATTGTAGCGTATATGTTAGTAATAACATATTGGATCGGCATGCGCACCACCTAACGACGTGCAGCTGACGTTTGCGAAACAACGTTTAATAATTTAACGATAACGAAGACTGCAGGTCTGAGTCGTTAACAATTCTCTCTGCGAGTCGTGCGAGCAGCTCTTCGTCAACAAAGACCGGCCAAAGAGGACACTTCTCCCCAGGTGGAAGATAGAAGAAGAAGACAACAAGAGTCTCCATTTTCATTCGTTTATATCGAAGTAAGGGTGTACAAAATGTCCGAATGTTTGCGATTAACAACTGATTCGCGACGATCGTCGCTTCGACGCATCGTTTGCGCACTCTTGAGCGATCAATAAGTGACGAATCAACGATACGTGCGACTGTGGAGAACCCGAGCAGCTTAGCTGCGTGTTAAGTCTGTTAAGTCTGTTAAATCTGACATGTTGAGTCTGTTAGGCCAGAGATTCCAAGCTGAGCGCGGCAAGTAGACAAAGTCGCCGGAAAACGCGATCACACGCGCCGCCTAGTCTAATAACGCGTCAGATATTGGCCATTGTTAAGCAAGATCTGATTGGCGGATCGCAAAGTGCTTTCACGCGAACGCACGCGCGCCACGAGAGACGAGAATGACGGAAACTAATTGTCGGGGCCGGGCTATGTGCCTCGACTCCGGTTTCCAGCGCGGCGCACTGCGGTGCTCCGCAGTCTGGCATGGTGTGGCCTTCGGTTATAAGAGACGAGAAGCGAAGACCCGAGGGGATTTAACTTCGACGACGAATATCATCAAAGGGCTCGCGGGCCAAGAGATCGCGCGAGCGCGCGCACGCGCTCTTTAAGCGAAGGTTATTCGCCCCGTGTGCGGTTTATTTAAGTAATCGCCATCCGTGGGGAACGGTTACCAGCGCGAACCCTTCGTTAAAACTATAGTAACCGCCTAACCGGCAGTGAGAGCCCGGGGCGATCTTGACGATCGGCTGTTAACGGTGATCGATCTCGCGTGCAAACAGATGATGTGTCTCGTGGACGGCGAAAGAAACGCGCCTCACACGATTGCGAGATTAATCGATCAATTTATTCGCCTCGGTGCGCAAATAGGACACGCATTACCGCACGCTTGCAGAGCTGTTGCGGCTACAATTCTCAAGCAGCGCCGTCGTCCCGGCGTTTTTTATATTATTATAAATTGAATGATGCGCGTCCCTCTTTTAAACGGCACTGCGTGATAAACAGCATAAACAGCATCGTGATATTTTGCATGCGGCCAATAGCGCCGCCGCGAGATCGCAAAATATGGCGGATGTATGCATACATGTACAACGACATAATCAGATAGGAATTTATAGCCCGATATCTCGCTAAAACCATCTAAATGTCCGAGCCCGGGGCAAGTTACGAGGGGCTAAAGTTTCCGAGCCGGCCGTTAAGGAATTTACACCGTGAAGACCTCCGGGCGATCCGAACGAAATTTACGCCGCGAAATGGGTCAGGGGCAGCACTTCTCGCCCCTTCGCGCGAGGGCTGGTACCACCGACAAATCTGATTTTCGCGAGACGTGGCGAACGCAATCCCATCACCGTCGAATTTTCTTCGGCAATGAAGCACAGGATGGGCACTGAACGCCAACCCTGCTGGCAGCGCCTCCGAGATCAGAGGTCGACTCGGAAGAACCTCTCACGTGACTCGCGTTATTTCCTTCCCCTTTCTCGTCGCCTTCGCGATTACAAATTCTCTCTCTCTCTCTCTCTCTCTCTCTCTTTATATATATATATATGTATATATATACACAGGGTGCTAAATTTCAAACGTAACAGGTACAAAATCTCGAAAACTATGAAAGACATTAAAGAAAGCTAAAACACGTGTTCCATAATTTCGAAGGGGAAAGAGAATGGCATTATCAGTTTTTTATTTGGAGGGCATTTTCAAGGTCAGTTGAAGGTCAACTTAGTTTTAAATAGAAAGCCCAATTTTTTATTATATCTTCTTTTTCTACCAATTAAATTTAACAACTTTTGTCTGAAACATTTTTTCATTTGCCTGATATTTTTTGAAATATTTAAGGAAAATTTGGCAATTTTTTTAACATTTAACTTACGATATCTCGCTAACTATTCGTCGAAAGAAAAAATAGTATTATACTTTTTTACTTTATTTACTATCAAGAATGTATTACTATAATAGTGCTCTAACTTTTGTTGACTTATCGATTTTGTTGGAACTTTGGAAATTTCAAAATTATTAAATTACTTCTCTTTTTCTATTTAAAAAAATTAAATTAACCTTCAACTGACCTTGAAAATGCCCTCCAAATAAAAAACTGATAATGCCATTCTCTTTCCCCTTCGAAATCATGCAACACGTGTTTTAGCTTTTCAGAATAGCTTCCATAGTTTTCGAGATTTTTTACCTGTTACGTTTGAAATTTAGTACCCTGTATATATATTTCGCTCTGCCGGGATGAATAATATCTCGTCGATTTACCGCGGACAGGCTTATCGGGGAGAAAATATTACACGAGCGCTGGCGTTAGGCATCGGAACAACATCTACTTGCCGCGAACTAATCTACGCACACCTCCGTCGTGTAAAGGGTCTCACGTGCTTCCTGCGCCATTCTGCAGCCGAAGAACTCTATTTCTTTGCGCTATTTGCCCCTCGCAAGTGAGCCAACGTACGGCCGCGCGCGCGCGATCGTGCGCTCCGGTATGTGGGCTTATCTTGATCGGATGGAATTTCGCGATTCAGTATGCAGGCACCGCGCCGTGGCGCACGACAAGAGCGTACCTGTACACATGGTAACGCAATACTTCCGCGGTCGTCTCGCTAACAAAGGTATAGCTGAAGAGGGTAAAGGCTACGGGGAAGAAGGGTGGGTCGTCGCAACGGAGGGTTGGCTGGCTGGCTAGCTGGCTGGCTGGCTGGCTGGCTAGCTGGCTGGCTGGCGGACGGGCTCGCTGGCTTGTGCGAAAGGGGCCCTACGTCAGTTAGGGTTGTCAGTCAAGTAGCGATAGCAGTATAGCAGAAGCGTGCGGCACGCTACTTTAGTCCCGGGCCGAGCGAGCGAGCGTCGCGCGCTCGCGGAATACGTTGGTGCAACAGTGTGACGTTGTAATGGCTGTATAATGGCGGCCGCGTACATGTTATACGCTTAATATCGCAGCGTCGAGCGACGTGAAAAGGAACAACTTGAAATGCTCCACCCGACTCTCTCTCTCTCTCTCTCTCTCTCTCTCTCTTTCTCCCTCTATCTCTCTCGGCTCGTCTGTTTACCGGTTTACGGTATCGTCTAGCTCGCTCCCACCTACCATCCAGTCGCCTTCTCTCGACTTTCCTGTCCGATACTGTTGACTCGATCGATCCCGCTGGCTGATGTGAAGATAGACGAGGGCACATTGCCGAATTTGCGGCGTACGAACCACTTCTTCTTCGCGAGGTTCATCCCTTCGCCCTTGGCTACACGCCGCTTAGCTCGTCGACTCAACTTCGATGCACTGCGCTCGGTACATTTTTGTACAGCAAATTTCGCGTAGGAGACTCGACAAGCACGAACGGCTTCGCGCTACTGCGAGACGTGGTTGTCCTCGTGTAAACGTTGTTTCTCCGTGCTGAAAAGCATCGCGCATTTAGACCCCACGGAGACGCTAAGTGCCTAGATTATAGCAGTCGGGTCGTAAGGAACACTGCTTGACGTGCCGTGAAGTATGACACTCGTAAATTTCCTCGTACCACCCAACTTCCACTAGTTCCTGTCTTCTTCTCCGCTTGCTTCTCCCCTCTTCCCGTGCAAATCAGAAGCACTTGATACATTTCGAAACTTATGAGGGTAGACGCGTGCAAGTCCGCTTTAACTTTCATCGCGATAATCCGATGTTCTCGCACGCATATCGACGCGTGCGGAAGAGACCATTTATCACGCTGGGGTTGTTGGAATAATGAAAAAGGTTGGAATTTTCTTCAAATTAAATTGCCGCGTCAGTACGATATTTGAATATCGATTCTCAAATAAACTCTGACACAATGCCCGCGGAGCCTCAGTGAGTTGTTGCAGCATGCAATTAGTAAATTAACGACATGTTGCTAAGTTTCTTTTGCAGAAACCGTCCGACTCCCGCTCGCAAATTTATTAAAAGGTCCACGACTCCCGTCGCGTGTCGCGCTGTTTTTCTGCTCGTTATCGCGATAGAATAGATTCGATCACACTTTTTCCACAGAGTGCAGTATCATACTAGGAACGGAATGTAATTAGCGCGGCCGCGCTATCAGTATGGACATGTTGCACGTAATGTACTGTACATTGTGCAAACGCGAGAAACGAAAAGGGGGGGAACAACTGTATTACTTACCGTGTTATCAAACATCGATTTTCGCGTCCCGGTATCGTTCATTTATTATTTCTCCTCCCTTCGGCAATTTCGTCTCTCGTTACACGCCGAGCGGACCCTCTTCCCTCTTACGGGAGAAAAATCGCTCTTATGTCAGACAAGAAGTGGCAGGCGGGAGAAGAGCAACGAAAGAGATAGAAATTGGTTTCCAAAGGTAAACTAATTTCGGACCACTTCGTTTCGACGAGAAGTCAGCCTTCGTCCTTGTCCTCCGCCTCTCCTCTGTGTCGAATATTCTCGTTTTTGCGTCCATCATCCGTTTTCCCGTGCCTCTAACCCCGCTGACCCAATTACCGTCTCACGAAAAGACTGGCGACGACCGCGTTTGCATCATCGTGCACGGCCAAAAGGACACGCTGCGCTCACGGTCCTTCGTAATCTTGAATGCAAATGAGACTTGAGGCCAGCGATCCTTTGAAGGATCCAACCTTCCTTTGAGCATGATGGCAGCCAGCGGGGGTCCATTAGACACCACTCATCCGTTTTTCTGCGAAATTTTAGACGCTGATCTCGGGATAATCAAGATGGACGTAGAGAGAGAGAGAGAGAGAGAGAGATATGACGAATAAAATATATTTGCGATTATACGCTTGGGAGAAATGTTGAAAAAATAATTTCCTATCTTTTCCAAACTAACTGTAAATATTTAATGCGCGAATTGTCGAGTCCTTTGACTTGATAAAAATTCAAATAGCTGGTCGACCATCTCACTTAAGAATAATTATTCAATTTAATATTCATTTGAAGGATAGAATTCGTTTCTTTGCCGAATTGAAAGTGGATTGAAATCTTCGCGTTAAAATTTCCGATGCGGGCATTAAGCTTTAAAATATGCCAGCAAAATATCGTACGATAGTTTGTGACATCTTGTGCAGAAGTGTAGAAATCTCGTGCGGAAGTTGCGTAAAAGTTGACGAGTTGAGACCAAAGAGTACAAAAAATCGTGTATTGTTACAGCGAAAATTGCGGGACTTTCAGACGCGGCGCGTTCTCGAATGTTCGCAGTTGAACTCACGTTAAGACCGTATCACACTAGCGACTCACGACTGCGGCTGCGGCTGCGATTGCGATTGCGATTCTTCCTCGACCAATCAGAAAGCAGCGATTCACAGCTGCGACTCACGACTGTTGTTTGGACGGCTTTCTGATTGGTCGAGGAAAAATCGCAAATTCGCAATCGCAGCCGCAGCCGCAGTCGCGAGTCGCCAGTGTGATACACGCATAAGAACATAACAATCTTTGACGCAGCTGAGTAAGTATTTACGTAGTCCGATGACATTGCTCGATGTTTGCGATTTTATTGATTTAATCAGTCAACATATAATAAGAATTTATAATACTCGTGTCGTAACCAACATGCTGAAACTATTATAAACACTGAAAGCACAATGAATTGTGTGCAAGACCTTTATTACTGACTTTTATCAAATGTCGAAAATAAATGCTAAATATGTATAGAAAATATATATATAGGAAATATATATAAAATTTCTTAAATTTTTAATCCGTCTAGACGATACGACCTGGATCAAACGAGATCGGTCAGATAAGCGGACTCGTAGACTGCATACTATTCTATTTAATCGTTTGTAATTTTAATATATTTCGCGGTCCTGAAATCTTTTATAATTAGCAGCTGTGAGGTGTACGATGTAGGTCAAACGTTGCATCGAAATGCATGTTCAATATTATAATGTAGTGAGAAATATAATATAACATATACGTTAAATAATGAAATAAATCACACAATGATATTCTCAATTGTAACTCGTTACGATCGACGATCGCTTGACTTTCGTCAAAACAAGATATACGCATACATATAAATGTTACTTTGTGTTTGAAGTTATAACAATTTTCGACGCGAGCGTGATCACATCGGATGACATCATATGTTTAAAAAATTGTTTACAGACAAAGTACGCCATTCTGTAAGCACGATGATCTTGTTGGAATTATTGTAAGTAGTAGAATTTTGAAATTTAAAGATTCACTAATAATTTCGCTTTCGTTGGATTTCATATTTCATATTTCCTTTTCACGCTTAATTCTTCGTTGTGAATATTCTTTATATCACTCACACAAAAAGCTGATTTTCTCTGTTTCAGATTGGATGGATCTTGCAACTGCAGGCAGTTACAAGTTCTGGTGGATGTAGATGCAGTAAAGTATGTTTATAGATTCTTCCTATTAATTTATTTAATCTTTTGTGATATTGTTAATACACGGTCCTGAAATTTTCTCAGTTTGTACAAGTCAGGTTAATTTGTACAAAGTACAGATTTTCTTAAAATTTTCTCTGCTTGTAAAATATTCGGGAAAACGTTAAATGCTATCGGGAACGCGTGCTAAATAATCGGATATTATAAAGTGGCAGAGGAAATACATACGTTAGACAATGAAATAAATTATGTGACGATGCTCTCGAGCTCGATCCGACGTGCCGAAGTTCGCGCAACCTTCAAAACAACACACATATATACATGGCTGTTATGACTCACTCGATATTATAACAGTCTTAGACATGAGAGTGATCACATCGGACTCCGTCGCGCACCATTTCCAACTTCCCCAAGTTGATTAAAGCGTATATGAGAATAAATTACGACACTTCGCCAGTGCGGTCGTTGCACTGAGATCATCGCGAGCTTGCTAAAATTTCAAAGGTGATCATCTCTTTTATTATTACTTTTACCGACTTCGATTATCTCTTTTGTTAAATTTGAAGAACTTTGAAGAATTAAAAAATTGTATATTTAAAATTTTTATTAAATTTAAAGAGAACACATCGCACTGACATTGGTTGATCGTCATATTTTTACTATTTTTCGTATTTTTTCATTTTCGATTTATAAAAAAGTTTGGGTGTTTTCTATGTCGCTAATAAAAATTTATTTTTTCTGTTTCAGGCCTGGAAGAATTTGTGGTTGCAACGCAAAGGCAACTGCAGTTCCTGCGAATGCGTTTGCAGTACCGGAGGTTCTAGCCGAGCAGGATCTCTTCAAAGGTAAAAATTTACGGCTTCTCTTTATTCCTTTGTTTCACTTTTCGCAGTCAAAGACTTAGCTACAAATGTCAGGATAAAAATTGTTTACTATCACAAAGGATAAAAATTGTTTACTACCACAAAGAGCCAAGTTAATCTTCCTTTTCGTACTTATTTGTTAAGTCGAATGCTTAAATTTAATCAGAGAAAATATATCCTTTTTCTAGATCGAGAAGTAAAATACGCTGCTGGCGGTTCTGGTGAATAAGAAAAATGGGTCTAAAAATGAAAAAGTAATGGCTACAAGATTCGAGATTATATGAGTTTTCTAAAAATTCGTCAAAATCGATGCGATTTATATTGATTCTAGATTTTGCATATACATGTATGTATTGTAAACATAAATTGTTCAAAACATTACATCACCCCGCGCGAAATTCGCGATCACTTCGCAACTACTTTGCTGCATCGATAGGTTTCGATAAATTTTGCTATCTTCACATTCTTAAATTGTTCGTATATTTACGTCGCGTTTGCATTTCGTAAATATTTCGTTATTACGGAGATTTGTCAGTGTCACTTTGTCAGTGTCATTTTGTCGGACGAGTGTCAATGAACACTCACGAAAAGAATATAAATGGAAAATACAGAGTTAAAACATTTCTTTTATATACGCATCTTTATCGTGTTTTAAGCAGTTTACGAACCGTACATTTTATTCGCGTACGCGATTTCAATTTCTCATGTTTACATTCACGTTCGCGATTACATTTTTAGAGAAATACGGTTTTCATTATGTCGAAATTGCGGAAATATCCCCAAAGTGAACTTCGCAAAGATATTGCGGAGCAATCTTCGCGGAAATATTGCGGAGCAATCTTCGCGGAAATATTGCGGAGCAATTTCCGCACAAATAGTGCGAAATGCTGTGCGTGAGGATCTCACGCCATTCGCGATTACTTCGCGTACGAACCGCGTTGACACATTTCGCGATCGGCGTGATCGGTGTTCAATTCGCGTCGCATTCACTTCGCTCGCGTATTTTAATGTCACGGTTCTCGTCATCGATTTTTTACGTACGATTCGCGCCCCGAGTGCGTTGGAATGACATTATAATCCGTCACCGAATGAGTTGGATAAAATTTTTGCTAGAAATTCATGGTATGTATATTCATGGTTTATTAAAAAAAAAAAGGAAAAAATGGAATTGTCGCGAAACGAGAACCTCGTTTTTTGACAAGCAATCATGCGCAAACGGAACGTTTTTATTTTTTCCCTCTCGGTTTTGTCGCAAGTGCCGTAATCTGCCGTTCACGATGCGCCAGTGTATTCTCGGAATGCCGAAATTTATCGTACTTTCCGTTCGGTCGTAACACGTCGTTAAAGTTATCGCGATCGCGAGTACAGTGCGGTGAAGTGCAGTGAAGTGCAGTGAAGTGAGTGAGAAGCCATCGACATGGGCCGACAGCTTGAACCTGGAAACTGGACGGTTGCTGAGCGACGTAGTTCGAGATGCATCGGCGGGTTTCATCGATGGACTTGGCTGGACATTGGTGGATTTCAACGCGAACTGGTGAATATACAACTCCATTGCTAACAAAGCGTTATTATTACTTAGTAGTACATGAGTAGACGCAAATCGCATTGACTTGGCACGAAAAGCATTACAGGCCATTACGAGGCCATACACGATCTTACAATTGGCTTTGTGTTAGGTTAGTTACGAAGTATCAGATTTTCGTTGATCACGTATCCACCTTTTACAAAAAATAATGGCTAAAGGGGGAAGGGGCAACATTACACGGATTATTCTGCGCGAAATTTTTCGAGCGCGGATAATACGAGCTAAACTTGGCGTGTGCTTTCTGTGATGAAAAAATTCCCGATATTATTTCCACATATTTCAATATTTCTACGAAATCTCGAATATACTACGTGTCACGTGATTATATCAGTATTAATTGTTATGATAATATTAATAATATTAATCATACACACGAAACACCTGTAATGAGACAAGAACACATGCAATGAGCATAAACGTGCAGCGAGAAATACTGAAAAGATCGGCGTTCGTTTCATTGACTTTCCGCTAAAATACAGCCGTGTCCAAAGATTTTAAAAGCGGCATACGATTTACGTTACTGACTAATTTAGAGATGTATTGAAATATTAATCGACTTCTTGTCAGGCTGAAAATAAATTTACGTCTTTTTTTAAAAACGCGATTTACCTTCTTTTTAACGAATGTGGAAAATAAATGAGACAGATCACGTTGTGGAATCTAAATTTACGCGATATGACTGGCCAACTTTAATTTGTAACCCGGAAACGTGCGACTTCGACGTTTTGAGGATTTTTCGACACGATAGTTTTTGAACGGCTTATGTAATATTTCCTATAATTAATATTAAAAAATATTGCATGATGATTTAACTATTTTAGACTTTTCGTGAGTAATTTCGTGAAGTAATATTCGATTGAGCAACAGTTGGCAAGATAAATTCATTTACATTAGAAAATTTCACATATGCATATTCGATATTCTACATTTAATCCGTGGATTATAAATCATGATTTTTTCCGGCTATATGGTCACCGCCTCCAAGTAATATGCCGCGAGTACACTATTTTGTCATTGGCGTGCCGTACGTCGAGCAATTCCTCCGTGCGTAATCCTTGGTAATTTCGACGTAGAGCCTAGCTGTCGGGGAGACGTCTCGACGTTTGGATATACCGTCGAGCCGCAGGAACCGAACGTACGTGTAGCAGGGAATGTAAATTGCTCGCTTCTGCCTAAAGCCACGGTGTAATAAATCTCGATGGCGAAGACACGACGATTGCCGTCTATCGAGAGGGGATAAAGTATCGAAATCACGTACGAGGGTTAAGAAACGTCGGAATTCGAGTAGCGGTGTCTGCTTTCAACGAAGATATCGGAAGATCCCGCTACTAGCAAAAAATCTCTCTCTCTCTCTCACTCTCGCTCACTTTTTCGACTAAAAAATATTCCGTGTTGGCAATTTAGATTTTTTTTTTAACGAATAAATATGTAAAATTCCTTCGCAAGACGATTCACCGGTGAACAATAAAATACAATCGATTGTTAATTTGGAGCTACCGGTCGCTCGGATGAAAAACGGACTCGCCAAGTTACAAATACACAGCGGATTAATCGGAAATATCAAACCCGTTGTATTTTCAAGTCGCTCGTTGAAGCTTTCGCGCTTAACTGTTTTGTGCAATCGAACGCGAGGCTACTTCGGCTACGACGTGTACTTCATCAGTAGCAACGATTACTGTTATCGACATTAAGTACAGTGACTGCAACATAAATAGGTCACGACACCCTGCGATATGTGATTATATCGCCCGCATAATTATAATAAAATGTACATTCCTATTTTTTTGCCGAGCCGGCGAGTTTCTCTCCTCTCGGACGAAGCGGCGGATTAATGTACAATTCGCGTGACGACAAGTCGTTTACACGCGCACGTAATTATCATCCTGCCTGACGATATCGTGTGTTTTCCGCGGCGATATCTCGCGAAACAACGAAAGAAGTGAATAATCACGGAAGCAGCACCTAGCCGGACAAGCCTCGATTTTCGTCAGCAGCAATGGTCGGTTTGTGTCTGTCGGCTAAAGCGCGATTAACCGAAGGCTGCGATTTGCCGGGGAATTATTAGCGGCCACCGGCACGACGCCATGCGACAGAGAAAACAGCGACAGGGAGCTCTGGTGTGTGAGTGAGGGTGGAAGGAGAAATATAATTCGGGGAATCAATGACACGGGCGTGACGAGCGGCCGTAAAATGCAGCGCGCAATTATTGTCGTCACGAGTTAAATCGCACGTGTTTCTGCGGCACGCGTTCTCTCGCACCGCCTGACAGCCGATGTAATAAAAGCCTGAGATAAAGCCCGAACTTACCCCGCGCTCGTAATTTTCGGTTTCCATATCCGTGGTACGGCCTGCGTGACGAGCAGTCGTAACGAAGGGAACGTTGACGTCGCGGTTTCGCCGGATACTTTTCGGTGAAGCCAAAAGGGTTCCGTCGGCAGGGCGCGGTCAGGAATTATGCTCCGTATCGAAAGGCCGTTTCTCCCTCTGCCCATTCTCACGACCGGCCGCGCGAGTTCGTTTCCTAAAACTACTTCCGACTGTTGCCGGAACGGCGATCGATTCGTAACTTCCGTCCGCGCGCGCGTCTCGAAGTGCCTGTTTCTCGCGTCTTCGTTTTCAGAGTAATGCGCTTGCGACAGCTGAGTTGACGTTGAGGAGGAGATGACGCGACAGTCGTGATTCCCAAGAATCGTAGTCGACATGTTGACTGCCAAACACGAAGTATCCTGTACTCGATGTGAGAAACGAATTCTCCGCTCCATTACGCGTTAGCTCGCGTGGATTTTTCGTTTACTTCTGATTATTTGATTTTCGCTAAATCTTACACACAATTGATCAGTGTACGAAAATAACAAGGTGGCTTGAAATCGACGTCGGGAACACAGAGGGAACATCTCCGATGTCGTTGTGGCAGTCAACGTCAGTTAAGCCTTTTTAGAATACCCTGACGGTGTTCAAAAGTCTGCACAAATATGCATATGTTTTTTAACTTTTTTCTCTGTGTCTTACCTCACATTCCTATCGATGCTTACAAATGCTACCTTAAAATTTAATCATTAAGTTATTATAAAATTTATTTTCTTATGTTTATTATATGCTAAAAGCTGTCTAATTATACAAAAATTTAATAAGGTCTTAGGCTAAGGCGAGGTCTTAATTCGGGATATAAAGAGTTAAGATGAAGGAAGCGAAGAAGGAAGAAAGCAAAGATTTCAGTCTAAATGCAGGGATTATACCGCTGTCGTCCAGTTGGACAATTTTTCTCGATCCTCCGAATACGCGAGGGATTCGTTGCGCGCTCGGCAAATGTGTCGTCACTTTTAGCGACAACGGAGTTCAGATTTCAGGATCGTATCGTATCCTCTTATCGAATATTATCTCTCCCCGAGCATACGATCCCGCGTGCGCGATGCTGTAACGCTTAATGTCGTTACACGTAATTCCATTCGTCCGCGAATACTGGCTGCTAGGTCAAATCGAATTGCAAGACGGATGGAACAGGAATACCTGTCTGAAATACTAATAAACCTTCTCGTATTTCCTGCGAAGCCGGTACGCTCGACAAAGGAGAAAATATAGATTGTAAGCGATGAAGTTAATGCTTCAGTATACCGCCGCGGCCGACGCTTCTGGCCTCCGTAACTTCAGCATTTTCTCATTCCCCGCGTTCGCTGCACGCGCGTGAGAAAATTGATAATACATCGGCGCCCTTTCGCTTCCTCGTGTTGCGCCTGCTCCGTTCTTCTCGGCTGACCTCGCTTATACAGTTATTCGTTATTGTCGGGCATTGGCCGCGCGCGAGGAGAATGAGCGTCGCGCTATATTATTGCAAATGAATAAATGATCGAATATAATTGTCGCGTTATTAAACAATCATCTCGAAATTGTGCATCGGTAATTTCGGCTCTTGTCGCGCGCGCGCGCGTACACCACTTTCATATAATTTATATTTATATTCGAGATCGTTTCAACGTCATTTGCCCGATGTTAAGTGTACTCCATTACATAATTATTTTCGTCGCATTGATATAGTATATATTTTTCTATAATGGGAAACACGATATTTCATGTAAATATATTCGCGATACGATCTCTCGTATAAATGTAATACAGCGTTGCGCAGTAATTGTTATAAAAATATCCGGGGGAGAGTACAAATTGACGCAGCACGCTCGTGGAAATTTTCAAAGTGGCCGGAGACTTAATTTCTTTGCCTTTCTCTCGAAGGAGGTATCGAGGAACTGCGAGATTGCGAGAGCGCGAGAACGCTTAAATTTTGAAACGAACTCCGGCTCATGACTAAGAAGACCGGGGAGTCGCTCGACTTCATTTTCGCAAATCTGTTCTCCTTATTCCGTAATGTCAGGGAACTAAAGTTGGAGAAGAATAATACCGTGCGGCCAACCGCCGCCAGTGCGGCGGCGAGACGAGAAGTCAGATAAAACTGTGAAAGCATTTTCCACGTGAAACTCACGCGCTAACCCTGCCAGGATCGATGCAGCGACAAAAAAAAAAAAGAGGAACTGCTTCGGCCGTGGTACCACGATTGCGCTTAGCATATTCATGCTCGGGCTATCTGGAGTTTTCCGGTGTCTGACCACTATCATGCGCCTCTACATATTCATAAATGAATCAGGATGCACGGAAGCTGCTTCCGGTTCACCCGAATCGAAAGCGATCGGTGCCGTAAGGAGGCAATCGCGAGTGAAGTTCGCGAAGCAGTCGGAGCTTATCGAAAAGAATTGCTTTAGTTAGCCGCGAGGTACGCAAAAATATCCACCGCAATCGTGCTTCTCATTCATCTCCCGATATTTTCGAAATATAAAATCACAACATTCGCGACGTAAGGTAAACGTCCCAATGGCGCTGGACACATCGCGGTATCCGACCATTTTGAAAGAAAATATTCACTATTTATTTTAGCAATGATGAATAAAAGTAATCATTATTGTGAAAAAGCTCCAATATTTAACGGTTATTTGGGAAAAAATATACCCATTTTGATACTTTTGTATTATTGGGTGAGTGCAAAAGTTCGTGCGGAGTTTGTGAGTAAAAGTCACACAGTGATTAGGCAAACAAGAATCTTTATTCAATCAATGATATATTCTCCATCGTTTTCTATAATCTTTTCCCAACGTTCTGGCAGTATACGGATGCCTCGATCATAAAAACTGCGCGGTTTAGATTCGAAGAACGAAGAGACGCCGTTTTTTAAGGCCTCCAAAGAGTCAAAGTTTTGATTATTGAGCAAGATTATTGAGCACTAAAGTACGCAAAACATCGTCATCAATGTCAGAAGGTCGACCAAAGCGTGGCTCGTCTTCAAGGTTAAATTCTCCGCGCCGAAATTTAGCAAACCATTTTTCCAAGGTCGTTTAGCTGGTGCTTCATCCTGATAAACATCCTGAATGTTTTTTACGGCTGCGGCAACGTTTATTCCCTTCCGAAACTCGTAAAGCATAACATGCCGTAAATGCACCTTATCGATACTCATTTTTAAAGTGATATTTCTCGAAGTAGTTTGTATGAAAATAAATGATTTTTTTTTTAATAACAGCTGAAGATGTCACCTTTCCAACGTTATATAATATGTAGATGGAAGTATTAATGACAATACTTTACGACGCTTATAACTCCATCTATTGAAACTCCGCACGAACTTTTGCACTCACCCAATAAAATAAAAATTAATTAAATAAGTATGCACCTATAGTTTGGCAAAATAATGGTCAATCGTTAATAAATTCATTAAGAGCATTAAGGCATCTATATTTATATTATCTCCCGTTAGTATATACTAATTTTCTAATTGCGGTCACTAAGACAAATTATATCCGAACATTAGGCCGTAACTTATTTCAATTGTCCGCGGTTGCTGTGATATATTAATGCGCTTCATTACTTGTACAAATATTTCATTAATAATAGATATATACATTGGTTCAAATTTTTCTCTACTTAAGAGAATCTTAAATTTTCGAATCGACGCAAATATTTATATCAAAACTATTTTTAATATTATATACTTTTTGTGACCTAACCTACGCTTAAACGTCCGCTCACTGGGACATTTACTTTACAGAAACACCTTTCCGTTGACCGTGACCGTGGAGTCGCCGTGTTACGAATTACGACTGACTGAAACCAGATAAATGCGACGGAGAATATTTTTTATTCGCGCGAAGGAACTCTTCCGTTCTGTGAAATTTTATTTCAGTACCAGTGTGTGATTTATGTGTGCCGGCGGAGGGCACGAGGAGGAGACCGACGAAAGGGCGCGACCGCGAGAAGTGGAGCGAGGCTAGGCGAGGCGAGGCGACGCTCGAAGCGAGCAACCGTAAGTGATACGTGCCCGCGTATGGTCAGCCGGCCGTGGCTGCGGCGCGGCGCGGCGCGGCGCGACTCGACTCCCTATCGCGCATGTAATATGCACGTATCAATACGAACCTTGTCAAATATATCATTCCGCTCGATATACCCGGACGCGCTTTCGCACACGGTCGCCTCCCGCTGCGAACTTTATTCAATTTCCCGTTTTCCGTCGGTATGTCGGCGGCGTGCGCGGCATAAACAAGCGCGCCGTTGCAAAAAGACACCCGTGCCTCGTACGTATCGAATTACTATGGTCCGGAAGAAACGTCGGTGGGAAGGGCAAGGCAGGGTCAGAGCTTCCACTTCCCGTCCCCCCCCCTCCCTCCCTGCCCTCACCCTCCACTCTTCTGACCGAGCCGCCAGTCCACCAGCGAGGTTACGGCCGCACCTGGAGCTTTCAACAGGTACGTCGAGTCTCACGCTCGTCGTCACGTTCGATAGTCAGACGTGGCGCGTAAACAATTACTCGACGGGCTGGCTGAGCGAGAGAAGCGGCAGACGGGATGCCCGAATTATAGCGCACGGTTGGTGCAAGCTGCGACAGATAGGTGCGCTGTGCTCGCCGAGGAATCGCGCTGTTACTGCTATCCGCAAAGTTCGCGCGAAATGTTGCGCAAGTTGCGAATTTATCACCGGCGGCAGGGCCGGGCCGGATGTTAGATTCGTAAAATGTTACACGAAATGATTAAAGGGAGTTGCCCGTGTTAAAGGGAAACGCAATTCCGCGCTGAGTCGCGCTTTAAGCGCATTGTTGCTGCACAAACCAATTGTTCTCCGTTTTCGCAGGCAAATCGGCAAATCGCGTGAGCGCGACGGACGCCGAATTGGACGCTCTCATTCGGCCATTGTCGTACAAGAGAGAGAGAGAGAGAGAGAGAGAGAGAGAGAGAGAGAGAGAGAGAGAGAAAGGAGAGAGGGGGGCATGAAACGACGCTCATCGAGCGTTTTTCATCGTCGATCGATCAGCGTTGATCGCGTCGCACAAAGCTTTCGACGCGTCCGTATTTCCCGCTCGGGTCTCGCGCGAATTTAATCGTCCGGAAAAGAGAGCCAGCCGTAAAATGGCTTTATCGCGACGCGCTACGCCGAATTCATAATTCACCGCGGTAGCCTCGCATTCGCGTTCTTGCCGCAAGCTTGCCGCCGCCGAGAGTCGGGCAATAACGGACTTGGTTTTAAATCGTTTCGCCCACGCCGCGGGCCGCGCTTCGTTCACCGGCAAGCGATTCCGCCTCCCTTAAGCCCCGCCGCCGCCGCCGCCACCCTGCTAATTCGACCCTTGGGATAATAATCGATAAAGTGCATTCAAATGCCATTGTACGACCTGAGATACGCGAGCACACAGGTGACTTACGATGGCCGGGCGTAGGAGTTTAATGCCGAGCATAAACCCGGCGAACTTTAGCCCACATCGGGCGCGGAGTGGCGCTCGTAAATCGCGCTCCCGCCACTTTCATCGGCCGGAACGCACACACATACGTGTACGTACTTACGTCTCCTTTCTTTTTCCGCCTTAACGTCGCTGCGGAATGCCGTGCCGTCCGGCTCGCGGCGCGATTTTACGATCGCCTCGAGATTGATTCTCAAGTACGCGGCGCCAACGATAAAAAATGAAAATTACCCCGTATTTTCCGGGTCATGAATCACGCCCGAACTAGACAGTCAGGTAATTGTCCGGTCTTGACAGGAGAGCGGAAACGGAGGGAGAATTCTGCGCGTTTCGTGCGGAGGAGAGGCTGAGCCGTTCTCGGGATATCGGTATCGAGTTCGAGGTTGACGATAACGAGACGATAACCGTCCGGCTTGTCACGCGATGGTCCGTTTCGCAGTGCGTAATCGCAGCGCGGATTTTGCATTGCCCGTGTTTCCTCTCCTTCCTCGTCCGAATCGCTCGACGATCCCCCCGCCTGAATAAAACGCGCGAGCGCGACCTAATCGAAATTCCGCCGCCCGAAAGGAAATAACTCGCCACGCGTTGTGTTTCGTTAAACGAGCTCATATATAATCGCGGTTACCCAGCCGAGCGCAAGTCCGTGCCGCCAATTCCACGACACCGTCGACGTTGATCGTACTGTAATTTTGTAAAAAGAAGAAGGGCGATCGACCGCGATCCATAATCGAAGATAATACTGACCGTCGCGGCGCGACTCCTGCGGATCTAAAATTCATCCTCTTGGATTATGCAAAGCCTAGTCGCGCGTGCTCGCGCGCGTTCAAAAATTGACTCGACAGCCCAGCGACGAGTGGAACTACCGCCGCGGGTTTTTTCTTTCCTTTTTCTTTTTTTCTCGTGCGCGCGAAAACGAGCTGCGGCTGCGAGCGACTCCGGCTGCTCGCCTTGCTCGACTTATGGCGCGAGCGACACGAATTTCGCGTCGCACAATTCCGCGTCTCTCATTGTCGGCGACGCGTTCAATATTCTTCCGTCCGTTGTGCCGGTAATGACTTAATTACGATTCGATTACGCGACGCTTCACTCGCTCGATTCGTCGCGACGCTCTGCGCAACGAATCGGGAATTAATCCGCGCCGTAATGGCGACGATGCTCGAGTTACCTCGCGAAACAGGTGAAGAGGATCGGCGTGAGGCTGGGAGGATAGGAGGCTCTGCGGATTTGCCGCCTCGTCGTTCCTCGTGATTAAGCGTGGAAAAGAGTTCCCGAGGTTTCGGGATAAACTTTAAAGCTGTAAATGAGCGAAAGATTCGTCCCTCGGGCATTGTCGTCGCTACGATAACTTGTTTTAAATGAGACACTCGGGCGGGAGAGAAAACTGCTGTCTTACCGTTTAGTCCCGCTGTTTTTTTCTCATCGTTATCGGAGAGAGGTTTACGCAAATCGGCCGAAACGGTATTCACAATATTCCTCCAATCTCGATATTATTCCTCATCACGGCGGAATTAGATCTTTCCTCCGTGAAATCATTTACAGCTCAGTTCGCCGGGGCTTATTTCGTCGTTACTAACGTCGGAGCGCCGTAATCCGGCTGTTAGGAATCTCCTCTGTCGACGTAACTCAGTTACGCGAGCAGTTAAACGAACGACTTAATTGCATGCGGCAAAAAGTGGAGAAACGGAGAGTTCCTCGTCGCGGAAACAGCCGGCCAGCGAGTCCTATTATTGGGATTTTTTAGCCGTAATTAATAGCGCCGTGCGATTCGGCGATGATTGGTAACAAGGTAACGCGCCGAGTGTACACGCGGCACAAAGCGTCGCTAAAAAAAAGAAACGGATTAAGGTTGATTTCGCGCGTAACAAGGTCTGAGCCGCGGCTTTGAGGCAAAGCACGGAATGTACAATTTCGACAGATTTATACCGGCGCCCTTTGACGTTACGCGCGCTCTTCTCCCGCTGTTTCTTCTCGCTCGCCGCCGCCGCCGCCGCCGCCGCCGCCGCCGCCGCACTCTGTGATCACTCGAGCGACCAATTTCCAGGCTTAGAATATTTAACCCGCATTTCCTGCAGTAAAGTCGAGCCTGACCACGAGCGTAACTACTTTTCTACAAAGTATCACGGCAAGTAAGCGCACTCGTTTAGCGCTTTTTAAAGCAAGCCCGCAAAACAGACATGCGTAAGCGCGTTTCACAAAGCATTGTACGATGGAAACTCTGTAGCATAGCGGAATTTCTGTAGCATTAATTACAGCAACGAATTACAGTCCCTGCGAGACGGATGTCACGGGGGGAGGAATAATAGAAGTAAGAGAAACTTTCGTAAGAATAAGGAACGATATGAGCATGTCAAGTTGCAGCTTTTAACTGCAGGTATTTGAAATATCATTTTTGCACGCAGGTACAAAATTATTTTACAGGATATTTATTATTATACCATAATAAGTAGTTACTTTCAGCAACATTTTTTACAATAAGATTGACATTATCTGCATTATGAGAAAGATATTAATTTTTAAAAGCTACTATCAAAAGAAATTGCATTAATGCTGTCATGGGTAAAATTTTATTTCGGTGTATATATATTCTTTTTATTTTAAAAATAAAAAACCGAACAAAAATATAATTAAATGTTTCTAGCTGTAACGAATATTATAATTGAATATTAAATGAAAATTAGAAAAGTTATTGCTTGCAGCGGATAATTTAACATTTAATGAGAACGAAATAAAATTCGCTTGGTGTGAAATTTCACCCATGTTAGCCTTTGAGGGTTCAGCATATAACATCTTTACAGAAAAGTCATATTTTACTTTGAATAACTACAGCTGAGGGTGGCCGCATGCTGTAATCAAAACGTTATAGTCAATCGATAATTTGTACCTGCGCTTGTACATCATATTTTAAATAAATATGCCAAAGATTTGCAATTTGGCTCGCATTGCTCTTTATTCTCGTGAAACTTGTTTTCAATCTATATAAGAGCCTTGCAATTGCTTACAAAGGATTCACAAAAAGACAATTGTGGCTGAAGATGACCACATACCGTAATCCAGACGTTCCGTTCATAATTTGTATGTACGCGTACGCCATATTTTAAACACATGTACCTAAAATTTGCAATTTTGCTCAGTTACAGTTCTCTATTCTCGCGCAATGTAATTTCCACCTATATAAGAGCCCTATAATTATTATCTATAGAAGGAAGACTAACGAGAGAGGAAAATGACTGCACCACACTCGAAGCAGGATCTTTTCCCGCAATACTTTCTCCTTGAGAGAAAGTTTTTTCATAAAATATAGATTATCATCGCCTGCGTCGCATCGGCCGGGAAACGCGCGATCATAGCGATTCACAGATCGCCGGGACTCCGCCGTCGGTAGATTTCCCAGGCGCACGGGCGTGCTGAGGAAAATAAGAGAAACGATATCTCGATTCCGTGACGCTCTCTCGCCTCGTGTTACATCACCGCGACGCGTAATTCGCGCCGACGGTCGTAAACTGCAGGTAGCGTCGCCCGAGGGAGAATCGCGCGCGTGGGGGAGTTCTTAAAACAAATTCATGCCACCCCCGCGAAGCCGAGCGTCCAGCCACTCTCTCACACGCCTCTCTCCCGGCATATTCCCCATATTTGCTCGCGGCGGATGTCGGCTTGAATTTTCGCGGAGGCTGAACACACACGCACACCGGGCCGGGCGAAAGGGCCGCTAAGGATGAATGTTTCGGGAAGGAACAGGCCTCCGGGGCCTCGCGCGGAGGCACGCAACACGAGAGAGAGAGAGAGAGAGAGAGAGCACGTACGGGCTGCGACGATTAATATTAATCCACGGGGAAGGAGGCAACATTAATATCAATGTGGAGTATACGGCGGCGCGAGAAGCGGCGGAGAGAGCCGGGCGCAGAAAATCCCACGCGGAGCGCGCGACCCCGCGCGCAGAGCATTGCGGGAAACGGCAAGTTCCGCGGTAGACTTGATGAAGTCGGAAATGGTAATTTAGGAGACCCGTTGTTGCCGACAATGGCTGCCGTTGCGAGCTTCCGAGGCACCCGGGGCAAGAACCGCGAAATGCGTGAAGCCGCGCGCGCGCGCGCGCGCGCGCTCAAGCGTTAGTTTTTGACATAATTATTCCGGCGTCAATTGACGTCGTAATTCGCAAGCAGCTCTATTTGCGGTCCGTCTGTCGCGATTGTATCGGCGCGATGCGTCGTCGTCGTCGTCGTCGTCGTCGTCGTCAAATTGTCGTCGCGACACCGACAGTTTCGCACTCGCGATGCGTCGGACGCGCGGCACGTCGCGTCGCGTCGGGAAACGCGAGCGTCTGAATTATTACTTTTGCTCAGTAGAGCGATGTTTGAATAGGCAAGCTGGGAACACAATGCAGTCTACTAAATTTCTACAGAGCGATCTTGAATTCGTAATGCCGCCTTTCTTCGGTGTCTGTTATCAGGGCGCGTAGACCTCGACCTCTGCGAGGTTCTTGGTTTTGCGAGGCAAGCCGGCCGGCTAAGGCCGGCGAGACTGTTTTGTTTTCATTAGCACGGGCTGTTTACTCGCGCGCGACAAGCTTAAGACGGAGCCTCGATATTTGTGCCTGTGCGCAAAAACTGTATTTGCACAAGTCTCACAAAGCGGAAGCGACCGCTCGCCGAGAAATCCGCTAACTTCGCGGAAAGAGAGATGATGATTGGATAGCAAAACGTATCGTAACCCTCTTAGAGGAGTCGACGACGAGGAGGACGTGATTCTCCTTCAATCTCAGTTATCGTTCAATCTGCCCGGCGAGTCTGCTCCGAGCGTAACTTGAAAAAATACGAATTTATTCATGAGGCCTATCGCGCCCAGTCTTTATCGATTATGGCGACTCGCTCTCGAACCGTTTTCTTTCTTCCGACTCCGACTATCATGGGGGCGTGATAGATTATTTCCAGCGCGAATCTCCGGAGTCGAGCGAAGGACTTCGCGAGAAATGCGGTTCGCGGCTCGCGAATCTCGCGTTCAGACTTCGTTCGAGAGGGGAGGACTATCGATATCTAATGACGCGCGCAATGATCTTAGCGTAATCGAGGTAAAGCACCGAGAGATGTTCCGCAATTCATCGATCAGTATCCCGAGCATTTCCCGTGCGAATAGCGGCACGTGGTGCGAGCGAGGACGGACATTTCGAAAACGCAAGTCGGCGGGATCAAGTTAAGCTGACCGTCGTTACTCTTAATAGAATGCTGTTTTCAACCCTTCCGCGGGAAAGCGGGAATACACCACCGTGGTATTAATAATACTTAGCCAGTGGGTTCGCGCGTTATTAAATCAGCCGAGCCGTGTTGTCCGCCCCGAGGAAATAAGTCCTTCCGCCTCCGAAATGCATTTCGAGACGTCGCCTCGGAGACGGGAACCGCTCGACCGCCCGCTGCGTGTTGTAATAAATAATGCACGGCGCATCTTTCAGGACGTCTGACTTATGACGGATGCCTCCACTTCGCAACGGCGAGGGCTGCGAGCTCGGGTGCGCTTCAACGTACCGGTCGTGTCTCGAGTCCTTTCATGGAATTTCGTTGTAACGTAGAAGCGCGCGTATAACGCGCGTCGGCTCGATTATTAGAAACGCACGAAAAGTGCGACAGATCGCAAAATAAATTGCTCGCATCTTAATTGACCTCTTTCTCCTATATTCGTCAAGTTGTATACTCGTATCCGTTTCAGTGTTATTTTCAGTGTTTTAGATGTATTCGCTTCTCTTGCAATTTTACACTTTTGTCGATTTGTATTAGGTTGGTGCTAAAATAATTGCGGTTTTTGTCATTTTTAGTTTGGCGCCGGTTTCTCTAGTTACCATTACCTTTTCCAGAATTCTACCTTGTAAAAATATGCGAACTTGTTTCCCGTTGGGAGAAATGTGTGCAGATCAATGGTTTTTATTTTCATTAATAAACATAATTTTTAACCGATATATGCATCTTTATACTCGACATATAAAAACCACAATTATTTTTGCACCAATCTAATATAATCCAAAATGGGTAAAAAACACACATGGTGATTATCATATTTCTCTATAGAACAATTAATAGCTAAAACAGAGAGAGAGAGAGAGAGAGAGAGAGAGAGAGAGAGAGAGAGAGAGAGAGAGAGAGAGATCGTGTAATATTTTATATCGCAAATTTCGGACGCGTAACGATGGCGTTTCTGTGGCGCAGTTAAATCGGCCGAATCCACTTTGTCAGACAATAAAATCCTGTGGTTGGAGTGAATCGTTGGGAGAAACGTCGATGAAACGTACACGTGGCAATTACCTTCCCCCATAAGGTGAAAATCAACGACCAGAATCACCGAAGCTCGCGCACTCTATGTCGCGGCCTTTAAAAGCGTAACAATGTTGTCTCTGACAACAGGCTAAGTCGATGCGATCTGTTCCGTCGGGGAAAAAAGAGAGAGAGAGAGAGAGAGAGAGAGAGAGAGGGAGAGAAAAATAAAAGAAAATTGTGCGATTATACCGAACTGTTGTCGATACTTATTGCCTGGGCGAATTGCTCGAGGAAACGTCGATATCCACTGGCGTGTATCGAGGTGCTCTTCGGCAAGTTCGTCTGGAACGGCACAACCGTCACCATCGAACTGTCACAGCGGATTCCTGCCTCACCCCCCGGTCCCCTTTTCTCGTCGCGCGACCGGCTGCACTTCGCTACTAGAAAAGTAGAAAGGAACGTCTCGCTCGTAGGGCGGGCTGAATCTTTAAAGAAGGCGCAGTTAGTAACCAGAGAAGTACAAATGGCTAGCGCCTTCGCCCATCGATTATTCACGCGGGGTCACGTTAAATATGTACGCTTCCACGGGGATCGAGCAGCCGACCGGGATGCCGAGGGGGTGGCTTCCTCGACGGCGGGACTATGGAGGGGGGCAAGCGAGTTTCACAGTCGGCTGTCTCTCTCGCAACGCGCCTTGACGCCACCATCTCTCCGCTCCCGGAAACCTAGCGGAAACCCCGTCCCTCTGCTAAAAACGAGGGGCCGATCTACCCTGTCGGTCTGTGTGCTCGGGGAACCGGCGAATTAAAGAACACGACCTTGACTCCGCTGACCTACATCGGGGTCAATGCACATGACGGGGTGCATATTTTCCGCGTGATCGCGCGATTAGGCGCGATGAATCGAGACTCGGCCGCGGCGGCCTCCTCGCGTCTCCTCGGCCGTGGGAACGCAGTCGGCTGATCGGAGCTCTGTGAGAGCTCTCGCTGCTACCTTTTTAATATCCGCTGTGAAACATTTCGGCAGAAGCCAGCGAATTGAACTGGGACTTCCCATCGGACGGAATGTCCGATGAATTTTCGAGAATACACCCGTTGACAGATAGGAACTTTTCTGTTGAATTTCTCACACTCTACGTATTTAATCGTATCACTGTTTCATCATAGCGAAGTATTAAGTTTCAACTGAACGAGTAGACTCCACTCTATTGAGTATTCTTCTCTCGTATTTTGCCGCTTGCGGGAGATAAAGTTTCGCGCGGAGACCGTACTCCTTGGAAGGTTGAAATTGAAATTTTGCGAGACTGTAGTCCGCTCGGCGATCTCGCGTTATTCGATTGAACGTTAATTGCCCGAGTCAACTCCTTCACCTATAATAATCGTATGAGACTCGCGGTCTCGGAATTCGGGCCAAACATAAGAAACACGAGTCAGGCTTATAGTATGTATATCGGGCTAAATGTGAGAAGAACGGGTAAGATTTATCGTATTCGATTTTGCGAGCCAGATACATAGGAAACGCAAGTGAGACTTGTGGTTCAAATTTCACGTGTTCTGGTCAATGCTCTGCATCTGTGATTTGCGTTTTGCGACTTGCGATTTATGTAGACTTACAGATGCAACTTTATCAGCGACTCTGGCACACGCTGACGCGACTTAAATCATGGTGCAACGGGTTCATAAAAACATTCACCTTCGAGCCAGTTAAAATTCGCTCGAAATTAACATCGGTGTGACTAAAATCTGCTTCGTGCCATCGAACGGCGGATTATTGCAATCTCTTATCGCGTCGGAGCACGCGTTCGCCGGCGAGTTATGGTGATCGTTATCGGCGTTAATTCCACCAAATAAACGTGTCTGAGGACACGTATGTACGAGCCGCCGCGTAATCCCTGTCCCGACGAGCCGAGCGAGTAGTCGTTAAATCCATCTTAGGCATCTGCGACAATCTGCCGTGCGTTTACCTCTTCTCTCCCTCCCTCCCCCCTCTCTCTCTCTCTCTCTCTCTCTCTCTCTCTCTCTCTCGGCCTCGGCGAAGTCAAGAAGATTTGTAGACCCTTCGGAGGGTGTGCACTCGTGTTTAAGTCCTCGCGAGCAGAAAGCACCGGCACTAAAATCGCACGCGCATCTTAAGGGTGGATTTCAGCTGCGCAGGAATGCTACCGCGCACTTTATCAAGGTCTATTACCGGGAGCGTGTGGTGGAGTCGCGTGTGCGTATCGAAAGCTCATGCGCCGACTGCGGGAGCAATGATCCTGCGTAAGAATAGGAGGAACTCGACCGGCTTGCCAGGATATTTCTTCCGAGTGCTCGGCACGGCACGAAGTCAAAATCGCGTGCAAAGCCCCGCTCGTCGAAATTGATACCGTCGGCTTCGGGCCAGCCGTGAGCGCAGATTGACGTTATCGACTATCTGATATCTCGAGGTACTCAGCCACCTTTCGGTATCTTCTCTCGCGCGTCAACGGGGATCGACTGTTGACACGCCGACTCGGCTCTAGCGCTCTCAGAGCCATTTATAATTGATCGGTCAAGCGAAACGCGCTTCGACTTCGACGCGCTGCTCCCTCACAACGGAAATCTCCCAATCCGAAATTCATTTCGCGGCGGATGCGGAGTGTCTCTCTCGAGCTAGTTAAAGTTTAAGAATGCGAGCCTGAGCGCCTCCTCCGCGCCGGTGCGTTTCATCACGGGGACTGCGGATCTCGGGCTTAAGCCACCGTACGATTCGCGCGTAAATCCACCTCCCCTTGGTCACCCCCTTGTGCTTCCCTCTCGTCGGTGCGCGTAAGCGCAGAAGACTCGAACGTTTATATCAGCCCCCGGTGGCGGCGGCGGCGGCGGGGGTGGCGGGGACGGGAAAGCCGGCGGAGGTAGGGACTGCCGAGATAGAAGAGTCGAGATTTGCAGCTTCTCCAGCTGGGAATTATACACGAGGGTAGATCCCTTTGGGCAGATAGCCGCGACAAATTTCAAGAAAAATATGTCCCGCCCTCTCCTCCCCTTCGCTGTCACGTCCACCCTAGACAACGTCCTTCCTCTCGCAGCCCGGCTTCGCGGCCGCGCCATATAGCGGGACGAACGCTGATGAGAAAAATATCTAAACGTAGATCAACCGCGGGCAACTGTCTCGTTAAACTGCCAAAGTGCTCCGGACATGGGCATTACGAGGCATCGAAGGGGGCCAGGACCCCGCCATGACGAGGTCTCCCCGGACGAGATGAAGATGAGGAAGGAGAGATGAAAGGCGGCGCGAAGACGTCAGACGGAATGGCAGGCTTCAGGACGAATTTGCGAGTCGTCTCGAGTCGTATCTGCAGCGTATACGCAGGCCGTCCCGCGCGCGTTTCAACCCCAAAAGACCCGAGGGGTCGACGAAATAATATTATCACGAACGTGTCCTCTGACACGTGGATTATATAAATAACAACGGAAGGAACAATTAAGAGAGCGCATGCCCCGTATCATTAAAGCGAAACAGCGAACGAGCCGAATGAAATAAAAAAGCGAACCAAGATATCGATAACGAAATCTATGGGTATCTATGGGTCCTTCGAGTTGCTGATTATGAATCTGATGTCAGATTTTAAAAATTCAAGATGGCAGGTGCAACATGGCGGACACACATAGTGGAAACAATCGTTTACTTTTATTGGAACTGTTATATTGTGGTTTTTTGGCTAGCTGATTGCGAATTTTCTATTAAGTTTTCGAAAGTAATTTTTTCAACGACAATTTTCAAGTGGAAAAAGTATTCTTTTTATTGCTTTTTCATAAAAAAATATCAAATTCAAATTGATACCTTACATGACGCATAAAGGATAACGTGATAGTTTTATTTGTTATATTTAGAAGCTTATCTTGCCTCCATTGGCTGGATAACTTTTTCATCTTACCTTGACTGGCTGGATAACATTTTTATCTTGCCTTCACTGGCTGGATAACATTTTTATCTTGCCTTCATTGGCTGGATAACTTTTTCATCTTGCCTTCACTGGCTGGATAACATTTTTATCTTGCCTTCATTGGCTAGATAACTTTTTCATCTTGCCTACACTGAAGGTAAATGTAAATCTGACAGAAATTTCGCAATCAACTAGCCGAAAAAACCACAACATAACAGTTATAATAAAGGTAAATAATTGTTTTACTATTTGTGTCCGCTATATTACATCCGCCATTTTGAATTTTTTAAATCTGACATTGAATTCGTAACAAGCAACTCAAAGAACCTATAGATACTGAATTTCGCAAAAATTTGTGCGATAAAATGTTATTAGTGTCAAACTTAGTAGGTAGTGACTACTTTGATCCTCTGCATCTCTGAAACCAATACTCAATGTAAAACTTCTTTTTCCGATTAATGTCTTATCATGAGCTATCATTTCGCATAAAATTTAATTTAAAAATCGGGAACTGGAAAACGGGCACTTTTTCGGCGGAGGTTCTTTCGGACCTTCTCAGCTCCCCCCTTCGGCATTATAATTCTGTCCGCGGTGATGTGAGACGAAGGCAAACGCGGCTGACCGAAATTAGCGACAGGCGACGCAGCCGCAAGCGGCAGCAGCCTGTGGAAAAATGGCCGAGCAAGGATCAGCGTGACGACGACACGCGCGGCTTCAGCGGGCACAAGTGTAGAAGGATGTTAATAAGTGTCTGGTGCAATCATAACTCTTAATAAGCGAGGCAAGCAGCGCTCTTAATGGCGCTTCGCCGACTCGTAACTCGGCGGAGTGCACTTTCGTGTTTCGGACGGATAGTCGGTCTGGCGCGTCCATATGAGCTTCTCGGGAATACAATCAACTCGTTTGGAGGATACGTCGCGACTTGTCCCACGTTTCGGCGAGGCCACTGGGACCCTCGTCCTCGGCGCGGCGCGGCGCGGCGCGGCGCGGCGCGGCGCAACGCCGAGACGAGAGCGACGCGCGGAATAATCTCTCAGCGCGTTCCGTCGCCGCCTCGGCGGAGTGATTTCGTCGCGGCGCGTTGCCGGCAGGTGGGATTTATCATCGACCGTTAAAGCACTCTTCCGTTCCCTCCTCTTCAGCCGCCTTCCGCCCTCCGCCGCCGCAAGTCGCAACAGCTGTACGGGAGCTTGTCGGATCGTTGATGTCGACGCGAAAATTGCCGCGAAGGAAAGAAACTTACGACGACACGCGGCCGGGCATGTGTTAAGCGTGAAACACGTAATTGCGTCCGGCAGGACGAAGACACGGAACTTCCGTGCGATATCTGGCGCACGATTGTATCGCGCGAGTGAAACAGAGACGAGCTCGTTTCTCGGTGTCTCTCTTTCTTCAGAAGGAAAACTGCGCGCGGTGAGAAGTACGGCAGAAACACGATATTTTGCCGTAGGAAATTTGCATTTGCAAAACACTCAGGCAATGATACCGATTACGCCGAGATCATACCGAGTCCCTTTTTGTTTTTCTTCGATCTGAGAATTATTCGCGTTCGTGTTGTGATATTTGATTAGATAACTGCTGGTAATTCAAGAAACAAACCGCTCGACATGGCCGGACGACAGGACGTCGACGTCGTGACACACGATTGACATGCGTTTATATATGTATTTTCATTTTATCTGGCGAAATATGTTCTCCGTTAAAACTCCGTGGAAAAAAACACACTTATATCGAAATATCGAGAAGTCAGTTTAGCGCATCAATAGAGAAAAGTAATTAATAAGAATAAAATAACAGCCGATGCTATTAAATATGCGCTGAATATCAGCGTCTGACTTGGCGCGGTAATAAGTCGCGAATTGGAACGGAAAAAATTTAGTACATTATTTCTCATGCTTTTTCCAGCAATCTCGACGCAGCCGTCGCCGCCGGCTCCTTTCGGCCGGGCGGTACGACGCGAGAGAGCGTGCTATATTTCGCCATTTGTTTTTCCAAATTGCGCCCTGAATAATTCATTACGCCGCCAAGTATGAATTTATATTAAAAGTCTCTCCTTCGCGAATAATTGCAGTCACGCTCCTCGTTGGCGACGCATGCGCGACTAAACAGAGTACGGAGAGAAAATGCGAAAAAACTCGTTTAATCGCGTCCCGACCTTATCGACGTCTCGGCGAAATGTAACTTGCTGTTCACGTTATTCTCGCGTATAATGTTAAAAAAATATTTATAGCGCGAATCCGCTCGGAGGCTGCGAGGAATCGATTCGTCACACGGCTCTTCGAATCAGAATAAACCGCATGACGAACCGCATTTCCGATAAATTTTATCGCAGCAACATAATAAAATAGTAAAACAGGGAGGGGGGTGTAAAGTGCTCGTTAAAAGTTAATAATTACGTACGTAGCGACCGCTGTACAATTATGCTTCGGATTTCACGTGCATTTCGGCGCACACGGTGAAATTCTATCGTAAACTTCCGCGATGGCGGTGCTAAAAACTCGCAAAGGGTCGCTCGGAGGGTCAGTTTGTCCGATCGCTCCTTACAGCGGAATTCGTTGGACGTGATCGGTTAACGGTTAGCGGCGGAGGAGTCACCCTTCCGTAAAGCGTGCATACCCCGCTACTCCTTATTACTTCTGGCAAGAGCGCACTACGTCATCCGTCGACACTTATTGACCTCCGAAGGCCTCGAACTGAAAAGTAGGCGCGCGCGCGCGCGTCCGCGCCATTTATTACTCGTCGGCTCTCCGCCGGCTGCGTGCACGCGTGTGCGTCGCGACGCTACGGAAAGTCCAGCCCACCCCCGCGTTTGTTTCGGTAGGCCGAGCGAAAGGGGGATGAAAAATTGCTGCAAATTTTTGGCAACGCGTGCTCGCTCGCCTCGGCCTATCCCTTCGTTCTGCAGCCTACACTTAATAAAAGGGGGCTTGATCCTCGAGTGGCCTCCGAAAAAATGTTCAGCCTCCGCGCGCCTCACATATGTACGGAAAATACACGCATTCCCGCGGCGCTCTCTCGCAACCCGCCACGCGGACAAATTGCATTACGCGGCGCGGGGGCGCCCGGGCCGTATATACGTGTCTCCCGCCGCACGGCGCACGGACGCGGACACGTGTGATACATCGGATTACCCGGCGATGACGCTCGCCGTATTTCACTCGTTATCGATCTCGACGCGTCTTAATTTGCACCTCGCAAAATTCGCCGGCCGGCTGTCGCGTCGCGCGAGCGGATTTCGGCTCGACAACCCGCCGCAAACGAGATTGTTTTCTCACCCCCGTCGGGGAATAACCGATCCGAGCTGGATTCGTTTATGCGATGGTGCACTGTGTCGCCCGTGTTTCTTCCATTCCAAAGGTCGCAAAGGTACATCGCACGTCGAATGTGAGTCGTGAGCTCGAATGAGCTTTTAAATTAGCAAGAGGTCGCTTTGCGGCACAGCTTTGGAACTGATCGTCACGGAGACAGTTACGTCACACACACGGAGGAAGGTTTTAGCTTTGTTTCGTATTGCTAAACTGTACTGACTTACACTGATATTTTCTTCTTTTCTTTCTCAATTGTTTGTCTTTTAGTTTCGTGAGTGCGCGCCAGTTTAGCGATGAAAAACAAACCTTTTCACTGGACAATACGCTACGCTATGTCGCGTAATTGGGGTATGCTCATACTAAAGTACAAATTTGTGTGTTACAACAATCAGTGATTTGTTTAAAATTATTTAAAACGTCATCGACATCAAACATATCGTTTTAACTTTGCAATATGAAAGTTAGACAGTACCTTCAAATGTACATAACTAGCCGGGCAAGCCAAGTATTTTTTCAGTTTACGAAAATTAATATTTATTTAATGTTTATCTTTCGGAACAATTTTCGCATGAATTTTACCCACCTATATGCTTTATAATACTATGCCACGACGTTATTAATGCTACCATAAAACATTACTCAAAGTATAATATATAGATTATTTCACGTGACAATTTTGTTACATAATTCGGAAATAAAGAGAATATGAGCAAGAAGAACGCGCGCAACGTTCCTATCTCTTAATTGCTTGTAATCTGCGCAAGCCCGGCTTCGTATAACTAACCGGGATTAAGTCCAATTCGTTTATCAGTCGCATAGAGATATGCAGTGAGCGACGTGTATAAAGCAGCCGTAGGAGTGCTGGCGTGCAGGCGCGCGGATTAAGTCGTGCTCCCCCGGAAAATGTCGCAAGTCTAGCTAGACTAAGCAAGAACACACGTTCTTAACGCCCGAAAGCAGACGATCATTTTACTTCGTCAGTCGAGTTAGTTACGGGATCTGCGTCTAAACGGCGCAGTATGCGTCGGTTTAAAGCCACTGAAAAACTTTTCGCCGCTCGCGCCTTCTTTACGACCGAACTATTCGATTCACTTTCCTTCTGTTCCAGCTGCACATTAAACACTCTGCTTTTTAAGTCTCTATATATTCCAACGCTGTCTTGATTGCATTCCTAAGAGGCTCTTGGAACGATTTATTGCACGCCGTGCTTTCACCGAGGAAAGTAGCGTGTTCTGACAATAAAATATCACTCACTAATCTTGATCACCATTGCTTGTGTTGTTATGTATGTTAAAATAAGAATAGGAGGCACAAATTTTTTTATGCATATCTTCCCACACGTTTAAAAGTTGAAACAATTCTTCACAAGTAATTCGATCAAATCAAGTATGAAGAGGATGTCTTCGAGATTGTGCGAAATATACGAGAAAATATCTTAGATAAAAAAGTGTTGTATAATAATTCTGCGTTCAAATTTCTGAAAAGTATCTAAGTATATAATTTAAAAGAGCATGAAATATCACAACTTTTCAGTCTGCAGCATTTTCTTATGCCACATGTTCATTCATACTAAGTTCTAATGAATTTTCTTCGAAGAGTTCTCTAAACGCAGCCTCTAAACATGCGACGAAGCAAATAAGACGACAAATAAGGAAATACATGTCCCATTTTTAACTCTAACGTAAGCAATGATCATCGAGACCGGCGAGGGGCACTTCCTCGTGCGTATACGTCTTCGTAAAATTTATGCGCATCATTTTCTTAAGTGTGCTGTAAATGTACGTATCACGAGAGAACGAGAGAAGCGACGAGTGTAAAATATGTAAAATCAAGTCGAATAACATGAGATACGACGGAAGGGGCGATACGATGCGTCGACAATAATAATTTGTAGTTTCTTCCTCCTTCGAGAGCACTTGCACTCGACTCTACGACGATATACACGCGCCAGACAGCCCTTAACAACATTCGAGAATCCATCGAGACTCTTCAAGGACCACCGTCACGTACATTTTAAGACCGTGGCGTCCACGTCTAAAAGCAGAAAGTCGCGAGTAGTGGAACGACGTTTATCAAAAATGCATGAGGCCCTTCGTTTGCGCGACTACGACAACCACTACTACGCCGACGACGACTACGACGACTACACGACGATGTACGAGTTAGCTAAAGCGTCTTCGTACGTCGTCGATGGTCCCGAGGCCATCGCTCATACATAGACGAATGAAGAGTGGCGGGAGGGGGAGGGAGCAGCCAGAGGGGTACACTCGAATTTCCGTGATGTCTGGTCCGACAATACGCCGCCTGGTCTAAACGGCTGTTCATTCAATGGCTCCGCCGGGCGAGACTCGATAAACCTCCTTGTCCTGTTCCTGACTCTCTTGCTCATAAACTCACCCCGGGGTGATCCCTTCCGCGTGCTTTCCTACGTCTACCTCGCGCTAGGAGATTCTACTAGGGCCGAGCGTCTCAAAATGTTTTTCCTCGGATGAAAGGCTGACCGGCGCGCGTGATGGACGGGTTCAGTGCTTTCCTATTTCTTTTATTGCGGCCTTTATGCAAATTGCGCATTTGGATGTGTATTTATGCGCCGCCAACACGAGGGATTTAGTAAGTCTTCCCCGTCTCTTATCTTTCGACGAAATAATACATATGAACCGCGTCGAAAGTGAAAAATGGTCGGTTCATACCGCCGAGAGGGATTCTGCACGACTAACACAAAACCGAAGCTTTTGTATCGGAGACGCCGAGAGACGATAATTTTCCAGAAAATTTCATGAGGACAAGTGATTGAAAATCTAGAAATTCTTGGACATTCGCGTGAAATGGGCAATTCTTTGGTAAATTTTAAAAGCGGGGCTTATCTAAGGAAGGAATTCTAATTTACGGTTCAGTTAATATATTTAGTGATATTGATAATGAAGAAGCGATAAAAATACCGATTTCGATATCTCTATCATCTAAATTTACTATCGTCGCATACAACAATACGTGTACATGCGATTTCATTGGTTGGATTGATATTTATTCTGCGTAGAAGTTTTCCGAATTTTCCAAATATGGCATGGATTATGATTACCATTCGCAGATTTATCCCAAAATTGGTTACTCGATTACAATACCAATTGAGAATCGACATAGAAATATTATAAGAACTTGAATTTTGTTTTCAATCGGTACTTAATGTAAATACAATTTTATGATTCAAGTGATTTTGACAGTTCGCGGTTGTGATCGTCAGTTGTCATTATATGTTTTGACAGTTTGTAATATATAATATTATGTTATATAATCAAAAGTAGTGAGCGTCCCTGTTTCAGCAGAAAAGTAGAAGTAAACGTTGAAAAAGGAAGAAAATTCCAATGTGGAACGAAAGCCAGGAAAAATATTGGGAAAATGTTGGGTTTTCTACTGAAATTCGCATATTCGGAAAATTACATTTCTAACCGGAATTTGCCTGGGATTTCAGGAAATCCAACTCGAAATCTCAATTAAATCTCAAGAAATTTTTTCTAGCGGGATCTAATCTCAGCTGTAATTAATCCTTCGGTCTGACAATACCGCTTTTCAATCACATCCCGTTTACCTATAAGTCGCTGTCGACCAGCCAACCAAACTCGGAGTTTTCGAGAGGAACTTCTAGCGTCTCGTGGATATCGACGGCCTCTCTTTCGTAGCATGCGAGCTTTCAATTCACTTCCGCTGTCCAAGCTCGACGGCATGGACTGTCAGATGCAGACTTCGTCCAGGTTTTCATGAAATCTTTTCCATAGAAAATCCTCATCCCATTTCAAGAACCATCCAAAGTCCCGGAAATTTTCATCCGTAGAGGCGATCGTCTCCTCCGCCGCCTCCTCCTTCTCTTTCTCCGCTACCTCCGCGCATTTAAATTCCGAGAAAGCGAGCCCCGCAATACTTTCACTGATTTCACGCGATCCGTGGCGCGCCGGTGAGCTTTTATGAAGTCGCTGCCTTCAATATTTCATTGCTTTCGTTATTCTTCCCGTCTTTCTCCTGTCAGGCGAAGTAGAACGGTACTTTCAGTCGCGACGAACTTTTGCTAGAACTTCGCTAGAAGACGTGCGAATGCAACGTTCCACGAGTCCTCCAAGTAGAAAATTATTCTATTTATACGTTAACAGTCCCAACCATACTTAATTAAGAAGTTTCAAACATGTGCATGTCGATCTTTTTTTCGAGAATCACGCGGAATCACGATCTTCGAATATTGCAGCGAGATATGCGAATATCTCACAATCAGTTCGTAAAGTCGCGGCCGAATAAGGCTATAAAAAAGTAGCGAGATTCTTCGTACGAGGTCGCAAGCCTGCGCGCAACGCCGAAGCTCACGAACAGTTTCATTTTTATGCCTCATGACGCGAATAGGGCGAGGGGACAACTCTGACGATCGGATTGATGGCGCACGGTTGTATCGGCACGCACGCATTCGCATTGGCTCGCAAAATGAACTCTGTCCTCTCTCGTTTTCTTCCCTCGTCTGTCGTTTCGGCCTGGCAGGCACTCACATTGATTTGTTCGCAGTTCCTGGTTTATAGTCTCGCTTTACCCCGGCACATCGGCCACTCTCGTATTAGAGCCGATAAAAATCATCCCTTCGCCCGCCTCCCGGCTTCTTTTCGGGGAGCCGTTAATTCAAATCGTTCAATCGCTCTGAAAGGGCCGGATCTCACGGTTACGTGCTCGACCACCGCTTAACGGTGTCGAAGAGGAAATAAGGAGTCCGCACCGCTCACCCTTCATAGGCTTATGAGTCTTAATGCGAGGAAAGAAGGGAGATTTTTGCGGAAGGACTCCGTAAGAATCCGAAGGATTCCGCAAGAATAACTTATCGGAAAGTGATATTTTCATAGACCCAACTTTGTCAGTGTGTTGCACTCATTGTGCTGAGAACCGTCGCGCGCGATAGCGATCTCTTTAGTAGCATCCATTCCACATTTGTTTCACGATAGTTTGGAAGTTTCTCACGGTCGGAAAGATCTTCAACGATCGTTCCCGCCAAAGCGCAGAATTCTAACGACGCGCATATTGCTCGTTGCCGAAGTAATAATACAAAATAAGAATCGCGTTCACGGAGCAATTTACGGAGTTATATTGATTAGATAAGCGGAGAAAGGCCCAGGATAAAGCAATCTGCGCCGGCGTTAATTAGTCATCCGAGACGGTCCAACGCGATGAATGATTTAGTGAGCCGATCGCGCGCTTCACAAAGAGGTTTCCCGTGTTCCGGAGTCCCGGTTATGCATATTGCAGGAACGTGCCCGTCATTCAAAATCCTCTCCCCACGCGATTACGCGGGTTGTACTCCCTTTTTAATGCAATATCAACTCGACGATAAACGACGATTTTTTGCCGGGGTCGCCATTGTTTCCGCGCGAAATTCGCTGGCATAGCTTTTTGCCGATCGGTCGAGTACACGCGCGATACAGTCGATAATTGAATTTCATCACACGCTATAAAGCTAAACGGCAGTTCCTGCCCTCGAGAGAGAGACAGGCTTCGTCCTGTCTCTCTCTCTCTCTCTCTCTCTCTCGCTCTCGGCTTAGAGAATCCCCGCCAACAAAAGAGCTATGTGTGCGCTTCCGATAATCCGGGAAATTAAATCTTAATTATCAAGACGACCGCTTTGGCATTGACGATCGATGCGTCGAGATATCCTTCGACAGGCTTCGCGAATTCGCGTGCGTACACCGCGCAATTTTTGGAAGTTGCGCAATAGCCGGTGCGAAGAAGTCGCGAAGCAGTTCCAGAAACCGAATTCTCGCATCTGCCAGACACCTAGGCGATCCCAGACGGGTCTTACCTCCCCCTTCCCCGCGCTCCCTCCCATCTTTGTCGTTTCACTTTCCTGCAAAGTGCAATTTCGCCCCGCGCTCCCGCCGCCGCGCGCGTCGCATCGGCAGCCAAGCAGTACCAACAGCATTATGCAAATGAGACGGTTCCGCCGGCACGCAAACGTTGGAACCCCATTCAGGATACCACCCCATCCGTCGCGAGAACCGAGGTTTGGCTTCTGTCGGAGCGTACCCCGATAAGGTCCTGGTGAAGAGAAGAAGAAAACGGCGGCGGCGGTGGCGGCGCGAGGACGCGGGGCGGCCCCCGGGGACTCTTTGTAGCGTTTCGATTTTTCAAACGGCCGTCGGAAAATGAAGGCTCGATAGATATCTCACGAGAGTGTTACCTGAGATAGCGCCATTCGACACCCGGGGGGATTTCTGAGTCCGCTGCAGCTCCCCGGCTGAGAACTGACGAGTTCGGTCGGATGTCTTTTCACCGTTTTCGATTCGTTCTATCAGTTATCCGATAACACCGGGGAGCCCCGGGCGCGTTTAATCGCGCCTCATAGCGCCGACAAAATGGCGCAACGGCGACGCAATGCGATCGTGCGCGATCTAATCCCGACGATATGACCCGCCGAGATTTCGATAGTATAATTTCCGCAGTACAACAGAGAGAGAGAGAGAGAGAGAGAGAGAGAGAGAGCCTCGACGTCGGTAAATATGAATCGCGCCGCGATTCTCACGTCGGCGAGGAAGAAGACGGTAAATGCGACGTCAGTCAGTCAGTTAGTTGCGCTTCTGTGAGTTTCGTGAGAATCGAGCGACTGAACCGACGCGTGGCACCGAAGCTGCATGCTGAGACGTGCAATTTGGGAAATTGTGCGTCGTGATGCGATCTTTCTCTTGAGAATCGCAATGAATGTGATGTATCGCACCGCAGCTGTGTATCGCAAACGCGACTTGCAATCGTGAGCAATTCCATATCACAAGTGCGCAATTTCTCCAACTCGCCAACTCGATTTTTAACCCTCTGATTGGTAAGTTGAATTTTACCAAAGTGCTTGAGCTGGCGAGAGGAAGATGGATTTTTAAAAATTCAGCAATGTCGCTAAAATTTTGTGTCGAGTTTTTGAGGTCACTATCTACGGAGATGAGACCAAAATTTTTCAAGTTTGAAATGCTTGATCCAGTGTGACGACAAAAAAATCATATTCTTATTTCATCAAAATAAAACTCGACATGTTACGAAAGAAGTTAAAATAATGGAAATACACCACATATTTATCTAAAACTCACAAAGTAATAAAATATCGAAATAATGAATAAATATAATTTCTAATGATAAATCATATATGTGCATAACAGTTCGTTTTGTTGATCTACGTTGATCTGAGGAGCCATCATTTCGAAATTTTGGTTTTAAAATTCATCATTGAAGAGAGAGACCTGAATTCCTAAGATACATTTCAAAGTTTTTATAAGACTTTCACATTCTCCCCAATTTTGGGTCTGTCGTCTTACAACCGCCAATCGTAATTTTGCAATTAAAAATTTCACCAGGTCTACCCTAAAAAATCTTTGAATACTAAATTAAAAAAATATTACAGTACTGTATACTAGATGCATTATTGCGTTTTCGCCAATCTGGGCCACATTTCGCGCACTCAGTGTTGTGTTTCGGCCCCGATCATATGCGATTTTAAATCGCATGCATTTTTGCGTTTGAATCACAGGGGCTTTGCGGTAAGAATCCAATCGCGTGTCGCATTGCGCACTCGAGCAAAGAAAATCGCAGTTTTCCCGATAAATTTCCAAATCGCATCTTCAGCTGCACGTAGCAAGAGGATGAACGGTTATGTGGCCGCGGAAAGCAGCAGGGTGATATGCCGTGTCCAACCGGCGATCCAACCGACGTAACCAGCTTCGTGGCGACGGCGGCGGCGGCGGCGGCGGCGATAACTTTTCGAATCGGGCGAAAAAGCTTAACCCCTTTCTCATTTCGGGCCATTTCCCGTCGCGTGCTCGTCGTTGCAATTTAATTGCATCCGGCGTCCAATCGCGGAAAACTTTTCGTCGGGCAGACTCAAGCGGGAGAGACAGAACGACGGGGAATTATAGTAGCGCAGGCGTTGCGGGGCCGGGCAAGGCGAGGTGGCGGTGCAAGGGGGGAGGAAGGAAGGGGAGCCCGGAATAGCGGAGCACAGCGGAATAAGTGATCGATTCCTTGATAATTACGTTAACGCGGACGTACTGGCGAGCCGATCAGCCGCGAATAACGTAATTATGGAGTCGCATTACTGCACGCACGCGCGGGGGTCAGCTGCGGCCCCCGCTTCGTTCCCCACGTCCCGGCGAGATTTCGTTTTTTCGTCCCTCTCGCGCCGCCGGCCACGCGCGCGAACGGGACACCGTCAAAGGATGTAAGTCAGCTTTGATCAGTGGCTCATTTCATTTGCACGTACACTCGGCGGCGCGAGGTCAACCCCCGCAATCTTGCCCCCGCGCAATTATCGAAAACGCGGCGGCGTTGCGGCGGCGGCGCGTGACGATGGCATTGGCGAGCGACGGTTCCGTCGACTGCCAGGCGACGCGAACGGAATGTTGCTCGCTCGCAGCTTATTCGGGCGCGAGACTTTTCTCCACGACTTGACGAGACGAGTCGGGCTATTGCGTGCCGCGCACGCAACCGCACCCCAGAACCGCGTGATCGTTATTTTCGTTGTAATGGACATTAAGCGAAATTGCATTGACAAATTGTGTGCGACGCGACTCTATAATATGAAATTTTCCGGAAATCGGCGCTGTGGGAACGGAATTACATTAAGCGCGCGAATTGACCGGCGAAAATCGCTGCCAAACGCGCGCGCGTCGCACTTTGTGCGACGGGCGATCGTTATTTTTGCTTGATTTCAATTATAATTCGGCCGTACACTGACAATTTCGCGAAATCGAGGAAACCGAGGTAATTACTTAGATAAATTAACGTAATAAAACCTGATCAGTTGCACACACACACACACACACACATACACGCGCGCACGCACGTCGGTGCGCAAATGAGGTGCGTTGAAAAAATTTCAGCAGAATCCGCCGTGAGACCACGCGAAAAACGCAATCAACGCGTGCACATTTGACATCCGAGTGATATCTGAGAATTTGTATAGGAACTAAATGACATTTTTGACGTTTCACTCGGAATTTATCGTGAAATACGCAAGGCAATGACAAAAAGTCTCTCTCTCTCTCTCTCGCTCAATCCTGCCTCCAGGCATCCAATAAGGCAAACCTCCCAATGCCATTATTTGCTGAATTAGAAATAGAATTTGGTTCATTACCACTATGTTCAGCTCAAAAGTTGGAATTGGACCGCGAGCGACAAAGGTGCGATATCGAAAAAAGAAGACAGAGGGAACCGACTTGGGGCGCCGCGTGACGTAGTTTATATTTCTCGCACCATTCGGACCTTGTTTACGCAAGCGTCATTACGGCATTAGTCAATTGATTAACGCTTCAAACGGAAAAGCCGCAAAATAGCCCATAATGACAGTGTCGCGGAGAAAGAGAGAGAGGCGACCAACCGCACGTTCGATAAATCGGAGCCTCGTTAGAGCGGCTTTATGCGCCTCACAAAAGGGAAACCGCCCCTTACCTTTGAAACCGGCGGCGGAAAAGGTACGTGTCGGCTGCGTTTGCGAATCCGCGCAATGCGTGCGTGCGTGCGTGCGTGCGTGCGTGCGTATCGCGAAATCGGCTGTGTGTCGTGCGCGCGCATCCAGTTTCACTGCTCTCGCCGAAACACGGCTCGTTTCGTATCCTTTATTACGAGTCCGAAAAAGTTGCGGGGACAGGCTAAACGTACCCGCGGACGTTAATACCGCTCAAACTGTGTGCATTCAACTTGGACCAAAATATCTCCAAAAATGTGAAAAAAAGACAGAGAGAGAGAGAGAGAGAGAGAGCGAGAGCGAGAGAGAGAGCGAGATGGATGCACGGGGGAGGGAGGGAGAAGGAAGGAGGAAAACGGAGCCGCACGGGCGAGTGCGTGACTCGTGAAATGAAAGGCGGCTGCGTGAACGGCCGTACGCAGTCGCGGTTTGGCGTGCAGTTTGAACGGTTGCAGAATAAATATATCGCGATAGAAATTAAGCGGTTCGCAGTGGCTCAATGAACAGCCGCCTATCTCACTGCGCCTCCAATTGGAGTCCCGGCCGCCGCAAAATTGCGGGGCAACTGAAACGTGGATTTCATTGCGGAGCTACACGGCCGAGAGAGCGCAAATAGTTGAGTGAGTTTAGCTAAATTTACAGTCGCCGCGGTTGGCCTCTATCCACCGCGTTTCCGGGCTTATTTGACAATTGCCGATGCTCTTCTTCGCGATTCAACGCGAGATGTCACGCGGGCGGGCGCGCGGCGGCTCGTCTATCGGTATGCGGCGCACATGGGTGCTAATTAATTCACGACGACGATCCACGTGTCAGACGGCAGCCGGGCGCGATCGCCAGGGATGATCATTTAATAATATTATACCAACCTACGTCGGAGGGTGGTGGCGGTGGTGGTGCCTCGGTATCACGCGGAGTCGGTCGACGCTCGAAATATCCGCGGAATTAAATAGCGCGCGGGAGGAGCCCGACGAAATCGATAAATCGTCCTGAAACGAAGGGGATGACCGGAGGGGGGGAAGGAGGGGCGGAGGGGGTACGGGGAGCGAGGGTGCCGTCGCGTGGTACACGTTAATGGATAATAGGATATCCGTTACGGTCCCGACCTCCACCTCCGTCCCCATCAGTTCTATTCAGTCGAGCGTATAAAGATAAACTCGATATCGCGACGCGAAAGAAACCATCTAGCGAGCCGTATAATTATTTCGCCTCCTCGAGTACTTTGCGCCGTTCTTGGGCCGAATATCGAGTTTGCGCGACTGAGGACGAGCGAACGGGCGCTCGGCGTTAATGAAGCTCGATGTCGCGATCGACAAGGCGGTGTTCACGTCGCGCGGAAAGTGCGGAGATATATTCGCTCCTCTCCCGTCCCTCTCCTCCCATCTCGGCTAGGCTTCTCATCGTCGTCGTTGGACAATCTTCGGGATCTTCATCGCGATGAAAATTCCGCTTTCACGACGATTGTGACAGTCAGGTGACCGTTGTTCATTTTACCGAAAGTAGCAAAGGTTGCTTGCAGTAGGTTGCAGTGGAATTAATCTCGCAAAGAGGGTTTCCTAAAACAATTTATTACCGACAGAAAAGGAACTGCAAGATTTTAATGATGTAAGATCAAATAAATTAAATGTCGTGTGCCAACGCTAAATGCATTCTGCGGTCATGGAATTTTGGAAATTTATTGCCGAATAAACGGGAAATATGCATCTCAAATCATCTCTCATCTTCTTCCGCCATCTTTCAACAAGTTTCCTCAAAGTGACGAAGAACGCAGAATGTTTCACCGCGATTTACGCTCTATTACATACCCAACGAATTTAAATTATTGTTAAATTATTATTGAACAAGTTTAATAGACATACAAATGAAAGAAAAATTAAAAGAAGGTAGTTGAAGATACACGAAGATTATTTCAGTTTCCTAGTAACAGAAAAGTTTCACCGTACCTCGACGGTAACATTTTGAGGTAGCGTTCTGGTGCGTTCGTCGTAACGCAATAAAGACTCACATCCGTCTACCTGCCCGCATGAGGTCTATTTTCCGCCGCATGAACGACGCGTTTCAAGTGAAACGGCGAAGTGTGCAGTTACCGCGCGAGGAGTGCGGCGCAAAAATGTTCGATCGTTAAAACATCGCTGTACACCGTCGACCGGGGGTGTATGTTTCGTAAGGGCGGAAGAGTTACGGCCACCACTCGGGATATTTGTACGGCGCTCGATCCGCCTTTTAACTCGCTCGTCATCACGTCTGCACGCCCGAGGAAGCCTTCCGGCGAGATCGGGAGGGTCAGAGTCGAGCGAGTCGTGCGCTAAGAAAAATACCGGCGGCGAGAGGCGCGACCGGGCGGCGCACTGAATGCAGTCGCTATCAAAACAGGGCTAAGTGTTTCGATATTTATCGGTTAGCACTTTGGTCGGTCGTTCCGCGAATGGCTGCAGAATGACGGCGGCAAGGGGGCGGTACACGCCAGCCGGCAGTGGGTTATATTTTCTGGAGAGGCGCCAACGACAACGGCAGCGGAAACGACTTCACGCGGGAACACAAGAGAACGAAGAACACCAAGGATGGGAGGGGAGGAGGGAGAGAGAGAGAGAAAGGGAAAGCGAAAGGGCAGAAGGGTCGTCGAGAAAGAGACGAGGAAGGGAGTCGCGAGATTCAATTTCCCGCCCTCCGTGATCGCCCCGTGCCTCCTTAATCGCCGAAAATATTGGTCCAGCTTTGTACCCATCCAGGAGCTCCAACCACCCAGAACTCCGCCACTCGCATCTTTTCCTTCTGGGCAGCATCTTTGGCCGTCTTTCAAGGCCATCGGTTGGAACGCCGCCAGACACTTTTACGCGGATATTTACGAGAGCCTTTACGGAGCGGGACGGGTCGAGACTGCCGCGGCTTCCTGAGAAAATTACGTGACTCCTGCGTCCTACCGCCTTGGCCGCGACGACTGTTTGGCATGGGAACACTGCGCGGCGAAACCACCCCGAAGCTCGTGCTTTGAGCCCTCCACGGAGGTGTCCACGTCCTCCAAGTCCGCTCGCGCGGACCGTCCTTATCTGATGCGGTTCAATTAGAAGAGCGCAGGACTCGGGGGACGCTTGTTTAACGTCAGGCTCGTTCAATGTCCCATCAGCTCGCTGCTGTACAGCTATAAGACACGGCCTACGCTAATTTACCGCGTCGTGCGCGTAACTGACACGTTTTGTCTTAAATAAGTCTTCGCCAGCTACAACGGAGGCAATATTTGTCCTTCACGTCCGAGAGATTAGCGCGGCATTCCGGCGCTGCTGGCGACATTGTATCCGGAAGGAAAAGTTAATCCTTGAGCACCGAGGTGCGCCATTTTTCCGAAATTCCGCGTCCGAGATATCTGAATCGCGCGTTTCCCTTTGACTCTTCGAAATATTCTCTCGGACAACCGAGCTGTTTCTCAGCGAAATGTACGAATTTATTAACCGCTAACGTGAAGAAAGTACACGACCGATAACGTTGAAGTATGAAAAGCTCCGTTTCAGCCAATCACGGGTCTTGTTCGTCCGGACATGTTACAAGATAGCATATTCTTATGCATCTAGACCTGGTGCTTCATCGTACACAATAGGTAATGAAGGCTACATCTGAAAAGGGGGGGGTGGTCTGTACCGTGAGCATTCGATCTTTGTCCAGCTTGGTTCCTATTGGAGAACGTTAGACGAAGATAGCGTGTCTGTTGTGAACAATGGAAGGGAATACAGCTGTCCTTTGTATCTTGTCTTGAAACTTCTCATTAAAAGGCGCAGTCTATGTACACTTCAAAACGATTGGAACGCCGATGGCTCAACGAGGGAACGCGTTTCCGAATTCGCTGCATTCCGGGCTGCGTCCGAAAAGGAAACAATGATCGAACCGTTTCGATCAGGCCAGGCCTATGCAAGATGGCACTCCTTGAGACACTCGAACATCCAGTCGTTCCTATCGATGGAAATTGCCACACGAGGCGCTCAATCGCGTCGCCTGAACGGTACGAGTAGCAACATAAAATGATTCCCGCGATTTGCAGGCCGCCGTAAGCGCGACGTCTCGTCCATTCACGACGAAATCACGTATCGCTGGGAGCATCCGCGGTCCGTTAATTCGCGCTTTATTGCCAGCGACTTGATTATGCGGCATAAAAGGCGCGCACGCGCGCAGTAAAGCCCAGTCGACAGCCGCGGCCTTTAGCCGGCCGGCAGCGTGATTAACGTTTCTTTTACTGCGAATGTAAAGCTTTATGGCGACCTGCCGCCGTTATCTCCAAGAGATCGAGGCTTTATTATGACACCCGGTGTGGCGGCTCCGAGAGGATCCACGAAGGAAGAACGGTCGTTTGAAGGGCGGCGGCAGATATAGCGGTATCTCGCCCGAGGGAACATTAGTCCTGGGAACCAGGAAACATGGGAATCATGCGGTACCTGCCGTGCTACCCTCCCGCCTGCCTGGTCGCCCCCCGCAGACAGGGCCGTAACGAATCTCGCGAGTGCCCCCGAGGGCTACCGGCTGCTGTTGTCCAGTCCACCCTTCCAACCGCTGCTAGCAGTTGCGGCTATTCCGATAGAGCGGGAGTTCCCTCAAGTGTTCGGCATGTCGCGGCTAGTCCTCGCCCACGTCAACCAGCGCGCGCGGAATCGGGAAAATAATCCAACCTCGTCCCGAGTCTCGGCCGCTTCGAGAATTTTCCCGGCATGTGTCGGCTTGTTGGAACTATATAATTTTACCGAGCAGTCTTTACGTGTCGAATTTTGCAATTGTCGGTTTGCAATTTCGTCCTTCTTCTTATCCTCATGTTGCTTTCAATTGTTATTAATGTCTTAATCGTTAAAATTATTTCAATATTATTATTATATTTTTCTTGCTATTATTGTAATGCTAAGAGGGAGTCGCATTTTTGCAAAAGTCGACGAAACCTGCGAAAGTAACGGAACGCTGCAGTGAACGCTATGATTCCGCTCTCTTCGCAAGCGGAATCATAGCGTTAATAGACGCGAATATCGACGCGCGAAATTGACTATCAAGAGGCACGGTAGTGCCTCGCGCCAATTTCGAGCGCAACGAAGTTGCGCCTGAACGACGCAAGACATACGGTGCCTATATTACGCGAAACTGCGAGTTGAAACGAGGTGAGATATTCATATCTCAGCAATGGTTAAACCGACCAAGGTTTATTCAGTGCCAATCGATTCGGCCTTAAAAATAGGAAGAAAAGTGTCCTTGTGTTTCTTGTGTACGTTGTCACTAAATGTAGATATTTTAAAATAAAGTCCAAATCACGGAAAATTTCGATTCAGTAAGAAAGTAAGAAACGCTAGACCGTAGAGGAAAGGGGATTTGTGCATCTCACTTTCCAACACCAGAGGCGTTACAAGCGCGCTGAAGAAGCAGCGAGTGCGAGTGAGCAAACGATAGAGAGTAAGAGAGAGAAGAATATTGCTAGAATACAGGAGTAGAAATGTGCGTGAAAGAGAAAGAGAGCGAGAGTGAGAGCGAATGCGAGAGCGAGAGCGAGAGAGAGAGAGAGAGAGAGAGAGAGAGAGAGAGAGAGGGAAACCAAGATTTTTTGCATCAAATACTTTTTATTATATTGTTATAATAACTAATTTATTATAATAACAAGTAAAATAACCATAAAACTCAGTGTTCTAGTAAATAATGAAGACACTGTTTTTGAAGTACCGGACTGTGTATCATTGGGAGTTTTCGATACATTTATCTTCAAATTGCAAATCGCTCTCATTTGCAGAGTTGATGTTGAGTAAAGTTTTTCAGTTGACGTTATTGTTTTGTTATATCATTTTTTTGTAGAACAGTTTTATTTATAATATTCAATAGAAGAATTTATTGTTAAAGATATAAGTTTTACTTGTATTTGAAACTTATTACTTGTAAAACGAAAATAATAAATTATTATACATTGCCCAAAGACACACGCTCAGGTGCGGTACGATGTACAGTACTAAAAGCGTAAACATTGCCGTTTATATCATTTCTTTTGTAAAGTAGTGTTGTAGAGATTGATCACAGTTATAAATTTTACTTGTAAACTTTTATGTTACATATATAACTTGAAAAAAAATAATTTGAAATTTCTAAAAATAACACAATACGTGTTGCGCGTGTACTTGGCGCCTCTTTTTGTTTAAAAAGGTAAGTTTTATACAACGTTATGGGCTCTTTGAGACGCGTCCCGGCGAGACAAGGTCGCGCGACTTTGAAAACAACATGAGTTCATAAGTACGCAATTGCCGCGATCGTTTCCATTATTGTTTACACCGCGACGGCGGACGGATCGGCGGATCGCCGAGCGTAATAATTTCTGAATTTTCACGCTCGATCATAGTGTGCGCGCGCGTATAACGTGTAATATTCGTGCGTGTGTGTGCGTGCGTGTGTGTGTGTGTGTGTATGACGATCCGGAGCATCTTGAGCAATAGCAGTGTTTCATGGTCTTTAAAGGTAAACTTTTATTGGTTAACTTGGTTAAGTTGAAGAAGCTAATTTGTAGTCTCGAGTCTTCGTACTCTTGATGCGAGGCGCATTTGTCGCTGTAATACTAATGAAGAAACTCGTTTTTTGTTACAGATCTGCTGGAGTTTGCAGCCACGCGATAGCTGCGGTTATCGGGACGCAGTTTCGACGGATGCCGATGCCGCACCGGAGGATCCGGTTCGGGCCGAGCAGAGTCGGCTTGAAGGTAAGGTTCACCGATCATTTGTACATTTCTTTTTGATTTATTGCGATCGAAAACCGAGCGATTGAAATAAAAGCCGTTGAATTACAATGGCAAAGGGTCAACGTTTGTATCTGCGCGCGCGCGCTTCTGCGAATTGAACTCAACCTAATCTAACTTTTAACCTAACGGTTTAACTAACGAAACTATATTTTTTGTTACAGATCCGCAGCAGAACGCGGCTGACTCTGTCTGCTGTGTATCGGTGAGTCAGAGAAGAAAAGACATTTTTATGGTGATGGGTGTTTGCAATATCTCGAGAAATTCAATGCGATTTGATTATACTTTTTTTCACACGTTGCTCGAAATAATCAGGAGATCGTGTCTTTCAGTGACCGTATTACACAACAGAATCTTTAAGATATAATATACATTTCTCTCTTTTATATTTATTCTGAATCATTAGAAGATACAGATATAAATGCTTTAGTTTGTTATTATATTGAAATCAAGATATGGAATTATTTGCTGCGATTCAATCAATATAACTGCTTCGAGTAGTGTGTAATGTTAAAATTTGATCAGAATTGCGCCATCGCACGTGAAGTTCACCATTATTTATCTTATTTGGCTTGATAAATTTTATGTCTGTCGAATTTATCAATTTTCTACATTTTTCACGCGTGTCATAAGCGATAATATTTCATTTGAAGTTACCGATAAATTCGGTACGCGCGCGGTACATTACAACTTAGTCCTTACGAAACAAGACGTGCGTGTTTCTTTCGAAGTACGTTCGCGAAACAAAACATTTTCGTTTTTTCTCTCTTGTCTAAACGTCGTAATTTTCATTCGCGATTAATTCTACGCGAATCGCGTCTCACGTATACATTCTCGGAACGTTGCAATTTATCGTGTTTATTTCTTTTTGGTATAAAAATCTCATCTCTTGAATGCGACCATATATACGCGACGTGCTTCTTTGTCTCGCTATTTCTGTCCCTTAAATCCCATCGGAATTAATGAAAGAGAAAAGATAAACAAAGAGAAAGAAAAAGCGACAGAATATTGTGAAAAAAGAAACTTGTCCTGAATGCTGATTGGACGGATGCAGAGTCACAGGAATCAACGAAAGTCGGTGAGTGTGCGGATCAAACGCTCAGAAAGCGTCATGTTTTATAATGCATGCTCATATATAAATCGCATTGGTTTTCGGCCAGAGATAATAAAAAATAGTGCGCGGTAATATACGTTCATATCTAGTTTAATAAAAATATGAATTGCAAGAAGCACCGTTTGCTTCCTCTCTGATCATTGCGGAAATATTTATTCTGCGAAAAATTATACGCGGAACCTTGAGAGTGATATGATGATGAAACGATGATGATGAAACGCGCACAGTTCCCGCATGAGATATCAGGATTATAAGCCGGTACACGAACGAAGCCAGGGCCAGGGGCGGTTGATTGACAGGTGAACGAAAGGTGTGACACATGCCTGGTCGCTCACGCGTAAAATATAGTCCGTGGGAGGAACTTAAAGTCGACGGCGGAGTAAACGCACTCGCTACTTCGTGACAGCGACACGTGCGGATTGTCACGGGGATCTTCGCCGGCTCTCTTTTTACGTTTGTTCCCGCCCGATCTCTCCCCCGCGCCGCCCTCTCCATTTCCTTGAAGTTACCGTAGACACGCGCGTTGGCCATTAATACGCCATTAAAGAACCATCGGGCGCACCATCTCGGGAGAATATTAGAAGATGCGAGATGTTCCTCATTAAAAATGTATGACTCGATTCTTTTTCCTCGTATTTCGCGGTGCGTCTCTCCTTTGCATACTGCGCCGAATTACGGCGGCGCGGCGCGGCGTTTCTATTCATAGAGTTTATGGACGGTTTGCAATATTTAATTCTCCACGAACGTGCGCACAGTTAAGTAACGCAACCGTGTGAAAAACAACGGCGCGTACAACCACGGAGAAGAGTTGAGAGAGTATCGTGAACCACCGCGAGGTGTCCGTCACAATGGCAAGCGCGCAAATTCGCGTGCGGGTAAAACGGATCAGAACGAGCAAAAAAGTCCTCTACCATTTTCCGAACAACTAGGTTAAATTTTGAGTAATTGAGGAAAAAAGATTAACGAACCAGCGCGCGCGATCTGGTTGGACGGCGCGATTGCGTGAAAAATGGCTGACTGTGCGGAAGAATATACATCAGTTCAAGAAGAGTGTCCGTTACAATACACGGCAAAACTTGCGAGTCTAAACGAGTAGAAGAGGAGCTTTTCTTCCGCTTCTGAAACTTCCGCGTAAAATTTCGAGTTATTAGTGAAAGAACATCACGCGATATTGTGGGATATGGCGCGATCGCACGGAAAATGGCTGACTGCGCGATCGTCTCTCCGCGGCGGTCACTATCGGATGACAACGAAAGGCGGAGAAAAGATGCGAGCAGCGCGTAGACAATTGTTTGTCGTAGCATCCGATATTGATCGCTGCTGAGAGATATTGGCGCAGTCAGCCATTTTCTATGCGATCGCGCCGTCCGACGAATCACACGCGCCGGCTCGTCAATATTCTTTCACCGATAATTCGAAATTTTACGTGCTCGGCCGGAAAATGCTGCGGGACTTTTTTACTCGTTTCGACCCATTCAACTCGCGCACGAGTCTTGTCGTGTGTCGCGACGTACACCCTATATAAAGGGTGTCCCAAAATTCGCGCAAGATTTGAATTTTGCGCCATTTGTGCGGTAAAGTGTTGCCAACGAAAAAAAAAGACAGCGTGACAGCCGACAGTTCAGGGTTTTTTAAATGGAGTGCTACACGAAAGACCAAACAACACGTTTTCATTGTTGAGCAGTATTTTAAAAATAATGAAAGTTTGGCGAACAGAATCATCTTCAGCGATGAGGCTCACTTTCATCTTGATGGCTTGGTTAATCGACAAAATTGCCGCATTTGGGATTCAGAAAATCCACGAGTGATTGTTGAGAAACAAATGCATCCACAACGTGTCACAGTTTGGTGCGGATTTTGGCGGCTGGAGGCATCATCGGACCATTCTTCTGCGAAAATTCGGCTGGTCAGGCGATAACAGTTAATGGTGCTCGCTATCGCGACATGATAATCCAGTTTCTTGTGCCTAAATTGCAAGATATGGATGTGGACGACATGTGGTTTCAACAAGACGGTGCCACATGCCATACAGCTCGAGAAACAATTCAATTATTGCATGAGTCATTTCCTGGTCGTGTAATTTCCCGTTTTGGTGATCAGATCAGGCCACCCAGATCATGCGATTTAATGCCGTTGGACTTTTTTCTTTGGGGTTTTTTGAAGTCTAAGGTTTATGCCAACAAGCCCACGACTACCCACGCCTTGAAGGAGGAAATTGAGCGCTGTATCAACGAAATTCAGCCACATTTATGCAAAACGGTCATGGAAAATTTCAACAAAAGAGTGCATATGCGCCAGCAAAGCCGTGGAGGCCATTAACCCGATATGCTATTCCATACATAACTGCTATACTGTATACTTTATGAATCAATAAGAAACTTACAATTTTTAATTATAAACCTGTGTTTTCTACCAAAATTACTTCTTGCGTGAATTTTGGGACACCATTTATTACAATCGGCGCGATTTTCGCGATTTCAAAGAAGCTCGACGCTTCCGTACACGATCGCAACGCGCCCCGAAATTGAGTTCGACGACCGCCACATCCAGACACTCGACTTCGCCACACAAATTACGAAGCATGCTCGACACTCTATACACGTCTTCTATCTACCTAATAGTATGCATCGCCGCAGTGTTTTCTATCGGGTCGCTCGCTGCTACCGGATGCGAACTTAATCTCCGAGCAGCCAGTTTCGTTGGCGGCCGGCTGGCCGGGAGATAATATCAGGCAGGAACGCAAGTCGGACAAGAAACAATGCGCATTAGAGGATACGTTACGGCGTCTGGATCGTATAGAGAGGAGGTAAGCCGTCCCCCCCCCCCCACCTTCCCCCCGGCCGCCGGAAGATAGCGGTAAGGGAGCTCGCGCGATATGGACGTTTATCAATGATATATACAGTACGCTCGAGCGCGCAGGGCGCGCACGATACACACACACACACACACACACACCACGACGCTGAGAGTGGCCGTCGGTGTGTGCTCGCACCGGCTCTCGGTGCTTTGCGCCGCGAAGGGGTGCGCTGAATGTACGGCTGTGCCCGTTGGCGTTATGCCACGAGGCACGCGACCCCGCCATACGCGTAAATATGAACCGCTTTATGCACCTGGCCGCCGTCGAGCCCCTCGTGCGCGAGTCGAGCGCGGCTCGACTCGGGCGAGAACGATCGCGAGAACGGGAGAGACGAGAGAGAACGAGCGGGCGTTCTTATACGGCGCGACGGGCGCAATCGATGGAGGATTGGTTGCCGAGACGTGGGATAATGGAGAAGCCCTGTAGGGGCGAGTGCGCGTTCTCCGAGAAGCGAGGCGCGAAAAAGCGAGCGGAGATGCGGTGATAAATGAGAGAGAACTTTCACGCGCTGATAAGAGACACGTTGGCTTTTCCGCTTGTCTTTTTCGCGCCGCGAACCGCCCGGTGAACTTTCGGACGCTGAGAGCGCGACGTTATCTGACAGCGCGGACTGAGAATTAGATAAATAGGCGGGGCGGCCTGGTGTTAGTCTCTCGAGTGTCATCTGTTTCGAGACGAAATCAATAGACGAGTGTCGCATAGCGGTGCCTCGCGATTACACCCGGCTGGATGGAATATTGAGCAAATCAGTATGTCGGAGTTGCTTGAGTCTAGGACTAACTGAATCTATTAACGGGAATAGAATGAAAGTGAATTTGGTGAACGGGACACACGGCGCGCGCGGTATCAAGATTTTCGACTCATTTAACATCATGAAATATTTATTTAATCAAGTCAGCTCACTCGATCTGTCTCGAAGTTGTCGATTAAAGAGCCCAGGGAAACGACCCGGCTGAAGAAGAAACGTTGAAGATAAAGGATTGAAGCGTCCTGTGACGTTTCTCGTTGGCTCTCGTTTGTTATCTACAAATCGACGGCAGCAAGGAGAATCCACCGACCGAGGAGAGGTCTGTCTCATTCTCGGCGGTCGGCGAAGAGCTGACGGGATACGCGGCGGAAATAAAAGTCAAGAGACACGCTCGTACGTTGTCGGCATTCCCGGAGCGGATCCTGCGCGAAGACACGTAACAATTTGCACGTTGGCATTCGCGTTAGTACGAATTGCGCTATCTCCGGCACGATATTACCATTAGGTGTAGAGACGCGGGGGATAATTGAACAGCGTGCGGTGCCAAGGAAGCGAGTCGCGGTCGTTAGGCGGATGCTTCAGCGCGCACATATCCGAGGTGTATCGTTAGTAGACGCGCATCGTGCTCGCAGGTAAACGTATTACGACGCTCCTCGAGCGCGTCGCCGCTCGGAGACGCGGCCCCATCGCTCGTGGAAATTAGATGCGCGCGGGCGAAATAAAGGGACGCTGCTGCTCTCGGCTCGACACTACGAATCGGCCAAAACAGACGGCGACCAGGCCATTGTCGTTGTCGCGCGGAGACGCGCGATGGATATACACAGAGAATAAATAAATACCATTTAGGTAGCGCGCGAATTGCAATTAAACCGTTCCGTCGAGTCTTGATATTAGCGTTCGATATGATGCGCGAGACGAATTTCAAAGGGTTTTCAACGAACAGGGTTTTCTATCTGACGCGACTCGTTATTTATGACATCTTTGTGATTTTATACGCACTGCAAACGTATATATATATATATATATATATTAAGTTCCACAAAAATGTAGTTTTGTTTCCTAACATAATAAATTTGAAATTTTCACTTGGACGCAAAAAATCAAAATTTTGATTATTAATCAGCGGATATGATATACAAATTTTGAAAAAGTTTGGAAAATTTGTACATCATGTCTGTGTTGATTAATAATAATTGATGAATAATTGACAATTAACCAACAGTCGTGATATATGCAAATATTCAGATACGATGCGTCTTTGACCGAAAACTTTATTTATTACTATACTAGGAAGTGGAACTGCATTTATGTGAAGCTTGGTATACGCTCCCTCGGTTTCGATGGCGGATACCTCGCCATCGATACATCGATAGCTATTAAAAGTTTTCGGCCAGCTACATTGGATTGTAGCTACGTGTTCCTCTGTTGACTGTTGATTAATCCAGAAAGTGAGAACGCGTTCAAAGCAAAAGGGACATTTCGACCGCTGGAGGTTGCACATGCATCTCAGTGAAGAAGATTGTTCATTTAATGTAAAGCCCGTTTAACTTTTATGGTAACACTTGTAAATATGCATAATATACCGTTGGACAGTAGAAAACAATAGCAGTTATTTGGATGAATGAGAGAATAGACAGTTTTTAAGCAAATTACTTGGTCTGTTTTCTTATCGCAAGACCCATCAAAACTTTTGCACTCACCTAATATATAAAGTTATCACTCAGTTTTCGTTCAGTTTAGTCTAGTTTTTTTAAATAATCTTTTCAGCAGTTTAAACTTGTGTTGTGTGTTCGCGGATTAAAATTGTCATGTAACTAATCGTATAATCGTTACGAAATGATACATATGTTTTTTGTAATTAATTATTTATATTAATTTTATATATCACGATCTATTATTCTTATCCTCTTCCTGCATAACGTTCTTACTTCTGTGAATCTCACGTCATGTGAATAACTCTCTTTATTGACGCATACGTCAAGCTGTCAAAACGTCACCGCAGCAGCTTTGAACACGTTCCCGCTTTCTGAATTAATCAACAGTTATTGAGAAATGGGTAGTTAGAATCCAATGCGACTGGCCCATAACCTACTAACTATCGATATATCGATGGTTTTACATCCGAAGGACCGACAGGAAACATATTTTTGCCACTAAAAATAGAAGCGTATCAGATGGTCACAATTGCGAGCCACTACTTATTAGCTCGCGTGGTAATCGGGAGTGACAGAGGTCGATACGCGCGATATATGGCATAAAGACGGTTTACCGTACTTTTTTAGCTGACGGATAAAAATACAACAAAAATACTTACATTTCTCCCCCAAACCTTCTGTCGTAATTATGACGACGAACGTCTCATATATCGTCAATTTCAGCTCCTGTCGTAACGAATTACGCGCTCATAAATAACGGCTCGCAATCGCGACCATTTGACGCGCACCTAACGTCATCGGAAAAAAATACGTTTCGCAACCGTTTCGCAAACAAATGTACGTACAAACACGCCGCGCGCTTCCGGTCGCACTCGCCTTCAATTTGTTTTGCCGGTCGCGCGTGAGCCAAAAAAAAAAACAAAAAAATATGCAAGCAAAATGCTCCGCCGCAGCGGTGACGCGGCGTTTGTTGTCCGGCCAGTTGTCCGCCCCTGTGTCGCAGCGAATTAAATACGACGGCGGATCGAATGTGGATGCAACAGCCAGTTAGCGGTCCGCGCTTTAGTCGACGTCTGTTTACGACGATGATCTCTCGAGCGCGCGCCTCATTCGCGCGCCGGGCGATTCCCACCCTCCGTATCTGAAATAATTCTCGAGACCGCTGCTAATTGTTTTCGCCCGCTCTCGTTGGCGCGCGCTCCCGTTTATGAAATTAATGCGCCGGAGGCAGCGCGCAGCGCAATTGCGTCAGACGGTATTTCGACCGCGCTATGCAATTCGCGGTCGATTGCGCGGGCTTTACGTCTACTACGTGTGTGCGTTTACGTGCGCGCGTACGTTCGTTAAAGTCAGATTATGCGGACGAGTCGTCGCGCGCGCGCGAGGGAGAGAGAGAGAGAGGCAGGGTGAAAAAATCGCGCTGACTTTCCGAATAACGAACGAGCGGGTGAGCGGGGGCGACTCCAATGGCGGCGAGTGGTATAAAAATGACGAGCGGGATTCAGATAAAACCGAATGTAGCGAAGTCGAGTTTCAGAAATTGCGCAAGTTTCTCAGAGGCTGCCGAGGCTGCCGCGGAACTCGGCAACTGAATTATGGCGATGCGTGATGCGCGTCTGAATAACGTGCCGCAGAAACACGACTTAACAAGCTTCAGCGCGCACCGCACCGCATCGCACCCGCTATGCGGATATGTGTGCATCGCGCGTCTAAATTATCGGCACGCATTGCTATTCGCCGTGCGAGCGGGCGTCATGTAATTTAGAAACTAGTTGTAAATCTCGAAGGCCTGGCATTTTAAAGAACCTCATTACGCTTAACTTTTCCGCGGGAAATTGCTTGCGCGGCGAAACGCGTCTCGGAACTCACTCCGTTGATGTACATCGCTCTGTGAACAAGCTGCATGTAAACAGAGAGACGTGCGCGTCCGTAATGCACTCTTTCAGCAGCTCCGTGCTTATTCTCTCACTTGCAAATTTCGCGACGGCAGTTTGGGAGTGTGTGAAATTATTTCAACTTGGGAATGGCAAATCTCGAGTGTTGTGAATTCTCCGTAGTAAACTATTTATTTTGTCCTGCTTCTCTTAAGGGGATGCTAAAGTGAGCGACAAACTTTAAAGGTGTTGATGAATGTAGAGGCGGTCGTTCAAACATTTTTAAATAAACACTCTCTCTCTCTCTCTCTTTCTCTCTCTTTCTCTCTAATGTAATCCATGCGCTATCTCTTTTGTATTTTCTGCAAAATTCTATAGATTTCATACAAGTATATGCTGTTACGTATTTATTCGAGGGAAAAGCTAATCATACATATAAAAAGAATATATAACAATTTTCCTGTGCTTACAAACTTCTGTCTAAATTCGATTGTAAAGGTATGGTAATGTCTGTTAAAATTTTCTGGAGTAAACAATTTATATTTCCCTCCCTCTTAAAAAGATGCGAAAGTGAGCGACAAACTTCAAGTGTTGATGATGTAGAGGCAATTGTTGTGAAGTAAGTACTCTCTCTTTCTTTGACACGATACTACCTTTTTCATATTTCCTACAAATGCACATATAAATATGTGCTACTTTGTTTCACCATATGCGGAGGAAAGACCAACCGTATATAAAAATACATACGTAGAATTTTCGTACTTTACAAACTTTTCTTTAGATTCGATTGCAAAGATACGGTGATGTTCTTTGAAATTCTTCTAAGAAACCGTACTTTCGCTACGAACAAGCTACGGAACTTTTGCATCAGGCAAATGTTTGCACAAACTCGAGATGTCGGCTTCAAAACTTTTTTATTGTTTTCGTCACGTATCGAGCAATACTCCAATTCATCCTCAACTCACGCGTGTACCATCATCGTCCAGAAACATTTATAACATCGTGAAATTTATACGACGCAAACGACTTTGCGGGGGAAATAATCAGCATTCCATCGGCAAAGTTCTCAACAGTATGACATGTTCGAAATCGCACTCTCCTCGCGTCTTTTGATCGCAATTCAGAGTAAAACTCATCGACGTAGATTTAATTTCGCATTCAATTAGCGCGATCGACATCGCTGGCTGTTGTTGATCTCTCATTTCGCCCGGCAAGGAGCATCGCTCTTCCTATAACGCTCTGTGTACTCGACGCGAAGCGTCCGCGCTGATGCCATTTTCATCGCGCTCGTGTCGGTCGTCGGCTGTGAACGTAAATTCTCGTTACCGGCGGTATCTCCAGCGCGGCGGAAAAGCCAGCGCGGAAATAGAATTATCCGGCGCGAGAAGTTAAGCATCGGCAGCTCCGGGATTTTGCGGCAATTTTCCGAGCGCGACCGCGCGGCCGCGCGCCTCGTAATTCAATACGTCATCCTCCGTCACCGGCGCGCTGACAGATACGTCGATTCGTTTTCTTCCGGCGACTGCACGAGCCGCGAATGCACCGATGTCGAATACGACAGTCAGACGTATCGAGTATCGCGCTTAATGCCCGACGGTGCTCGGCACAGTCGAGTTTCCCCGTGAGGACCGCGAACAACATCGACCAGCGCAAGCGGAGAGCGGTAGTTCGAGACAAGGTAGAACGGACGTCGCAAGATTCTCTCGCAAGCAGCTTATAAAAACTTATAGACGCGGGGAGCTTTTAAAAATGTTGCGCTCTCGCCGCGCCGCGATCATTATTCCTCGATCAAGAGGGAGAGAGAGAGAGAGAGAGAGAGATTGTTCCTTAACACGTTCATTGTCGGACTGAGAATTTGAATTTCGTGTGCTGGCCAAAGTTATTTTTTCTTTTATTTATTTTTAGTCATTTTTTTGCACGATTGAACTGGCATCGAACTGAGTCTTTTCGGGTTGTATTCTTGGTCGAACGCACGGAGGCCTCTGTACGTGGAAAATGTGTAAGCGTAAGATCGTAATAAAACTGAACCAATCAGAGTCGATTGCTACAGGAATAATCGATTGTGATTGGTTAGTTTTCTTGCGACCGTGCGATTACGGACTTTTACGTGCCATGGCCTCAACACGTTCATTGTCGTTCACGCGATATCGCGTGCTGCGGCCCCTCACCAAACGGCCGTTTATGCGATTGTTTTTTTATTATGAGTGACAAACCAGGACCCTCGGAAAGACTCAGTTCAATGCCAGTTCAATCGTGCAAAAAAACGACTAAAAATAAATAAAAGAAAAAATAACTTTGGCCAGCACACGAAATTCAAATTCTCAGTCCGACAATGAACGTGTTAAGGAACGATCTCTCTCTCTCTCTCTCTCTCTCTCTCTCTCTCTCTCTCGATCGATCGATCGATCGATCGAGGAATAATGATCGCGGCGCGGCGAGAGCGCAACATTTTTAAAAGATGCGATTAATCACTTCCGGCTTCCTTCGGGAAACAGCGCGGTCGCGCTCGTTTAATAGACACTATCGCGCAAATCGCGAGTAATAAAAACGGTATTAATTCCAGCGCTGGCGATGTTGCGTCACATTTAGCCGGCGATGCCGCGGTTGCGAGAAATAAGTCCAATTGAACGTGCCGCGCGGCGCATGTATTCGATACCTCGCGCGTGAGTATCAACGCCACCACCGACGACCGGCATAGTTATAGATTGCAGTTAGCGATCGCGTGTGCGTGCATATATGTGTGTAAATGTGTGTGCATGCGCGCGCGCGCGCAGCGAAATGCGAGCGTGACACGGCAGGCTGCGTTTATGCGCCACGAAGTGCGACGAAGACTAATGAAAGGTGAAATCTCCGAGGCGCAAACGTTTTTTCGGTCCGCTGTCCGCTGTCGTGCGAGCCTGATTCCCCGTTATTTTAACGGCCCTACGCCAGCCGCATCGGGGAAAAATAATGCACGTGAGATAAAAGCACATGTAAAGCGTGCTAATATCGTGTAAAGCATCGTCGTTGCGTCAGTCATAAATTAATAAACAATGTCGGACAACTGGCATAAAGTATGTTTTATTGGATTCGAAGAGATACGGGGAGCTGTATCGCTCTCCTCTATTTAGGACCTGCGCCGTGAAATGTACAGCCAGGATTACTGCGGCTGCATTGCGGAGGGTCGATTTAATTGTTCCCCGCGTATCGCAGGCAGAAACGAAATAGCAAGAAACGATCGTTTGCAGGATATAAATTTTTCTTCAACGTCATTATATTCATTTGAACCTACATCTGTATACAAATACGTTGAATATATTACTCGATAATAAAATTACCGGCGTTCCACGATCTATTTCTAATAGCAGTCATAATTTAGAAAAAAAGAAAAACACATAATGCGGAAGAAAAAAATGTTTATTTATTTTCGTGTTTATTTACTTCATTCACCGTCGCAGTTGCAAATATAAAATATGTCGTTATAAAAATTTGAATAATCTTTATAAGAAATTACAAAGGAGCCACCTTGAATCCTTTGGCAGTTTTGGCGTTAACCTGTCGCTCGTTAGCGCGTCTGTTCTGGTCGAAATGTCAGGTAAGACGTAGACGCATATTTGATTTCGGAAAAAAGATCTCGCTAAAGATAAAGATGGACTTTGATCAACGAATCTGGATCGTAGTTCTCGGTCGACGTCCCTCGACTGACGCTCTGTGCTTTCATTCGGCTTTCGTCCCTCTTCTTCATCTCTTGCAGCCTTTTCTGAGGGAAGCGTCGAAAACAATGGCATGCTTACGTCGAAAACCCGCGCGACTCGCGGTACGTATTTCATGTCTGAATTATTTCGCACAAAAGCGCTCCGAAAGAGATAGGAGAGAGAGAGAGAGAGAGATAGGAGAGAGAGAGAGAGAGAGAGAGAGAGAGAGAGAGAGGACGAGCACGTTGCTTACGTCCCATCTCGGATTCCGTGGGGCGTTTAACCGCGACGAAAGTCTTTCTCGTGAAAGAACACGCCGCTGTATTTTTCGACGAGCTCGTCACGGGTTTAAACAGCGGAATGTGATGCACGTCGAGAAACGAAATGAAACGCGCGGCACGTCGAGCGCGGAAACGCGAAAATCCAAAGTGCAGCTGCCACACGAGTCATCCCCTGCGCCGCTTTATTTTCTTCCGCAGCAATAATTTCTCCGATTTGCGCATGAATCTCTTAGAATGTGAGGAAATGTACAATAAGGTTTATTAATTCTATCTCTCCATCTTATTAGGGGTAGCGTTTCTTCCGTGTCGCATTTCCGGTGATTTTCACAAGCCGCTCTCTACATATCCCACGTTTAATGCTGACTCGTGTGTCGACTTCCAGGAGATCGTGTCGTCTTTGAATTTGCTATTATTGCAAAATAGACACGTCATTTCAGCGAAGTGTAGCTCGAAGCAAATATTGATATTGATGTTCGATTTCTTCTTGACGAAGGACGGCAGCAGCATTTTGCCTCGGAGCAAAAAGAAGCAGCTGCGGTGTACAGTGAGTTAAGTAGATGAATTTCTAGGAGATCGAAGAGGCTGCGTCTCTCTCTCCCTCCCTCCCTCCCTCTCTCTCTCTCTCTCTCTCTCTCTCTCTCTCGCAGACGACTTATTGCGATCGTAATATTTCACGAGACTTGCATATTTCACCGCAAAGACAGGTCGCTAAAGCAAGCGAAATTATACGTGCACTCGCGTCGCTCAAAGCCGCGATGTTCGCGGCACGAATAAATCGAGCTGATATACTTTATGTCGCGGAAAGGATCCAATGGATGTCTCCTGCGCGCGAGCAATGCGCCGCTGTTACTTCGCTCCATTTCCTCCGTCCGGATTAAAAGTCGATGTGTTACCGGCGCCGAGCCGGCCCGAGGAACCTGAAGATATCGTTCGTAAAATCCAGCGCGAATAATGCGCGCAGCCCGCATGCCAGCCATCAGGTCGAACGTAGCAAATAGGATCACGTAAATTCGGCGAACGAATCCGTTTCGGAATTTTCTGGGGCTTTAATGGCGCCGCCGGTTGCCGCGCGCGATCCGAACCTTTCCGACTGTGCTCGTGAATTATTTTCCACGACGAGCGCGAATAAATGAGCGATATAGGTAGATCGGTTCGGTGAACCGTGAAGGAAACTGGTCGGATCGTTAAAATATCGCCAGGACGACGCGACATCAGCGATGCACGCGTTTAAATTTGAACAAACATAATCCTCTTAGCTGAAGCATGAATTCCTCATGTTGGCGCGTCGCAAACAAACCCGATTCTTTCCCGATCTCTTCTCGTGTTAAATTAATGCCTCGTTACCGTGCAAGCAGCCGTATACTTTTCTTGACTCCGACATGAATTCTTAAAGTCGCAGACGAACGAACGCACATCGAGCTGTCTCGCTCTATCCGACGGATTCCTCGAGCTTCCCTCGACCGATCTTAACCGATCGCACGAACATTTAACGTCAGTCAGCAAATTTGACAGCTATTTAACCCATTTGCATCAGAGCTCTAAATACGCAATTAATTTGAGAAATCGGAGATGTTCGACCGACAGTCGGCCTGTATTACCGCGCATTAACGTACATCATTGGCGAAAAGTGATTCCACGGTTGGTGATAAAAGTGAACGTCGTAGCTCACGGAATATTCCGTGGCTGATGACAAGTGACAATCATTATGCGCGGATTATTCCGCTCACGGATGCAAATGGGTGTTTACGATGCCAGAGTCAAAAACCGCCCACTCGTCAAGGTTTGTATCTAAATCGGGGATTATATCAGTGATTGCTTTTAATACTCTGTTTGGATAGCACGGTGTTTACACATCTTATACATCGTTGTTGCCTGTAACAATTCGTCCAAACGTCGAGTTCTTTGTGTCGTAATACAATCCGTTGGTAAGTTCCCGCAGTTTCTCGCACGCTCCTCGCTGCTATTCTTCGAGATCAGCATACGTCACAGTTGTACCAACTACCGGCAGCTACCGGTGTTCAGTGTAGCGGCTGATGTTCCACGATGTTGGGAAATGTTGGTGGTGTTGGTACAACTGTGAAACAACAAAGTCGGCAGCCCTTTGTACCGCGTGCAGCGGTACAATAGCGAGAGAGGGAGAGAGAGAGAGAGAGAGAGAGAGAGCTCGGGAAAAGAGGCGGAGCGCAAGCTCGTCCGAGCTTCGCAAATTAAAAGAGCAATTTAACAACACCCGGCAACTACTCACATCCTATGGAACGGAGCGCACTAAGAGCGCTGCGAGCAGCGTCGGAACTTGTTGAAATAATACGGTTGCGCGTATGTGCAAGGGAGAAAAATCCCGGAGCTTTTTGCCAAATATGCCAAAGCCTTTTATCCAACAAAGGATTTCACACGACTTGAGAGTCGCCTCTTAATTAACTTCCAAACGTTAGTTACCGCTGCCACCGTCGCGGCACTTTGTGCAGCTCTGCGAATGTGAAAGCGAACATATGAGAGGATTATGAAAGTAGAAATTAGGAAGTTAAGAGAGTCCTTCGGACAAGAGAGAGAGAGAGAGAGAGAGAGAGAGAGAGAGAGAGAGAAGAATACCATTGCGAGAAAGCAAAAGTTACAAACTGAAGTCAGTGAGTCGACGGGCCGATTATGGTACGAATGACACGAGTGTCCTTTTCACACGCGTCCCTCGCGGAAGAGACGATCGTCCTCGTTTGACACCCCCAGGACAAACGCTGCTCGAAGGAACCGATCAACGCGCGGACGATCAGAAATGACGAACGAGCGATACACACGACTCGGTCCGCTCGAGAGGCGAACTCGCAGAAATCTCCGGAACGTGGAAGTGGCCGTTGTACTTTACGCAAGTCGGTACAGCCGCCATTATTTATTCGTCGTTTAATAAGCAATCTAAATTCCGTCCATCCTTACGCCCCGCGAACCGCAGCGGATCTACCCTTGCCGCACACCATCGCCCTACGCAGGCAGGCGCTGCCCCACCTCCACCCCTCCCCCTCCCCCTCCCCCTCCCCGCCCATCCAACACACTCGCACTCTCTTCTTCTCTCTCTCTCTCTCTCTCTCTCTCTCTCTGTCTCGTTGCTGTCGCGTTCTGCGGGGGTCAAATCTCTCGAAATCGATCTTCTCTCCCCTCGCTTCTCCGCCAGCCTCTGATTCGTTTGCTTTAATTCGACGGCGCGTTTCGATAATTCGAGTTATAACGGGAGAATTCGTGGCGGCGTCCGAATTATAGATAAGGTTCAGTGACCAGACGAATTCCGCAGGAAATATAGTTTCTGCGCGACTCTAAATTGGTCGCCTGTCGTGACATATGTGGGACGAGTCGGGCTGTTGAGAAATTTATATATATATATATATATATATATATATATGCCAGTCGTACTCTCGTTTTATCCGTAATTGACAACGAGAAGCATGTCCGTTGCACGCGAATGCATCGAACGTGTCGTTGTGCCGGACATTATTAAGCGGTTGAGTATAACAGCCGCACGCGGCGGCGTAAAAGCTGAAGAGAATCTAAGCGCACGCAGTGCGGGCCTGTTCGTGAGCGTTCATTTGCCCGGCTTTACTTCTGAACGTAACGTTACAATATCAAGTCCCCAGGGAGAGAGAGAGAGAGAGAGAGAGAGAGAGAGAGAGAGAGAGAGAGAGAGAGAGAGAGAGTCACGTTTCTCTTTACATATCACATCGTTTGTCGGTATTAAGATAAGCGCCGTTTTCTTCGGGATTAAACTGTTTGCGCGACGCATTATTCTCCATATTTAAGCTACTGAGGGCGAAGCGCGGGGCGGACTAAGCGAAACGCGATAACTCACTCGATAAATTCTCCGTCTCCAAATCCTGTGCTAACGAATCAACAATCAAATTAAAACGTACTTCATTATTTGCTCATTCGCTGAGACTCGTTCGCCGGAATGACGCTCAATTAGCGGGCTAATTGGATCGAAAATGAGCTAGAACGAGCTCAATTTGGATCGCTGAGTTGATTTAATCGCTGAACGCGTCTCACGCTTTGAGCGCCCCGAGTAAAAAATTGTTAGGATCATCCTCATGAAGTATAAGGTCCCGATAAGGCTGAAAGTAGGATGCCCTAAAAAGGGATGCTTCATTACTATCAGAGCCCGAGATGGATCTTTTAAAGATATCTTAGATTTTATGAAATAAGGCGTTGATAGAAAAAGCTGAGAAAGAATTTTAAAAGAAAGCTTTAGAAGAATTTATTAGGGATGCTTTAGATTTTACGAGATAACGCTTTAATATGGAAAACTGATGTGGGCCTTAGAAGGATATTTTAAGGATGCTTTAGATGTACAAAATCAAGTTTTGTTATAAGAAATCAATAAGATCTGAAATGTGTAATAAAATTGCTATAGTTTAGTATCGTTTTAGTAGGTACGCTCTATCTGGTTCCTTTAAAGATTTTTTTAATTATACCGCAATTAAAAACAAATTTTATCAGTTGCCATATTCATTAGTCTCTTCGAAGAATTTTTCTAGTATTGTCTTCATTTTGAAACGCAGCAAACTTTAATAAAAACAGTAGTAGGATTTTTATGTGTAAAGAATGCTATATTCTATTGTAAAGTGTACTATATTGTCAAAATAAAAAAAATTCTTGTTGTATACTAACAAGGTTATAAAGAAATAAAGAAATTACAGTCTAAATGTTTTGGAATAAAAAGAACGAATATTTTTACTCAAGCAATAATAAAAATATTTTCTTATAAGGCCCTCATATAATAGATGTGTTGCTTTATAAGGATCCGTTAAACCATTTGTTACACAACTTGTAGCGCCCTTGTCTTTCTATCCCTATTAGAGCCCGACTAATTAATTAATTAACTTATTTATTCACGGATACCAGACCCATTTTACATACAAAAGAATTAATGTTAGGAAAAAATAATCAGACCCTTACCAGAGCCCTATTAATTTTTCTACTCGGGGCGGGTTCGTTGATAAGCTTAGGGGAACCTGATGATGTCCGGTCGATGAAAGTTTCATTTTCTCGGCGAATTATTTCGGAGCGCCGAGGTGAGACCCGGTTTCGACTCGTCTCGGCTCGACGTAGTCGAGCGTTGAAAACGTACACAGCGAGCCGCACCTTGAAAAAGTTCACGGAAGAAGCGCGGATAACGAGTTATGGTGGCGCGCACCCTTGGTTATAAACATCGTTAGTATGCACCGTTCCATTATTACCATTCGTTCTAATACACGAAAGCCGCCGCGCCAGGCCAGACGCCTCTCTGGGGTATCATTCTCGATTATTACCCCGAAAGGGTTGCCACCACCCCGGAACAGCACCTGAGGGTGCACTACCTTCGCCCCTGCCCGAGGTCGGTCGACCTCCAGCACGCCACTCCGCGCGGCGCTCTTCACCCCGATCCTTTATGGCTGTTTGCCGACCGCCACTCCGCTAACGGGGAGACATACGTTTTCGCCGCCGCCAGCCGCAGCAATTCGTCGAATTGTCGTTCGCGACGTGCGCAGACGTATCGCGCTGCTGAGCGACGTCGGACGTCCCGACGGACGGAATGCCCAGGACGCTAATCACCGCGTCTCATAAAGCTGTGGGCAAGTCGTAATTAATCACACCTGAGAAACCGGAAATTGTACGATCGGTAAACTCGTAAAATCGGTAAAATAGTAAATAGGCCTCATATTGTGAGAAATTGCTGGTCAGCCTCGCGGTAAGCGGCTAAACAAGATTTTACAGTTCGATGTTAATTGATTTACCGTTTAATTCTCCGGTAATTCACTTCGGTATTATTCTGGTAAAGTTACCGCTAAGTAATTACTCGTTATTAGCTAGAATTATTCACCGAAATGTAGGACCAGATTTAGCTATTATCTAGCAATTACATGTCAAATATGATAAAGTATGGATAGCGTTGTATATTTTGAAACGTACGACGTAGCTACTATATACCGGCGAGAACATTTTGGGACCGGGTAGCAAGTCAAAGTTCAAGTCACGCTATTTCATAAAAATCTCCAAAAAGCCAAAGTAAGCATAGCGTTATTACTCGCAACTAGAGATCGCCATAATTTTTCATCTCTCGGCTGAAATTTCCTGTGCCTCGCCATCAGCTGAGTTATTTATGTAGCCATTAAGAGAAGCGAGAGTCAACTGTATTAACGACTGGTAACGATGTTAGGCACCAATTTGTTAACTCGTGTTTAAGCAGACACGAGCTTCAATTTCCACTCGAGGAAACTCGAAATAACAGATATATGCACCTCGAATCGCATTCACACGTCGTACCTTAAGGGGATTGAAAGGTCAGATTACTGAAAAATCGTGTTTGTTTTTGATAATGATTTTGTGACGAATTGAATAAATGTGCAAGAATGAAAATTTTACATACATTTATATAAGATGAAGAATAGAAAAATTTTGTTTTTAAACAAATACTCATATAAATATACGTCCACTTAAATTTTAAACGCGTTTTTCTCGAAATTTTATTGTTCAACTTTTTGCAATGATTTCTCCGAAACTGAGCTTCGTATCGATTTGAAATTTTAAAGCAATAATATTTGTTCATGTAGCTCTCAGGTGGAACCATGGACAATTTCGTCAAAATATTTCATTTCGAGATATTAATTTTTTTATTGTAAAAGAACTGAAAAATTTGAATTTTTTCCTAATAATAGCTGTCATTTTGTTAATTTTGTTCGATTTTTTTTTCCAGTGATTCACCGGATAATGATAAGCCTCCTCAAGATTTCTAGCTAAAATTCGCTCTGATCGGACCACCGAGAGTCGAGATATTACCGCAAAAATGATAACTTGAAAAAAAAAGGAGAGTATATTTCAGCTATATATATCGTACTCATATATTTATACGAGTATTTGTCAATAAACAAAAAATTGTTCTACTCTTCATATGTTGTATCAATATACCTAAAATTTGCATTCTTGCACATTTATTCAGTTCGTCATAAAATATTATCAAAAACAAGCACGATTTTCCAGCAATCTGACCCTCCTTAATTAAGTCTCCTTAATTCGACAACTCGATCATCAGCTGAGCTCTCGTGCGATCGCGGAAGTCAACGCGTCCGCGAATCGTATCCTCCTCGCCCGAATTATTTCCCGATAACTTTGCGCGCTAATTTTCATTTACGTGTACTTTTCCACCTCGATTTCATTGACGACATGAAGAAAAGCAAGCACGCGCTCGCTAATGCACCGCTGTTGCAGGTGCACCGCTGGTGAACGATGCATCCGCCGCGTTGCAACGCATGACGAAATTTGCTGCTTGACGTGGAGGTAATATTCGCGCGCTATAATTGAGGCCAATTTAGCACGAAGTGCCGTAGCTAAGTGAAGTTCGTTGCACCGCGCGCGAACTCGGCTGTATCGCTCGGCCCGGCGAGCGGGATGAATTTTTCAACGGCCCGCTAAAGAAATTCCGACTACCGATTTACCCCGCCGCGCGCGCGACCGAGCGCGGCGAATCGCGGCCTGCGAAAGAGATGCGGGCGCCGCTCGCGAAGGCGCGATCAGCGGGGATCCGCGATGGTCAGCGTGATGGTCTCGCGTAAATTTGATTTTTAATTTACAGTCAATCCACGGACGGCCGTCGCGCGTATTTCAATTCTCTCTCCCGGTGGCGGGTTTTCACGTCGCGCCGCGCACAGCCTCGTCTGGCCTCTCTTCTTCTAATGCATTTTATAGCAGGCCTCGAACGGTTTCGCTCCTCGGTACATTTCATCTATGCATGAATATCAGAGGACCGCTAGATAGAGCGAGAGAAGAAGAGGGTGTGTGTGTGTGTGTGTGTGTGTGTTACACAGAAGGAGAGAAGGAGAAAGAGAGGGAGGGAGGGAGGGAGGGAGGGAGGGAGAGAGAGGGAGAGAAAGAGCGTATACGCACATGTACGCACGTACACGCACGACAAAAAGAGCCCACGGGAATGGGTGCTCTCCATTCCATCTCGCTCGGTCGTCGCGAATTCCTCCTCTTCGTCGCGCAACCTGGGGCGCTCTGATTCAAAAGCACAATTAAGCCGCGGCCATTAAACATTTACAGGCCCGGGTCTCATAATATGCTGGCGAGCTCGCCGTCAAGCTGCTACTTTGTGCGGATGTCCGGTATTCGCACGGGCACGCATGTGCGAGTGGCGGAGCTTTCGCGTGTACATGCGCGCCCAGGTGCGAGGGAAAGCGAGAGTGAAGATGAGAGGAAAAGAGAGATAGATGGGGTAGCGAGAAAGGGGAAGAGTAGAAGGAGAAAGAGCGGGCGAAAGAGAGGGACAGAGACAGTCGAAAATTACACGCCGATGGAGCCTTTGATGGGATTTCCGGCGTTGACGCTGCGCACCGGGATATCCATTTTTGTCGCCTAGCCGCCGGAGATTTTGTCCTCCCCCCCTTTTTTTTCTTCCATTTTTAATCGTTCGCCGCGTCAAACACGCCGTACGGCGGGATCGAATGCGGTGCGTATCCGCTCGCTCCTCCCGCGCAAATGTGTAAATAAAAAGTGCGGGCATTCTCGGCGCGAGAGATTCGTATCGACCGTATTACATGAATGGGCACCTAAACGAAGGACGCGGTCGGAGAGATGATTAACGACGCATGGCTTGAGAAGAAGCCGGGGAATCGCGAGGAATTAGTCACTCGCGATACACGCGATAACCGCCTGTCCGTGTACGCTCGTTGCGAATCTGTGTAGCCGGGCTGCCTCGGAAAATTTGATGTCATCGAGGTCCTCGCGTGATCACGTTAACACGTCCCGTGCCGGGGCGATTTGACGTGACTCGTCGTCACGTAACCGCGCCGTCGTTGTCTTATTATGAGTGGAGTTCTGTAATAGTTGTCAGGTAACGTGTGTCTCGCGACAATTGCGAAAGTGCTCCGTTGTTTAGAGGCGAGATATCGAACGGCTCGAACGGTAAGTTCAGCGTGGACACTTGGGTGACGCACGTGGTATGGGACGTGTTAATTAGTCACCGAACTGTAATGTTCATATATGCGCGTGCTGGGGAGGGATACCCGTCTATTTACTCGCGACGCGTCTTCGCAGCGCGCAACTCTTGCCAAGTGCAATTAACTGAGCGCACTTCGGGCCTGTCATAATCCCGCTTATTTTCATTAAGTATACATATACAAAGTTGCCCGAAAAAAATTCCGCCGGCGCAGTCGCCGGATCGCGGTAACGAGACGTCTGACGGACACGGCTTATTCTCGAGAGGAAACGGCTTAGGGGGTAAACGGCAGAGAGGGTTGATGGAATTGAACAGTGGGTCAGAAACTTTTTTCCCGGACCTCTTTTTCATTTGTCAATTTGGCGACCCCCGTCTATTTACATTTTAATACCGAGTTTCGGTTCCCGCGAATTGCACCCTTTCTCTCTCTCTCTCTCTCTCTCTCTCTCTCTCTCATATCGGCTGACTCCTCTAATTAGTCGGTCTTAAGCGTCAGCAAAGAACGACTTAAGAAATTACTTTAAAGTCTTTTTCTCACTTGATATTGTCACAAATTATACAGTTGCTTTCTTCCCGTAGAAAAGATGTGTATTTCATTGTACGATATATTATAATAATTATACAGGGTGTTTGGGAATTTCTGAGAACGAAAAATTGTGAAGATTAATCAGATCAGACTGATCAAACTGAGAAGAAGAGTCAAATATCATTTTGCAAAAATCGCAATAGTTAATAGCATATCTATCGCCAGACACAATAGTCGTCATACATAATTGTAGATTAGGTCATTCTGAGCAAAAGAGTTCTTTATCATTTTACAAATAATTACGCAAATTTTCCAATTATAAATTAAAAGAGCCTCTAGATGTGGTCATTTTCAATCGTTAATAACTTAATAGCTATTGCGATGTTTGCAAAATGGTACATGACTTTTCTTCTCGGTTTGATCTAATTAATCTTCACAATTTTTCGTTTCCAAAAGGCTCCGGACACCTTGTATACATGCAAGAAATCTTACAGTAAAAATTACGTTACAAAATTATGTTTTATTTTGCAATATTTTCTGCGCTGTTGCGCTACATCGATATTATAGCATGAATTGCTATGGAAATAATCAATGACAAAACCATAGTATCTAAGTAGTTGCACTATCATACACATAATAAAAAATCAAATCAATGTGTAATATTTTTAAATGCATAGCAATATCAGCCATATTTCTGTATGATCCAAAGTGACAAAACTTTGTTGTAATTTTTATTACAATATTTCCTCCGTATAAGCCAGTGAGCGGAATTATATCACAAAGCAACATACGTTTCTCTCCATCTTTATCTCGAAATAGATATTATTATACGTAAATATCTGATACGCGCGAGATGTAAATATTTTCAATTTGTAGTGAGCCTGAGTTAGGGCAATCTGTTTGAAAGGAAAATAAGAAATAGTCGCATACCACCGTTAGTGAGAGTCTATAATAGCGCAGGGAACGTCCACTGTTGACTCAAATTACAGTCAGCACATTCTTACGAGGTTCTATCTGGGCAGCTTTGTCATCCTCAAGTAATTATATACTTAACTTTTTCGCCCTTCGGGGCAGAAGGTTATCTCAAATAGTGCACCCCCGAGACATCACTCATTCTTAAAGAAGGGGACGTGGCAGTGACTGGTGGGCGGCGCGATTAAGGATTAAACAGCCGAAACATTTTCTAAAATTTAAAAGCGGTGTCTCCCTCGGGAGGACCGGCGAATTAAGTGATTCAATGAGATCGTGTTATTTTTTTTCCTCTTCCTAATTAAAGTTCAGCCTCACAATCACCTTTATAATTATCTCGCGAGCTTCACGCAGCTTAGTAATCGGTATATTTCGAGCCCCCGCACGCCACACGCACGTGCGTATACGTCGGCGGAAAAAAAACGTTGAAAAATTTTTCCTCTGCTGCGTGGTTGCTGCGGGGGATGTCGTTCAATGCATGCATGGAATAATAATGATGAAAACCACTAGCCAAGATTACGAATGCTCTTCATGGTCTCAATTTGCGAATTCCATCGATCCTCTACCGCTGTTCATTGTTATCCAGGGATTAATAATACATCGAATACGCCCATTCTCCGACATCCCAATACCCAATGCAGGGGTGGATCAGCATATAACGCTTATAGAGACGGAGAGACGAGCATCTCGTCCGTGCCGTGCGACGAAGACGGAAAGATATTCCACCCTTAATTTCCTCATGACGAGATTAGAACGAACATTGTGCTTACAAACTAATTACAGAGCTGCCGTGTGACTCTCGCTTCGCTCGCTTATCCGATACTTGCTTCTCTTTTCGTCTTCCTCCGATGGTGTTTTTTTTGTTTTCAATTACTTGTTCCCTGATTAAGAAAATATCGACTTATTTCCGTAAAACGAGATTTATCATCAGGATTAACCTGTTTGTCACAGTGGCATGAAGGAACTTTAGTTTTCCGATGACGTTTTCATCAACGTGCCGGCGAATTATACCTGTGATTCGGCGAAACTCGCAAAAATACCATGCAAATTCGACGAGACTCGTAGTTGGCGGCACGTAAGAAAGAATTCTTCCCGCGCGCACGCCAGCTATCTCGTATCTGGCGGACAATGTGTGAAAGCCGCGGCGCACGATGGTGGGGCCAGATGACATTTTTTGGTTCAAAATTCTCTAGAGACCTGAATTTCCAACCGATCATCGACACCAATGGATACGGTTAATCCTGAATAAATTCCAAAGGGATCTGTCTAGCCGAAATTTTGAAAAAATCATCAGTTCAGGGTTCATGGTTTGTTTAGGGTTTGTCTTGAAAGTTTATCATTTAAAGTACAGTGTCTTAGGCTCGACCTCAATGGGTTCGAGCCTACGAATACTAAATGCGAGACCCCAGAACTTATAATCACCTTTTAGAATACTCAGAATTTCAAGGCTCATCATTTCAGTCCACATTAAGAAAGAATTAAGCCATATGGATCCAATAAGTACAAACATGGAGAACATTGAACAAAACATCCAACTACCCTAACCTGATGGTCCATGAGTCCGAAGCTTATAAACCTCAGCTCATAAGCCATCATACGGAGATAGAAAGTAATCACCGTCGACATTAGCATGATCCAATGTGCACCGCTATTAGATAGAAATAAGTGTCCAATGATGAGTATTGCACAAGTTTCTCGCGTTTAACGATTTTAATTTTTCCTCTTTTGGAGCTAGTAATTCGAGAGAAAAATTTTTTTTTAATCTTGGCAAGACAGATCTCTTCGGAATTTATTCAGGATCAACCTCATCCATTGGTGCCGATGATCGGTTGGAAATTCAGGTCTCTGGAGAATTTTGAACCAAAGAATGTCATCTGGCCCCACTGTGCAGCGGGCCCGCGCACTGAAACGAAGTTCCTCAAACAACAATTCCGTTGTCCTCCCTCGCTCAACAATTCGCTGGCTGCTGGAGATCGCATCGATCTCGTCGCCGGCCGAGCGGCTCGTAGTGTATCGTTCTCCGCCGGTGCGACGCGCGTCACGCGTGTCAAAGCCCACAATGTGGGTGCATTAGAGATTAGGTTGCGGCACGCGCGTTTTGATAGCCACTCGTCCGCACTCTCTGCGTTCTGTTCCGCTCCGTAGGGCTCGAAGCCCTCACGGACGCACGCGCCGCTGTTGTCGGCGGGCACGTGGCGAATCGCGCCGACTAATTGACGCCGTACGTTACAAACGTGTCTCGATACGCTCGACTTGACGCGGCTTCAACTTATCTCGCCGGTCTCCAGCGACGAGAAGGTACGAGGGGAACAATGAGAAATACCGAGCCCATGGTCCGAATAATCACAGAGTCGTCTCTCTCTCCTCCCTCCCTCCCTCCCTCCCTCCGCCTCGCCACAATCCTCGGGGATATCGCCGGTGCATTAGCAAGTCAGATAACTGAGGCTCTCGTCGGCGGAAGGAGAAAGTGAAAGAGAGAAGTGCACAAATAGAGGAGGGACGAGTCTCCTCTACGTCCCCTCTCTATCGAGAGGGCTTCGTAAAGGTAGGTAGGTAAAGGCGCGTACGTATACACTTAAGAAGCAAGGGCTGAAGAGGACGGACGGTGGAACGAAGAGAGAGAATCGGTGGATTTACGTTTCTTATATATCGCTCGAGGTGCCAACGTTCACCCTCGTCGCGCGCGCGCTACCTTGAGAATTTAAAAGGGGCGGCCGGCTTAGAGGGCTGAGTTCCCTTCCACCCCGTCGCTTATTTACTCGGAGCGCCCAACTTTTTCCATCCATCGATGCCATTAAAAATAAAAGTCGGCCGGAGGATCGCGTAAGTGCTTCCCCAATTTGAGGATATTCCCCTTTTATTTGATCCTTTCCCTTATCCTGTTTCTCTCTCTCTCTCTCTCTCTCTCTCTCCCCTTCTTCTGTCTGTTTTTCTCTTCTCCAGCCGCGCCGCGATCTCCCGCCAACTTATCTTGAATAAGAGATACATCGCTCTCTCGCTACATGTTCTCTCCTTAGCGTGAAATTGTCGTGCATCGGATCGATCACTCGAGGAAACGCTGCCGATAAGCCGCACATGCGAGTTTCCCGTATCGATCACGCACTCTCGCCGTCACATTACGAAGCCGTCTGTTTGGTGCTCCTTCTCAGCCGCCCCGTAATGCTGGATTCTCACTATTCGTCTAGACGAGGAAGTCTGTCGGGACTTCGTCAAATTTTTTGCATAGAAACGATTGAGATGCGACGTCACTGCGACTGAACCAATGTGAGAGCAGCGGAGAGTGTTTTGACGGAGGATTAACGGAATCTCGTCTGCCACCGTATACAGACGGATAATGCGAATCCGACGTAAAGCGGCGATGCTCCAGCGCGGCCGCGAAATACCCGAGGCGACTCAAAGAGAATGGCGGACAAATTGATACAATGCGCCGCATTACATCGTCGTGATGAAGTATGCGAAAATCGAAATCGAGGATAAAACTGTGTTTGTGCAGACAGACGCGCGGAGAGGACGGAAAGAAGTAGCGAGAGAACGGGCGTGGTGAGGAGCCAGCGCGATTCAGGCCATTGTCTTCCGCGAAAGTGTTTCGGCACCTCGGCGGAAAGAGAGTTTGTACAACTCTCTAAGCTGCCTGCCATTTTCAATAGAAAGAACCGCCGCGTCTGGCGCCTGTCCTGCGGGACGTTGAAGGTTCCGCCGATGTGCTCCCTGTCCGTGCAACTTTTTCGCGCGAAACTTGTATGGCTTCTCCGCGACGACGTATATATTAATAAATTTCCGGATTATAAGTCGAGACACAAGAGTAACGTGAAGATCCAAGTCGAATCGAGACTGTAAGAACGTGAGGTAAATGTATCCCAGTAGCCGGACATAAAAAGCCGGACCTACGTTTAAGCATAGAAAGGACACGTCAAGGAAGATCAAGGTCGTCACAAAAAAATGCAATATTAAGAACAGTTTTGATATAAATATTTGCATTTATTCGAAAACTTAAGATTCCCTTTAATAGAGAAAAATGATATAAACCAATGTATATATCTATTATTAATGAAATATTTATACAAGTAATGAAGCGCATTAATGTGCTAATGACTGGATAGTTGAAATAGGTTATGATCTAATGTTCGGGTATAATTTCTCTCGGTGTCTGACCGCAATTAGAAAATTAGTATGTGCTAACGGGCAATAATATAAATAATAGATGTTACCTCACCCTTAATCAACTTATTAACGATCGACTATTATTTTGCCAAATCATAAGTGTATAACTTAATTAATTTTTATTTTAATACAAAAGTACCAAATTAGGTATATTTTTTTCCAAGTAATTGTCAAATATTGGAGCTTTTTTTACAATAATTATTACTTTCTTTTATTGTTGTTAAAATAAATGGTAAATATTTTTTTTCAAAGTGGTCGGATACTGGGACGTGTCTGGCGATTGGGTCTGACGTTTGCCTTTTAATGCTGGCTTTTACAAAGAGAAAGAACCAATAGCTTCAATGAATGTCGTTGCTGTACGGACAATTTCGAGTCTTGGTTTAGCGCTTGCAACGTAAAAGAGCCACGTAAGCTCGCATTTAATGAGATCGGTGTATTTATCCAATAAACAAGAACGAGATTACGAGCTTTGAGTATTAGAAGCGGACTCAGCGAAGAACTTGTTGAGCAAAGTAAAAGTATGAAGCTAACGAGAGGCTGCTATTCCCTCTCATGCTTTGCTAATTTGTAGATAATTGTAAAGGAGTAATAAGTTAAATATACATTTATAAATGTACAGGCTGACCATTGGGAATGTAAATAATTTACTTTGCAGCGGATGAAAGAGAAGCAAATATAATAATCAAGCGATTAAAATAAATATTATAAAAAAAAAGCTGCAAATTTGTACGGACTTACGATAAATATTTTCAGAATATTATTTATCGTATTTGCAGTTTGTTATTGTACTGTACGTAGTAAAGTTATGAATAATTTTACAAATAGATATCGGAAAATTAAGCGGATTTAGCTAATCAGCATAATATGACACGATTGCGGATCGATTTCAGTAAGCACGTGAGTATAAAAAAGTATCAGAAACAAACCTTCTGAATGTAATTTCGCTGAAAAAACTTTTTGACATCTATATTTGCTATTGAAACGCATGATACGTTCGTGTACAGTTTTCGCCTTTACCGTACAAACTTCACTTGATGAGGCAAGGCCTTTTCTTCGATGGCTGGTGCGTTCGTGTTGACGATCGTTATCTGACTTCTACCGCGACTAGAATAAAGTTGACGAGCCTTCAGTGTACAAGCCTAGTCAGTTGAACCCCCACTGAAATTGTGCGCGGAAAATGTAGGCCAACATATTCTCAATGTTCACTCTGTACGCTCATTGGATTTAAACAGCAGAGAATGTACTTGCCGATTGCCGATTGCTTTTAACGAGGGTCCCATCTAATTAAGAGTACATCGGACCGAAGAGGAAGCTCATAAATCCCCAAGAAAGAACGAAGAGATCCTCAGAGGTCTTAATCGCACGGACATGACATTTTGACACTTTGAAAAAAGCCAGAGAATTCCAGAGACAGACATGATCGTTTCGTCTTACGTGGTTTTTCGCGCGACGCAGCAACACGTGATTCTTTTCTTCGGTGTACTTTCGTACACGTTCTTCCATGCATTAATTCCGACCGCGCTACCAGCAAAAGAGAAACTTCGCCGCCTCCGCAAACACAAACGTCACTCGGCCGTCGCTCGTCATGCGGTTTACTGCCCCCGGCGGCCAAAGAAAACATCGACACACGGCCCTTTGTTAATTCGCGTGTTATCCATTAAGTGGACAAACAAGAAGCCCGAAACGCGGTCTGACACGCTGGAAGAAACGGCAGCGGCGAGCTACGCGGCGAAATGCGCTCGCGGCTAGACAGCCACGGCAGGAAGATGGAAGCAATATAGCGGAAGTTGGAGTGGAAGCGGGCATTGTTTTCCGCCGGATTGTTCCCGGTCTGAGAAGGGTCGACTTCGTGTCAAACTGCACTTTTTGTCGGCCTTCCGCGCGCGCGGCTCTACGCCGCGGCGCGCGTCGCGGCCGCGTCTGTTGCTATCCCGACGCTTGGTTTCACATCACTCGCACATTTCGCGAAGCGTTTTTCTTGCGCTCGCTAACCCTTTCCCCCCCCCCCTTCCCCTGCCTCCGCCAGCTCCGGTCCCTACAGCCGCCTCGCCGGCCGGCTCGCTCGGCAATCCTCCAGCCGTCAACGAGCATGGAAAGAAATCTCCGCACCGCACCTCGGAAACGGACGCGAGCGGACCGCCCGTAAAAAATTCACGGGCAGATTCGCTCGACAGATCTGCGCGCAAGCTGCGTGCGAATTTCTTTCTGTCGAGCAACGCGAGACCCCTTATTCCATCCGCCGGCTGCGCGATGAATTAAAAGCTGGAATAAATTTCAACGTGATTCCGGATTACGCAAATTCCCGCGGGACTTCTCATTGAATATGCCGGGAGTGGTGGAGCGTCGCGAGCGCGCCGACGTCAACGCGTTACGCGATCGGCGACGCCACAGGCTGATGGATCTCGCGAGACGTCTCGCGCTCGTTCGAGATAAAAGGGACATCGAGATGCGCGGACGGATATTTATAAAAAATGCCGCGTCGTGTTTGAACGCAGGAAGAGAGAGAGAGAGAGAGAGAGAGAGAGAAAGGGAAAGGGACGTCCTACACGAGCCCTTGGTCGCATTACTGCCAGGTTCCTCGATGCTCTTCAACTTTGTCCACTCGGCGGACTCGTTTAAACTTTTTTAACGATTCTCCGCGACGCATACGACACTCGTGCACGTAAACGCGACGAGAGAGCGTGCAAAGCGGATTCGGGCGAAAGGCAGCTGACGAGGATCTCCGAACATCGTAAATGAGGCTTGCGCGCTTCGTATCATTAATTATTATTATCATTATTTGTTCCTATAACGCTCGCTGAGAGAACAATGGAGTAATTGCCTGCCGGACTTACGGCGGGAGCCTTAAAGCCACCTTAAAGCTCGTCCTCGGCAGGTCTAAGCTCCTTCGTGCCCGCGGTGCACGATAATAAGTCGCCGGGCGTCGGTGTCTACCGGTTGATTCTCAAATCTGCTCAGACTGCGCAGCTTCCGAGCTTGCGGCACTCCCGCAGCAGCGCCCCCGTCGTAAGTCAACCCTTTTCCTGCCTTCCGCTTTGCGCGGCAGCGGCGGCGGCGGCGGCGGCGGCACATCAAGGACTAGTCAACGACCACGGCGGTAAATAGCACAAACAAACGCACATCTGAAGACGTAATTAGTCGCGAGCCTCGCATTCTGCATCCTTCGAAAGATTTATTATGCAAGCGGCGTAACAATGTTAATTATGGTGGCGCGCGATGTTGTCTCCGAGGAACGCGATCAGCTAAGAATTAAACGCTGTCGCGTGACGACGCGAAAACGGTCGTTCGCGAAAGAATGGATTTGTGACGTTGAGACTTTGACAGCCATCAGTGATCAAAACTCGACTGAGGACTCCATGTTCCACACGAGGTTCGGTGTGTTGGTAAGCTGCGGCTTACCGGTTGAGCGCGGAACACTTCAGGGCTGAACAATCGCCGAGAACGAGGTGCTTTGAAATGTCAAATTTCGAAAAAAATAATCTTTCGGAAAGTTGAACGCAACGGACCGTGATGAGACGTATGTTCGTAATTGTTATTTTCACAATCGCTAAGGTACATTAAAGAACACGAATGTAAGTGCTCATCAACAATTTGTGATAACTGCTGCTTGTGCCGAAGATATATACAACATAGAAATTTGTCGGATACATACCCGCTACATAGCGCTTAAAAAATTGAAAAATTAATATTTTGACATCCTGAGGTACGCGTGACTTTGTTACACCGAGAGGAAGAGTATTCAGTTAGCATTAATTTCATTAAATAATCATTAATAATATTTATTTAAATTTAAATAGATTTGATTTCAGCGAAATATGAACAATTGCTTTTATGGGAAGAATTACACTGCAAACCCGAGTGTGTTATTTTGACAGGTATAAGCTGAAGCTTTCTTCACGTCGTCGTTTCTTGTCGTCCGAAATCACGTCATTTGATGCATTTCGATGCATCTTACGTCACTTAACGCGTTTCAAACGCGTTAAACGACGTGATTTAAGACGACCAAGATACGCGTAAAGGAAACTTCAGCTTATACACGTCGAAATAACACACTCGGGTTTGCAGTGTAGATGTTAAGGAAACGCATATTTTTTCATTCAAAAAATATCTCAGTATAAAACATATATAAGTACAAATAAAAATGTCTCACGTTAGTACTCACTGAATAAATATTTTCATATTTTAATTAATTAATTAATATTTATTTCATTATAATTATTTTATTATATTTAATTATTATATATTTTATTTTCAATCAATTAATCAATTAATTAGTATCTTTATATTTGTTAAATATTTTTTCCCAGTACACGCGTTATCGCCTTGTATAGAAATATTTTTGTCAATAATAATAAACTGCATAACAGTGATGGATTTGGAACAGTGATATATATAAAACTAGATTTACAGACTAAAGAAAGAGAAGAAGAAGGATGTTCTCGCCTAAATATCTAGCAATCTAAGCGAGCCTTCAGAAACCACACCAATGTGAGGCACATATTTTTTCGCGACGTGCGCGGCCGCCGAAGCGGCCAAGAACAACCGAGAGATCTCGACGATTTGATCGAGAAGAGAGAATCATTTATGCGTAATTCGTCGGAAATATCGCCTCGATACGCGTCGACATTCCGAAACAATTGCTTCCAAATCATCCTGACCTCGCGCGCGTCGGGCCACGCGAGGGGCACGCGGGCAAATCGCACTCAACTTTTCCCCGACACAGGCACCCCCGGCATTGTTTAATCCCCGTCTCCTCGTTACAGCGAGCTCTCAACTTTTTCGGACGGAGAACTTCGTGCCGCTCATCCATCCTCCTTCTTCTCCTCCTTCACCGTCGCGCCGCCGATGTTCTTGTCTCCTCCATTCATGGATACAAAAGCGAGCGGAAGAAAGCGGGAAGAAAGTTTATATCGAAGCCGCGTACGTGGGTGGGAACGAGAAGAAGGGGAAAAAGAACGACGGAGGTGAGGAGAGGAGAGAAGAGGGAGAGATCAGCGGCGGAGACTCGAACCTGAAAATTCAACTTTGACGGCGTTCGTTTGTTCTCCCCGAGAACGTCAGAAGTTCGCGTACTTTCGCCGTCTAGTGGCACTTTCCGTCGAGCTCCTACCTTCTCCGCCACCCCTCTCCGGCGATGACGTCACAGCTGTGGAATTTCGTTGATGGCTCGTCCGTTAGTCGATCGAGCGCTAAACTCTCGCGGAGCAGTCTAGTCGGGTTGGCCTCAACAAGTGGATGATGTACACGGATGCAATTACGCGACGGATTAACTTTCCGCGGTATTTCGCGAATCGGAGGAGGGGGTATTGGATGAACGTTCGAAAAAAACCGTTCACGCCCTATTGCCATGAGTTTTGGTGAAAATGCTTGGTGAATGATCTCGAGTGAACGCCTCGCGATGAATTTTCATCGAGAAAGTTTATAATGTTACAATATTACGCTATCTTATTTACTCACCTGATCATTTCTACGTAAGTATTTTGAAGATAAAAAATAAATCAAAAGATAATGCGTACTGAGTTAGGTTAGAACAGATATTCATTTGTTATTTTATTAAACGTACAATCGCGCAGTGCATAGATAAATCTGGGAAAGCAGTTGTAACTTTATTAATAGCGACGCACACAACGTTATTTGGATACTTTCGGCACTAAATTACACGCGTGGCTGCTTTTCAAAAGTTTATCCGTAACATTTGACCGCACGGTATCGCGACCCTCCGGTGTCGCGCCGCGGAGGAAGCTACATCGAGCGCATATAATTGCAAAAGTTGGCGCGAAAAGCGCGCGCATTATGCTTCCCACCGTACGCTCTGATGTCGCGCGTGCGCGCGAGCGTTATTATCGCGATCGCGGCCGCGTCGAAAAATTGCGGAACCGAGCGACGCTTCGTCATTTATTTATCTTCACACGCGCACACTTACCTGCGCGATAATTCGATTAGTTGTTTGTGGATAAAAGCGAGGCACTTGGCCGCGAAGCACGCTTTGTTGTTCAGTTGCGTCGGCCTCGGCCGCACCGGTATTTCAGCGCGGCGCGTTTTATCGTAACATTTTTAGCGTCGATTATCTACCTAGCTCGACGAATTGCTCTGTGACGCGGAAGCTCCGCGCGAATTATGTAATTTGCCCGCGTCGGGAGCAAAATTGCCGTATATATACCGAATGCGTCCGCGCGCGTTTAATCGGTTCCGCTCCTAATACAATGACATGCTCGAGCGTGAGCGTGAAACAATATTGGTATTTCAGATATTTTATTAAAGTTCCAAACGGGCCACGCGATCGCGGCGGTTGGACGAGATCGGCGGCGGCGGCGGCGGCGGGAGCGCGATGAGGGGGGCAGAGGCGGGGAGGGCGGCAGGAACAGAGGAGATAGCCCCTGTGAGTACGAGTACTATCGATTATTGACTCGCGGTGGCAAAGGTAGAGGCAATACAGCCCGCTCGTGCATTCTTGCAGCGCGATCTCCTAGGAAATCCGAGCTTCCGCCGGATCAAACCGGAAGATTTAATTTCAAAATGGAATAGAAACGTCACGCAGAGCGTCCGAGCGACCTTCGCGACAAAGGCGCGACGCTCGGTGCGGAATTTCCCCGAGCCGCCTCGGAAATTTCCGAATTTGCGGAGCCGATACGCGTCCGCGATTCAAAGATTCGCAATGTCGCGTAATGCGCCACGATAATTCAATAATCGCACGATGATAATAACAATAATGACGATAATGACGTTAATAATTCTGTTAATTCACTCGGAAACGTAGAAGCGTGCGCGTTCACGAAAATTTACACCGTGGCAGCGCGCGCACGCGCCGCACACCCCCCCCACCCCCCAACCGATCATATTTGCTACTTTGTATCCCGATCACGGGAGCCACATAAATCAAAGCACTGTGCGCCGACGACACCTGCGCGTCGGACTCGCGGCGGGGGTGGATGGGGGTGAGCCGTGTTTCGCGAGGCGGAAAATCAGTTTGTGCCGTACCTAACAAACGAAATTAACATCACCGGCGCCGATAAAACGCGGGTAAAAGCCGGGCAGATATCAAATACAATTTCTGTTAAAACAGTTACTTCCTCCGGCTGTCCGTCCGAGACGAGGCGGCCGGTCTTGAGGGAGTCCATTAACGTCGGACGGCCGGACGGGCACCGGAAGTCTCCCGCGGGAGCCGCAGACGGAAAAAAGCGGCGTGGCAGGAGCAGACTGTCGAGCGGCGAGCGAGGAAGCGGCGAAGAAAAAGGGTGCAATATCGGAGCGGAGATGGACCGGTATTAAACAGATTTCTGCGGTCTCACCGCGCTCGCGCCTCTCCGGATCTCTTCGCGCGCTCAATCGCTATTTATTACCGTACAGGTTATCAAAGATCGCTTTCGAATCCCCCCCGCTCCCCGAGCCCGAATCGGTTCGAAGCTCGTCGTCGAGCTGAGCGAGTATTCTGGGTGTCTGCAACGTGAACGAAGTCAGAAGCGACAATGTATCGCGTTAATCCATTTCGTGCTCGCGCCACTCCATTACTCTCATCACGAATTCCCTTGCTGAGATTAGCACTCGCGCGTTCAAAGGGAAGAGGAAAAGGACAAAAAGGAAAGGAAAAGATGAGGAGATAGAAAGGAAACAGAGAGAGAGAGAGAGAGAGAGAGAGAGAGAGAGAGAGAGAGAAAGGACTTTTGCCGTCCGCCGCTCTTTCTCTCGGCCGCGTGTAAATGTCACATCGGAACGCAACGCTGTTTCTCTCGCCCGGCCGTCGTGTATCCCGTGCTTCCGTTTCTTCTTTTTCGCTTTTTCGTCCTGCGACTCACGGAAGGATAACGAACCGCCTCCCCTCCCCCCCCCCCGCTCCGAGCCCGGCTAACGATGGGCACTTAAAGTTTAATCTACCTAATTAATAGTGCTCGTCTATTACTGGGAGAGTCTCCTCATATTTTCTGACCCTCGCGAGGTATTCCCGTCGGCTATAACCCTCAGGAGCAAAAAGCGACCCGGCTAATGCAGGGAAATAGCTGTTTCCTATGTTTTCAACTTGCCCTTTTTTTTATTATTTTTGTTTGCGCCCTCACCCTCCGCCGCTCGCGTTCGTTCCGGCGTGTTTCCCTCCGCCCGCGCGCGGCTTCGAATGCGATCGAATGGAATTCTCACGTTCGCGAAATTGCCGCCGATTGTCCCCAAACAGCTAATCTGATTTCTACGAGCGAAGCTGGAATTGTAGCGTTTAAGGGAAGCAAATTAAGTAAATTCTCGATAGTCTCGGGGAAAAAAAAAAAAAAACGGGGACATCCCAGAGAATAATTGGAGAATTTTGCAACCTTTCTCTTATCGCGTTTAATTTGCACGTTGAAATTCTATTAACCCGGAAAGAAGGATTCATTCGGCGGGTCTCTTATTTATCGGATTACGGACAATGTTGTCACTCTTAAAAGATTATGGCGTAAATCTCAATTAAAATTTGCCCGTTCTCCGTAATGAAAGTTCTCATTGTCGATTAATCGCACCGCCCAATTAGCCCGCATAATAGTGATTCATAGAATTGAACACATTCGCAACTGAATGAATGTAATTATGTTATCCTCTGTACTGTTTAATGATGCGATAATGGTACTTAATCACATTGTTAATTAATCACATTTAATGAATTATAATAGCGCAAAATTATAATAGCCGCAAAATAGACGGTGAAAATAATGAAATATTTTGAGGTGCGTGAGCATACGGGAGAGCTTTAGATTCGTCCTAACACACGGACGTTAATTTACGTTTCAATGTAATTACGAGCGCGAGCACGATCTCAAGATAACTGAGCGGCGTTCTCGCGCAATTACGTTTTATATAGCGTCGAGAGTGTAGATCATGCCCGAAATTTTACTGATGACGCTATTTCTTTAAATTCCTTCTTGATTCTTTGAGCGCGAAGCACTTTTCAGAGTTGAAGCTTGGGCTGTTGCAAGTCAATCAGGCGAAAGAACGTTTTGACGTTTCGAAAAATCGGCGGGGGCAACGAACCGAGACGACTGGAATCTTAATCATTATCGTCGTTTATTAAAATATTGAAAGTACATGAATAAAAGAATGTTCAGAAAAGTGTTGCTTGTATCGAGAATAGAAAAGCCAAAGAACCTCGTCAGACATATACGCGTTCGTAGCATTGAAAAGTTTATCATCTAAAGTTTCATTCGAGATGTATTTATAATAATAATAATTATTATTATTATTATTATCACATGAACGGGTAACTACCCTTTAGTCACATACAAAGGAAATACAGCAGGATAAGATAAGAGAAAAGATTGCAATGGGTATATATAAAAGACAAAACTGTCAATTTTCTACCGCGCTGCCGTTGATACGAAGACGACCGGTAATTCAATTAAAAGATAGGTAAATAAAGAGCGGCGAGAGCCCGAGGCATCTTGTTTTTAATGTGCACATGTCCACTTCAATCCCAGCGGAGACGCCACAGGCAGAACGATACGCGCACTTAAGCGAAATATCGAGCACTCGGGTCGATACGAAGCAGAAGCGGGCTTCCGCGGCGCGACTGAATTTCGACTTTATATATTGATTCGCATTGTTCCGTCTCGGAGGGTGATTTCTCGAAGTCTGCGGGGGTGATCGACACCTCGCGTTAGGATCTCGCGTTATCTAGATGCGCCTTTCCTTTCTTCCACGCAAACTCGCGCGCGCGCATGAACGCTTTCGCTCTCCCTGCCGCCCTCGCCGTCGTCCTGTCGATATATCTCGAATCGGCGGGTAGGACCATTAATTTCATTTTATCGCTGCGCGGGACTCGAAGCGGCCGGCGCGGTAATGCGTTTTAAATGTAAAACAGGCTGAGGCCTACGGCGCTAACGGGACGAGCTCGCGATAAAATTTGATTCAGACTCGCCTGCGTGTATCTTCGCGAACTTCTCGGATGGGCTATTGTTGAATCGCGATTGATAGGACACCGAGGCCGAAGCGATTCCGCCGAAGTGATGAGAATTGTAATACGGCGATTGCGCTATACTCGTCTGAACTTCGCCAAGACGCTTGTGCAAATCTTGATCTTGTCAAACTGATCTTTCCGCCGAGAGATTTGTTGAAGACCAGGAGAGATTTATTGAAATTAAAATTTTACGCTTTTGATCCCGTCGGGTTATACCTACAGAGTGTTTAAAAAATGGTTTCATAACTATGATACCTGAAACGCTTGGTCAAAGAAATAAAGTTAAGTCAAGATTGAAAGAATTAATTTCAATGTTTTGACGCAATGTATATTTATTGTTTCACGCGGTGGACATTTTGAGTGTCCCTTTTAACTTTTTCTTTCTATTTTTTTAAATTTGTTTAAATAAATATTAATTCTTATTATATCTACTCAATTCCCTTTATCTCGACTCGACATTAATTTTTCAACTGAGTGTTTCATAAATTCAAACATTTATTTTGCATTAACATTTACTTTTCCACAAATATAACAACTTGTACACGTCTGAATTTTGTTAGAAAAATCAGCAAAGCCGAGAGGATTAATTCGAACACACGTAGGCTTTAATTCCGCGTGAAAATTTCGTCATCAGATAAGAAAATATTCAAGTTAGGGAGAAAGATTATGTATTAACGTACTATTAAAATGCATTGTATCAATCGAGTGCGATATTGAAAAGAAAAAGGAAATAAGAAAGACGTCACGAGATCTTTGATGCAAAGTATCGAAATGCGAAATCGCTCGCATCAAGTCTCTATTAAACAATTGAGGTAACGCAATAAATAACTCCGTCCGGCAGCTTGTTCGTCCGAATAACGAATGGTCGAAAAATCGCGCCGGTAGGTAGCGCGCGATTTATGACTAATATGACGTTAATTTACGAGCGGGTCCGTTTCGTCATCTCACAGCGCGCTGACACAAGTTATTATCGTTTGCTGGAGATTTGAATACACGCGAACCGATTGGAAGCGTCAGGTGTACGTGTGTGTGCGCACGCGCGCGCGCGCGTGTACGAGTCGTTCATGGAAATGGACCGACGAGACGGGTATCGTCTGTCGTTAAGCGGCTCAACTGTCCCGCCGAAGTTCGTCCTTCCACCGGGCTTGCTCGCCTATCGCGAAGGACAGGACGGGAAAGCCGGTCGACTTTATGAATATTCTCTTTGTGGGCGTCCCTTGATGCACTCGTTCACTTAGAAAATGTCAGCGAGCGCGGCGCCTTGCGCCGGCAAATGATCGTCTTCATATCGCAGCCGGGCGACAACGCCTTAATGGATAAAGGATTAATGGGCCGATGAATTAATGGGCATTTCGCCGACGCGGACACCGATAAAGTATTACGCTCAAAGAGGACGCCGCGTCGAATCGCGTTGTTTAACAAATGACAATTCTATATACGGATGGCGCACCATGACTCGTTACCAGAGAATGTCCACGCGACGTCCCAAACTCGACTGCTTCTCGCCATATTTGACTGGCTTCAAGGCTGGTATCACTTGGTATCCACTCGACATCTACTCGCTGCACCGATGCACCTACGAATGCAACACGAGACGAATCGAAGAACAGAATCTGTCAGTATTTATCGTCGCACTCGCGGCTAGCCAGCTGAGCAATCGCGTCGCTACCAGGATATTTCCAGGCGAAGGGACCCGCGCCAAACTCGTCCGAGAACACGCCGCTGCTATTCGACGCGGACCTCCCGAAGCACCCCGTGTATACGTCTTCCTTTATCACCGGCCCTACGTCTGAATGCTTTAAATCATCCCGTCAAGCTACCGGTGTATCAGTGCGAGTTGCGAGCAAGTGCAGCGGCCCACTGAATATGTAAGTTGACGTTTTCGGTTCGGCTGGCTGGCTGGCTGGCTGGCTGGCTGGTTATCGTGCACATACAGGGTGATCGGGTATTCGAATTGCGCGAGCACCGACGGTCGGTGCATCGTGAGGTCAGCCGACGGGGGGATTAATTATGCAGCGGACCTCGAGCCCGTGCGGTGTTCGCCTGTCCACTGGCCAATTAACTCCGAAAACATCCACGAGCCACGAAATCCAAGTGGTCGGTGTGTCACTCGGAGGGGTCCGAGGACGGACGACGGAGGCGAGCGGTGCGGGAGGGTCACCCGGTAGCCGATGCATCTTCGCAATTTAAATGAAAAGGCCATTACGCAAATAAACGCTTATAAATACCCGAATCGACGGCGACCGCGCGGGGTCGACGACACTCCGCCGAAACGTATCGCGCGAAACATCGGCGAGAGTTCCTCGAACTCTCCGAGCGAGGCGCGCTGCGACGCTAAATCGGCCGCAAGATCGATTCGTCGCTAATCCGCTTAATCGCACATAATCGGCCAGCTCCCTCGTCGGTGTCCGATACGCTCGCGTGTTTTTAATAAACGCTTCATCGCGGCATTCATGCGCGGGATTAATCGAGTTCGCACTCGAGTACCGCTCGCGCGAGCTATAAATATTCCGCGATAATTGACGATACTTCGGGAATTGAAAGAGACGACAGGGAGACACGAGGTATCTCGCGATATCGTTAGCGAGCGAGAATAACTCTGCGACAATATATTATGCGTAAGCCGGGCTTCGAAACGTTCGTCGGAACGTTTCTTTCTCCGAATGCAGCTTGGAACGACACGATCGTCTAATGAGGAAATTCATTTCCGAGAGATTTCCCAGGTATTAAGTTCATCAGACATTCGCTGCATTTGGAACTGTCGGAACTCCCGAAGAAAATGTTGAGTCATTTTGGAACCCAAGGCAGGAATCCAGGAGGCATGCCAAAATAATAAGACTCTGAGGCGTTCTATTTTGATTGTATATCGCGAACAGATCAGTCGATATTTTCCCGAAATAACACGAGATGAGATTATTGACCGTAACACGTAATGACGCAAGATATTCCTCCATTTTGCATACATTTCCAATTTTACACACGCACCGATATAGATCTTTATCTTTCCCTCTCTCTGTTTCCCAGAGAAAATACAGCTTTGACTTAACGGTTATAGAAATCGTATTTATGTGATCGCCAAATCGGGATTCGTGCTGTACAATAAGATTAGAAGTCGGGAAACGGCTTGCGCGCGGTGTTTACGGCACTCGCTTTTGTATTTGCGGCACGTTCGAGTCGCGACACGCTCCGACGCTGTAAGGGACGACGGGGTTCGCGGCTGAAGGGAGAAGGGCGGAGGACGAGGCGCATCCAAAGAGTATCCTTAGCGAAGTGACATACGAACGAAGCCGGACCCGAGCGGGGTCTCGCGTTGCCGGGCATTAATCTCGTTCGGCCCGGTTTATCGTGCGCACCAAGTAAATTGGCACCGAATGCCGCTAAATGCCAGGAATTCATCGGCAATGGCGATCGTTCGTTCCACTCTAATCTGCCGCTACAAAGGCTCGCCTGCTTGGCCCCGATGGCGAAATGCGCGTACGCGTACTGAAGAGCACTCGCCTATCAATTAGTTTTACGCGCAATATGTCATTCTGCCGATTCGACTCGCGATATCGACCCGTTTGTGATCATTAGTGATACAGTGGAAGGGCGGACAACGTGTACACAACAAGATTTCCGAATAATAACGAAGACCGTCGGCATGAACGATGAGAAATATTCAAGCAATGTCCAAAAATTGTAAATAATTCAGAGTAAGCGGTCAACGATGCGCGCGAGCGAATGAATATTTAACGGAATGTTATCTTACTTTTTCGGAACACCCGACTCGAAATTTTGACTCTCTCGAAATTTTTGACGCAAATTGTTTAATTTATAGATTCTGAATGATGGCGATTTAATTTATATACAAACTGAATTGCTATTTTATTAATCTCCTTAAATAGCAGGAGAGGCGAAATCTGCCTTTTGCAGGTTCTTAAAAGAGCCTCTCGGCAAAGCTGCAGATTAATTAGAAGCCGAATAGGTCGATACAGGCTGCGGAATATTAACTCTTTAACGCCTACTGGTAACTATAGTTACCAGAAACGCATTTAAGAATCCATAATTTAGTCAAAAAAGGAGATATTTTCGTTTCCTTTGCACCACTGTAAAGGTGAATTCTTCTTCTAAAAAATGATATATAGATTGTATGTAGATTCGGTTTAGTCTGTTTTTAGCTCAGTTTTAATGATAACATGTTTTGTCAAATTCCAAGTAGACATAGTTAGCATTGTTACTGACATCTAGAAGTGCACTATAAATGAATAGATTGGTATCTGTTATAATTTTATACATTTGGAAGCTTTTTCAGGTGCAAAATGTGAAATTAATAGAATACAGAAATTCAAAATGGCGAATCCAATATGGTGGACACGAAAATCAAGAAATCAACCTATTTTCGTGAAACCCACAGTGGTGGTGACCCACAGCTTTTTATGCGGCGAAAGATGAAGGGACGATTGATTATCTAAATGGCGATCTATAAGATATTCTTCTAAAATAGTAAGCTTGACGCTCTGAATGTTAAATTTAACACTCACAAATATAGTAAAGTTTCAGCTGAAAAATATCAAGCGACTATCAGAGTTACATATCGTACAGATTACCCTTCATTTTTCTCTGCATAAGTTGCTCATTTCGTATATGCTTTTAGGATCCAAGTCATATTTACCAATAAACAAAGAACGAACGATAAAATAAACCAATATAAAATTCTGATATTTTTTTTGGTTATCACTACTTATAATCGCAGTTCAAAAGAACTCAAATTTTATTCTTAAAACACTTATAAAAAAGCTGGGCGTTAAAGAGTTAAATTAAAGCGATAGACAAAATCGACCGAGGTCGAAAGCAGGATCAAAATTCCGACTCGGATACTGTAATCGCTTCTAGTCTAATTTCTTGCCGCAGTAGAATTCTCAATTAGCGTCCGCGAGTTCGCGCGAGCTCGTCGACTCAAGTGGAGCCTTATTCGCAGTTTCGTACGCCAGCGAAATCAATTCTGCCGCTTTCGATGCGGAGTCGCCATTAATTCAGCTTTCGGCACGATAGTCACGTCAATTTCAGTCTCGTATCGGTAATTAACGCGCCGACTTTATCATCGCTCGCGGCACGTCGCGGAACTTCTCTCCCCGAAAATTACACCGGCGTGTCGTCGTCGTCGTCGTCGTCGTCGTCGTCGTCGTCGTCGTCGTCGTTCCCGATCGCCCCGTATGTGCTATCGTTGATGTGTGCGTATGTTACACGCACGATTGCACACCGACGAAACTCTGCGACTGTACGCGCGGCGGCAACAACCGAACGAGGGTCGGAAGGTACACAGTTATTGCATTAACTCATCATTGTCATTTTTATCACGTGCCCACTTGAATCAACAGAAAGCTCCAGCCCACGCCGCCGCCAACGCCGGTTGGTGCCCCCCTCGGGCCGGCTGGGGCCCCCCGACGTTCCCTCCGCCGTCGTCGCCACCGCCGCCGCCGCCGCCGCCGCTCTCCCCGCATCCTGCCGTCAACCAACCCCCTCGTCACTCATCTACGGAACTAAACCCTCCTCTCCGCGAGCTCCAAAAAGCCGTCCTCTTGTTTTCGCGCAACTCTTGAGCCCGCGCAATCCGGGGTGAAGGGGTTTGGTGCACGCCGCTGGTTCGAAACGTGTCCCCTTCGTCCCCTATGGCGGATTAGCCACTAACGACTCGTGTTACTCGTTCGCGACGTAATTTTCCCTCCGTTCCACTGTCCCACCCGCTCGCCACCCCTCTCGTCGGTGCACACGTGGGCGCGAGTGCGCGGCGAGCTCGCTCGCCTCGCAGCCCTCTGTTCTTTTGGTACGTTTGCTCGAACCCGTTTCGACGGTTTTCACCGGCAGACTATTAATTTCCCAGCAGCCAGGCTTTTCGCGCACTTGATAAGTCAGCGGCGGCTGCTTCGAGCGCGACGATACGACGCGGTCGAAAAATCTTGCGGACCAGACCCGCCGGCCGCTCAGTCTTCATCTTTGTCCTAAGCAAATCATGAGGTCGCGAGGGAGAGTGATTTAGTTAACGGAGTAAAGTCTGCCATTTTTATCAGAGTTCGAACTCTGTTATTAGACGTCTACTCGAAAGTTACGCAGTTTCCGAGAAAAATGATGGACTTGAAAATTGGCGGTACTTGTATAGGGTGGCTGGTATAGGATGTATGTGAACTTTACCGACAAATCGATAGGAGAGAGATTCTATGTTGAAAAATAAATAAAAAAGTCTTAGTAAACGCGTCTCTGCGAAAGCTTGTTTCTCGGGATACAGCCCTTAGAAGATGATAACAATGAAAAAAATATGTTGCGGTAAGCGGGTTAAGAATGACGATGCAACGCGTTTTTTTACCTGAATCGTGAATATCTATAATTTTGATAATTTCTGTATGTTAACCAAAGAATCATTCATTATGACGTCGTTGTTGTTGTACCGTTCGTCCCAAATTGAATTGAAAACTATTTATCTTTCCTCTTAATATCTTGAATGCCTCCACTTTCGAGGAGCTTGCAGACATGGCAAAAATTTTGAATAATTTTTATAACAGTATATGTATTCAGTTATTTATGTGTAAAACACGATTTAACTCATAAAATATACGTATCTTTAACTAAGATTGCGACAGCTATATCTTAGAAATGAAGCGTTTGCGGACATACATCTACTAAGGTTTTTCATTTACTTTTTTTTATGTAGAACCTATTCTGTCAGTTTGTCGAAGAAAAAAACTTAGATATATCTTGTATAATCACATATAATTATAATATATAATTATATATGCCTGAACAAAAATGCTACTGTAAAAATATAATTAAAGCAAATGTTTATGTTTCTGGTAGCTTATAATGTCGACATTTAATCGAATGATAGCATTTTTATATAATTATACATATAGACGCGAAATTTCGCATATGAGAGTCATATACAGGGTGTCCGGGATCTTTTGGAAACGAAAAATTGTGAAGATTAATCAGATCAAACTGAGAAGGAAAGTTCCTTACTTTGCAAATGAGTACGCAAATTTTCCAGTTGTCAATTAAAAGAGCTTCTAGATATTATCACCTTCAATCATTTTTTCATCATAATAACTTAATAATCATTGCGATTTTTGCAAAATGATACTTGACTTTTCTTCTCAGTTTGACCTGATTAATCTTCACAATTTTTCGTTTCCGAAAGATCCCGGACACCCTGTGTAATTTAACGTATAATTTTATATAATTATACACATAATCATTTCGTTCTCGAGCTGTCAAGACGATAACGCGCGCAGAAAATTAACTGATTGAAAGTACATATTGAGGTTTGCTATGATAGAGACTATAGCGCGGCGAATCTCGCGATTTAACACTCTCAACACATCGAATCCCGATCAACCGTTTATCCAGGGGGTGTGATAACTCGCGAATCGCACGGAAACAGAGATAGTAAGTTCGTAAGCTATCGCGGTCGGAGTCGAGCCGACTCGCGCGCGCGGGATCAATTTGTTCTCCCATAGATTCGTAGCGCGTAATATGGAATCAAAAGCCAGGAGGGGCCGCTACGATAGAGTCTAAAGGCTATAGCACGGAACGCGAAAACTTATCTACAAACGCGCGTATATATTCCCTCATTGTTCGGATCGACGCTCCGCTTTCGCGCTTTCCAGCGTAAATATATAGCGGCGGCGCGGCCGCATCGTCGCCGTCGTTACTCGGCAGAGAGATCAGCGCAACTCGATTCCGCTCGATTCCATCGCGGGTCTGCTACGAGAGCACATACGAGAGAAAGCGAGCGAGAGCTCCGAGATTGATTTTATATATTTCATACGTGTCCCCGGAGACTCGCGGCCATCTTTCCGCGGCACCGGCTAGCACCCGCCACCACCGTAATAAAGTTCTTGCTAAGGCTAGCGCAATATGCGACTCGGCGCTACCGTAAAGAGGCAAATTCAAAGAGAATGTGAGAGTAGGTACCAGTCGCGCATAAATCCTTCAAGGATTGCGGCCCGGCTCGTGTGAACATCGACGGCATTGTTTATTCAGAATCTCAGCCGAGTCCATGGTATTTTCTGCAGAATCCGACGCGACGGATGCGCGCGAGGATAAGTGGCGTCGTCGACCCGTAAAGAAATTTGCATCGTCGACGGAACCGGACGATCGGTCTAAAAATCAGTCGATACCTTATTCTCTCCGATGCGACGAAATGAGAAAATTGACAATCATTTGAAGATATCGAGGAGCGCAATCTTCACGTGGCCGTGACTGCCGCGTGTGCTCGTCAGAGTTCCAATTAGCAGGACACTCGAGAAAGAAGCAGTTGTCGCGACTTTTAACCGAATTTACATACTTCTTATTGACGTGAAGCTACAATGACTGCAAACTGCAACAACTTCGTTTCGAGGGGATGATGCCGAGGGCAAAAACGGACCGCAACGTAGAGGGACGAGGGGTACGGTCCAAAGGATGCGGTAATATTTCAAACGCCGGTGGCCCTTGACGAGAGAAATTCTCCGGTTTCCTCCGCTCTATCTCCGGCTCCAAATTAACTATCTCGGATCGAACCGGCCGGATTGATGTCCTCGAATTACGAGTCGGCGGCACGTCGTGTTAAGGTATCAATACGATGATGTTTCCGATAGACCCCGCTCGAGCACCTGGCGGACGCGCCGCGGGCCAACGACCGGGATTAATTACGGTCGTTTGTCCGTCGATTTGCGCCGAAATCAAATCGCAGTGATCGCGCGCGCTCGCCCCAGCGCGGGGCGCGGCTGGCCGGCAATAGCGGCCGAGGAACATAACGAATGGGCATCGCGAGGTATAGTAACCGGGAACCTGCCACGGAAGGGGGACGAGCCCGTTGCGCGAGCCCGTCGGCCGCCATTACTAAGCATTGTGTCTGCGGTTCCAGGCGATTTGTACCCTTGCCGACCACGCGTCAGGGACATTTATTAAACCGGCACCGCCGCCGCCGCGCCCTCAGCAGAGACCGAAGGGGTGTCCTGGTCTCTCCTGGGGATTGCGGTTATCGAGAACCTCGAAGACCGCCGCGAGCATCGTCGCGACCCTCACGAGCGCTCGCGAAATCTTGCTAATACTTCTGTTGGCGTTTCTTGCTCAAGCTCTCTCCCTCTCTCTCTCTCTCTCTTTCTCTCTCTCTGAACTTGCTCCCCGGCAAGAAATAATTACACACGAATTTCGTGTCTAAATGGCTATGTATAAACATATGTAATTTTGTATGTCCACACTGAAGAAAAAATGTTGTTGCACAAGTATCGAAAATATTAAAAATATTGGATTTAGAATAATTAATAAACTGCTTGTGTTTGCAGCAGATTAACGATTTTTTCTCTTCTTTGCTTAACGACACTTTTCTTCGGTGTGAGGACATGCATAGTTTATGTAATTGCCCATAATCTTCTTTTTTTACCGGCGAATTACCGTTCGCGACGAAGACGAGGTCGGCGCTCGCGTAATTACCGCTGAGAAAGAAGGGAGCACTTTACGCGATGCGATTTGCGAGATAGCAATCTTCAAGTGCGCCTTACAGATTTTAATGAAACTATACGGACGTCTAAAGGGAGCTGTAATGTGAAGCATATATTGTTATATCCGCCTAAAGAGAGCTTAATAGACACAGTCTCGAAGTTAAAGAAAAAATATTCAATTTCGCGACGAGTTACGAAGGTAGTCCCGGAAGTACCTGACCTAAAGAAGAAAACACGAAAAATTTGGGAAAAAATATCTTTATTTCTCTACATAGTCTCCTCTTAGCTCAATACACTTTTCCCAGCGATGTTCAATAGCTTCGATACCCTGTTTATAGTGGGAATCGTCGAGCTCCTCAAAATAGCCATCAAGCCACCTTGGTCCATTGTTTCGACTGTTCCTTCGTCTCAGGTGTGAAGTGATGGATGCAAAAACTCGGCTTTATTGCTGCGAAACTTCGCCAAACACTCGATTGAAACATCCTCACGACGCTGTTTTTCTTCCAATCGCGGCATCCATCTTGCGCACAGCTTTCTCATGTCCAAATTTTCAGTCAATATGCGATGTACAGCACTTTTTGAAATGCCTACCATGTCTGCTAACTCGCTCACTTTCAGTCGACGGTCATCCAATACCATTTTGTGGATTTTCTTCACCATTTCTGGCGTGGTCACTGGCATTTGGTCGACCACTGCGATGTTCGTCTTGGCAGCCTCGTTTAAACTCTGCCATCCAATATTTTACCGTTGTAAACGAAGGAGCAGACTCCCCCAGAGTAGAATCTAGCTTTGATATTGGTTGGACTGAGGCCTTTCAAATGAAAGTATTGTATCACATAACGATGACCAATTTTTTCCATGTTTACAAATTCACTGAGAGCGTTCGCTATTGATGGCTGCCAAACAAATACTAAACAACGTAGCGTCGTCAAACTTCAAACTTAAGCTTCATAAGGTTGGTACTTTCCACCATAGTCATTCTTTTCAAACAACAACCGCTATCTATACGTCAGGTCAGGTACTTCTGGGACTACCCTCGTAAACTTGATCGTTAGGACATTCCGAAAATAATGTCTCTCCGGCGATTGACGAAAAATGTCACAAAACACTACGAATCCAGTCGGGAGCGCTAACGTTGCGGCTCCATACAAATCATCTCCACGATTAATGCTACTGTGCTACTGTTCCCTGGGCGCTTGTAGGAGAGATTTCTTTCTCACGGTGGCTTCACATCCCAGACGGATCGTCCACAGTGTGAAACAGCGGAAACGTTGGACGCCGAGTGAGCGTGTTCGCCGAAATTAAACAGCGTTTCCTCGCAGTAGTCCGACAGTGGTGCGGGCCCCCAGAGTACGGTGCACTCTCGTTCCACCGTGTCCCGTTTACACCGAGATATTCATCGGCCGAGCAAACAGAAAGTGGGCAGACCGATTCGACTCGTCGCTCGTGCCGAAGGTACTCTTTCGGATTGCACGTGAGGTGCGGGTGGGTTGCGAGGATGAGCGTACGTTATAAAAGCAGGAGAGTAAGAGAGGGAGAGGAGAAAGAGAGAGAGAGAGAGAGAAAGAGAGAGAGAGAGAGAGAGAGAGAGGGAGAGGCAGAAGGGTGACGAGGAAAGAGAAAAGCGGAAATCTAATGCGGAAACGCAAAGCTGCGCTTCAATTTCGAAGCCGCATCGGTATTATCGTCGGATGACACGGTCAGAAGTGATTTCCTTCGTGCGCAAGCAATTTTACGTTGCCGTGCAGCCTGCAAATGTAGAAATATATACCGTGTGTGTGTCTTTATATTCTTCGCTTCATATTCTACAAACGACGAATCCCGGAAGATCTCGAGAATTTTCTTTCTTTAACCCTTAAGTGCAAGGATGACCGAAAATCTACACGCTACGCATCAGACGCTACGTTGTCTACAGTGCGATGATACTCGGCGAGATATTTCTTAATTATCTACCTGTAATATATCTTGTAATTAGACTATGCTCAAACGAAAGAAATTTCTTTTTCACAGTGATAGGTTATTATTCTTCCTTTAAAAAAAAATTACGCGATTTAAAACTGTCTTACGCACTTGCTACACCTTGCTACAAATTTTTACTAAGTATAACTCATGTACACTAAAAAAAAAAAATAAAAAAATCCACCTGCTTAGTAATAGACATAGATCGATCTCTTCGGATTGTAAAGTAGCTACAGCGCAGTCTTCCAGGACACCTGCGCACTCGCAAAATGATTTATTTACTACGAAATTATTCATATCCGTAAATACTAAGCCGCCGCGACGTCGCTCAGTCGACTCAGTCGCATACTCGGATACTAATGGATTTGCTATTTAGGCAAAATGGCCTCGGCCGTGTAACTTATACGCACATTTAGCCCAAGTTAATCTGGGGACGGTATACCTGGCGGTATATTTAGCAGCACCGATGCTCGTTAAGTCGCTTAGAACGTGTAATTATGACGGTGGCCCCGGAAACGAGCATCGTGGGTGCAGTCGATCCCAGGACACGAGGACCGAAGAACTAATGCGCTCTCGGCCGCTGAATCCTACTTCCTGGGCGCGCAACGCGAGCGCATCGTATCGACCCGGCCTCGCAAATCACTGAATAAGCTTCCAAATGTGTCCCGATTGCGACCGGTTTCGCCCGCGCGTTCCGCCTCCACATGGGCGCACTCGCTAAGCGCGCTCGCTAGGCGCATTTTGCAGGATTTTTGCGACACGCTCAGCCGCAATCAGCGGCGTTATCGGCGCGCACGCGCGCCGCACCGATTTATCAGGAAAGAGACAACGGCGTATTAATGCCGCCTCTCCCCTGAATGCGAATTAATATAATCATGCATTTCGACGAATACGCGCGAATCGTATAACTAATAACGATATCGCTCGAATCGAAACAGTGATTTTGTTTACGGACGGTTTAATGAAATGTTGTAATTGCATATAATTTGCATCGCGATATTAACACGCGTGGCGCGCGGCCCCGCGCGAAACTCGCGCGCTCACGTATTTTCTGATATTATCGCGTGACGCTAAAGGATGTATTTATTCGCGTCTCGAAGCGTGTCAAGCCGTTGCGATAATCGCTCGCAATTTGTGCGAAATACGATGAAACGACGAGAATCTCGAATTTTTTTTTCTTCTCTCCCTTTTGCGCGTGTTGTTTTCCTTTTTCGGGACACAAGAGAAATGCACATGTACGCACGTATGCACTTTGGCCTTATCGTCAGTCGCGTGTGCGCGTGTTGGTGAAACAACAGGATCGACCTGGTCGATGCGGGAGCGGGCGGGTATACGCGATAATTATTAATTAGTTTATTTAGCGGGCTAGCCACCCGCGGGAGAACCTGCGGTTTCTCGGCCGATGAATTAAACAGGAATTCATTTTGAAATATTCGTCCCGGTGGATATCCGCGCGTGTCCAACGCGTGCCGACGGGAAGACGACGACGGGCTCCTGATGAAACATTGCCGCTGAATGTTCGCGGGTTCGCGCTTCGTTTCTCGCAGAAACTCGAGTCTCGCCGCAATCGGCTTTTGCGATGCGACGTCGCGAGTGTAAAACAAGTGAAGCACCGTTCTTTTTTTATTGACACGATGATTTTCTCATCTTATTTCGGTAATAATTGGAATATTATTGTCATCTGGAGAGCAGCTGAAATTTTTGTCCCCCTGGGGCTGGATTTATGTGTGGAGTTGTTTTTAACGTGATTGCATTAAAATATGAGATAGCTTGGACGTTAATGAAGTGCAAACAAATAAAATATTAATGTGCGTCGTTTCATTTATTAAACACGGATATAAGGGATACGGTATCGATCCATCGGCGCAATCGGCAAGCTGCCGATTCAATGGCTTATTAATTGAATGGAATCATTAGACGGATTACAAATAACGAGTAACAGGATACGGCCGAGTAAAAGAACATTAATCGCAGCGAGTTCCTCTTGTGGCCGAGGCATTCGGAAAAAGCGCAAGTCGATAATACCGATGGCTACCAGCAAAACAGTTTTCCCCGTATTCTTTTTATCGGTAGTTTCCTTCCACCGCTAATTTGATTTTCTCTCTATTTGATTAAAGCCCATTCGCTAATTAAGCACTGATTGAAGCTTCTTTGGAGCGTTAGTACATAAAACGTCACGAGCGCATTTAGCGGTACGTCCACAATTTTGCGGCATGTTTCGAGATTACAGAGTAAAGAGTTAGGTAAGTAATGAGTCGACGAGCAAAAACTTGATCAGACGCGAATTCGTAAACTAATCCGTTTGAAAATATTTCACTTTTTATTTCTTATGTGCGATATTACACTTATATAGAATAATTAATATTTCTGAATATGCACGCCAAAGTTTAGTACGTAATTTTGCGACACAATTTAACATTCAAACACGCCAGGACGAAAGAATCTTTCAACACCGTCTCTTCATCGTTAAGTCGCCTCGAGAATAGTCTTCGTAAGAACTTAACACTTTACAATATTACGAATCCCAAGTCATTCTTGTCAAAAATTCCTTCAGTCACGATACACTTTCGTGATCGGCAAGCTTGACCGATTGGTCCCTTTTCACAAACGAACGAATTCACGCCTATCGGAAACGCGTTAATGTCATCTTTATAGCAGTTTTCGCGCGAACTCGTTACGACGCCCAGGTGCGAAGATAAGATAAATGTCCCAGTAACCGGACGTTTAAACATAGGTCGTCACAAAAAATACAATACATAATATTAAGAATAGTTTTGATATAAATATTTGTGTTTATTCGAAAGCTTAAGATTCCCTTAAGTTGAGAAAAATGATTTAATAAATGATCTACATAAGTAATGAAGCGCACATTAATGTACCAGTGACCGAAGAGTTGAAATAGGTTATGTTCGGATATATTTGTCTCAGTGTCTGACCGCAATCAGAAAATTTGTGTGTGCTAACGGGAAATAATACAAATATAGATGCTATCTCTTAATGCATTCATTAACAATTGACCATTATTTTGCCAAACCATAGGTGCATACTTATTTAATTAATTTTTATGTCAACACAAAAGTATCAAATTGGATATATTTCTTTCCAATTAATCGTCAAATATTAGGGTTCCTCTTACAATAATTATTACTCTCATTCATTATTGTTAAAATAAATAGTAAACATTTTTTTCCAAAGTGGTCGAATACTGGAACGTATCCGGCCATTGGGACGTTTATCAACAATCGTCTCGAGCCACGCTGTTTCGATCCACTGCGGTGTCGTCACTCCGTGACGCGTAGGTGTTCCGCAGGACGAGTTTCAGGACGAAATCTACCTTACGCTATACTTGCGCAATCGCTTCCGTAAACACGGCCTTGTCCTCAGCGCCGCGTTACGTCAGCGCGGCCTTTCTATCGCTCGCGGCTACGCGGTCGTCGACCTCGCCGGCACAAAGTGAATGCGCGGACACAGCACGGGGCAGTCTACCGCGTTTGCTAATACCGAGTGCTCGCTAATATCGAGCCGAAAACTCTAAAGGGCCGTAACTCGCCAGCGATTCGACGCGGTAACACGAAACAAAGAGCAATCTTCTCGGCGCGGGTCTGTGATGATCATTGGCGACTCAAAGACTCAAAATTGGCGCTCGCGGTCAAACATCGCGACGGATTAATTTGGGAAGGTCTCTATGCACTCTCTCGCATGAGCGGTAAGACTGTCCTTTCCAAATACATTACGACATTAGGGTTTCTAAGCCACCGAAACGCTACAAATCAGAGACTACAAATAAGGGAAACAATAGAAGTCTCGTGCTACTTTGGAAATATTCCACCTCGGAAACCGAACGATAACGCCCTTTTCGATACTCTTCGTCGATTATTTTTTCCAGTGAGAGAGACTCAAGTTAAATTAGGATTTAGCTCTGGAAAAGTGGCTCGACTTCATCCAACAGCCGCGCACCCAAGAACTGCCGTTATACCTCGTGGAGTACGTTTAATCGTTCGGCGATAACGCCGCGGTCTGCGCGGTACATCAGCATATCCGCCGCTATCCTTAATTACCGCGCGGCAAATCGAAAGCAGAAATCCGTATAATTATGTGAGTCAAACCGTCGTGCGTAGTCTGTATTTAGATGTTCCTCCAGAACAGTTCGCGAGGGACTCGAGGAGTCCCTAAAACCACAGTGACCTCCAATTATCCTGCGGGTACCACGCAGCCCACGTGGTCCCGTGGTGTCCCCATGGACTGTCCGCAAACACCCCTGTTTCGACCGTTTCCGGCCCCTATAATGCACCTTAGATTAATTCATTATTAAAATAACCCCATCGGCGGAACCTTGTTATCGCCTCGTGTTAAAGCAGCGCGTGCGAGAAATGACAAATCGGCGAAGACACGAATCGTAAGACGAGATCCTCCGACTCGGGGGAATTTTTCCGCCGCGGGTGATAAATCGCGGCGAAATTAATTTTCCCGCCGCCTCGCTGTGCGATACTCACTCGATGCTAAGTGAGACCCAGAAGCAACGCACTCTTCCTTCACGGAAACGGAGTTGCCGTGTGTTTCGCGAACTCGACGAGTGGTCACGAAGAGACAACGGAGATGCGAATATCTTACACTGCTCCTCATTAAAGAATATTTTCGCTAAATTGTATCCTGGACTTTAAGGGCCAACCTTAGCTGCCGTAACGTGACTCGTTCTCCCGCATCTCTTCGCCGGCGAAAGGCGCCGTTGCGTGTATCAAGTAGATCCACGGATGCTGTCGGCGATAACAAACGCCAAACTCGATCTCCGTATTTAATGCCACGCGCGATTGGCCAGGATTCGGGGTGCGACGTCCGGCCGGGGCTTCGGGTAAAATCAGAGGTCCTCATTAGGCATTCTAGGGTCAGGAAGGGTGTCTGGGCCGAGCGACTTCTCTCCCGTCTTGCACGTAACGACGCGGCCGGGGGAGCCTAAGACCGGACATTTCAATAAAGCTCGGCAAACGTGTAGGTTCAAACCGCTGACCGCGACGAGTTCTGGTCAGCAGCTTCCTCGGCGAAATTGCGCATGTCCTTGCGTCGCTGCAGCTCCGGGGCAGCACGTCGAAGCCGCACAGCGGTGAGGATCGATCGATCCTCGCGTGCGAGGACCGCGCCGCGCGATGGAAATAAGAGATTCCGCGGGGGTTTCCTAATACGTTGCTTGTTAAGCGGCCGACCGAGCAGAACTGATCCTCGGCGATGCTCGTCTTTCCATCGCATCCGCGACCCGTGGCCGCTCCGATTATGCGAATTATCAAGAAACGCACAACGACTCCTCCCCTCGCGTGCTGTTATTAAGAGTGTGATTGAGTTTCGCGGGTTTTGCAAGATACGGCTCTAGTATCAGTTTTGTCGAAGACATTCCAATCACAGCTATTATTTCTTAACGCTTTAATATTAATTCATGATGTTTAGTCATTTACTAATATAGACGCAGTAAAAATTAATAGTGTTAATATCATCTTAAAAATGGGGCATTTTAAAGAGCATTTGTGACATGTGTCGCTTTTACTTTCTAATCGGAAGAAAACGGCGGCTGAAAGTTACAGAATTCTGATAAAAACTTATGGTGATGTTGCTCCATCAATTAAGACACGTGAATATTGGTCTGGGCGATTTAAAAGTAGTGATTTCAGTGTAAACGACAAAGATCGCTCGAGACAACCAAAAAAGCTTGAAAATGCAGATTTGCAAACATTATTGAACGAAAATCAAGCACGATCCACTCGAGAACTTGCCGGAGCATTAAATGTTGATTCTACAACAATCACTAAACGTTTATATGACATGGGAAACATTCACAAAGAAGGAAGATGGGTTTCACATCGATTATCGGAAAATGTCATTGCGAACATTTGCATTTTGTTGATCGCCAGACAAGAAATGCAGAGCCTTTTGTATCGAATTGTTACTGGGGATGAAAAATGGGTCTATTTCGATAATCCCAAACGAAAAAAATCAGGGGTTGATCCAGACCAACCAGCAACATCCATTTCGAGGCGCAATATTCACGATTCAAAGGTATTACTGTGTATTTGGTGGTGGGATCAAGAAGGTGTTGTGTCACCGCCGATCGTTATCGACAACAATTGTACAAATTGAAGCGAGCATTGGACTAAAAACGATCACCAATTGCGAACGTAAACGAGGCAAAATGATCCTTCTTCTCGACCTCGTGTTGCATTATCAATGAAGCAAACGCTACGAGAGCTGGAGTGGGAGGTCTTATCGCACCTCGTATATTCTCCAGACATTGCTCCATCCGATTATCACTTGTTCCGGTTGATGCAACAATCTTTTTATCATCGCGGAGTCTATCTCTTGCCAGAAAGATGGGAGAAAGTTGAAGAAACGAAGGAAACGTAGAAAACGACGGAAAATATTTTGATTAAGGTATTCGTTCGTTATCTTGTTTAAGTAAATCAGTTTTTGAGAAAAAAAGATACTCTAATCTCTAATAACTGAATCGTACTCCTAATATTAACGATTTATTGCGTAAACTGGATGGATCCAGTTCGAGGGAGGGGCAGAGGGAAGGGCGTATAATTGAAAGTCTCCCCAGCGTTTCGTGATTCCTATCGAAGTTACGACTTTATTGCGAAGAGGCAAGACACACGGTGACCGACAACAGTCGCCGACGAAACGAAATTCCGGTTAATCGTGCATTAACGCGGAGAGATAAAGGAGATTGATTCAGCGTGAAACACGAGTCGAGAAGTATTTCGTATCGGAACGCTCGAATGTGCTGTGGCCACCTCATCAATCCCCACGGATTAACGAAATGATTTCTGGGAGAAGTTTTCCCGGCCATTTTCCCGGCGCAGGACGCACGTTCTTCCTCAGGAATCCGCGCCACCCTCGCGTCTTCGGACGTATTTCATTGGTTTGCGATACACACGTGGCCCTTCTAAATCTCTTCTAGAGCAAGCGAAATTTGATCCCGACCCACCGCCGCCTGAGAGAGATGCGTTTGTCCGCTCTTGGGAATGACCCGAACGTCGCGGAAACGAATCGCCGGATTTGATCACAGCTAGGCCGCGCGCAGGCTACGAAGCGATCGAACAATTCCGGCAGCGGTAATATTGCATAATATTGTATAACGTAGCGTGAACGAAAGATTCAACGTATTAAATTATCGTATCTGGGTTGTCGTATAATTTATCCGATAATCGAACGAAAAGCTCCGTTTCCGGCGCAACCGCCGTCCCGTCGTGCGATAATTCGGAAAATTAATCGCTTCCGTGGGACGAGACGGATGAAGATTAAATGGCAGTTCTCCCAAGTGTTACCCGCAGCAAAATCTAATCTCCGCGGCAACTCGGAGACGAGTAGCGTTTATGGCGGCAAAGTTGAACGTACGTCCGCGGCGGCGGCGGCTGCCTGTATTGTAACGTCCTGTTTCGCGATCGAAACAGTTCTATTCGCGCAGCTCTCGCCGCTCACGATACTCACGTTGAGACACTCGAGCCACTATCGGTATAATATTGCAGCTTTGTCGCGTCTCCGGTTGAAATGACACGCCGCGATGCAGTCCGTGCGCCAAATTGGAAGCCGGACAGAGAGGGCCGAAAGTACCACCAAGCCAGAAACAGAAACGTCGCTCTCTGTGGGCCGACGGGGAGCGCCGGGACGCGGGGGGAGGGAGGGGGAGGAGAGGGAACCGGGGATTGCGGCGGTTCTAAAATCTCTCTAGCGTTCCGGCAAAACGTGCTCAAACGGAGCGAGCTTAGGGACGAGTGAGCAGCTACTCGTAACTGTAGACGACTCGTCTTCTAAACGAGCGCGAAGCCGAGCTAAAGCGCCCGTGTACGGCCTCCATTTTGCGTGGACGGCTTTAACTCTGCGCCTCTGCGTCCCTACGACGAGGACTAGCTGGAATATCTAACGGACAGCTTTCCCTCCCCTCCCCTCCCCCCGCCCCCCTCTCTCTCTCTCTCTCTCTCTCTTGCTCGCTCTCTCGCGTACCGACCGCCACGTGTACGCACCTCCACCGCTTGTCGTGAAGGCGGTAATTATACCGGCGGTAAGTTGGGATCTGTTTATGAGACTGCGGCACGTATGTGTGTACCGAAAGGAAGTACGAATTCGATGGTAGCCGCTAACGATGCCGGATGAGTTTATACGGAATGGCTTTCGAGCGGCAGGTTGAGCGCGTTTAGGACGCGATAGGCAGAGAAAACAAATATCAGCTGCGAATCCAACAGGTTAGGACGCGACGGGAGGTTAGAGATCCAGCGATCGGGTGCGCTGATCGACGTGTAAATATATCTCGACAAAGTGTGCGCTCGATCGATTAAGGCAAGCGGTTGTGCCAATTTGCGGTAGGAGGAAAATTGCGGCACCTCGGATCGTTCGGCTCGACTCGCCACCATTCGGCCCACACGTACTTGCTTTGTTCATGTATTGGGTTGGCAACTAAGTGATTGCGGATTTTGTCGACAGATGGATTTTACACTTTCTTTTGTTTCGTTAACGTGTTCAAAGTACCTAACCTATATTTCTTTCTTATTGTTTGGACTTCTACCTTTCGTTTGAATACAAAAATTATATCGATTAGTTGTTTAGTTTTGTTTTTATCCCAATTTAAAAATGGAAGAGCAAGACGTGCACTTCAGACATATTTTATTGTATTATTTCCGAAAAGGCAAGAACGCATCGCAAGCACACAAATGGTTATGTGCCGTGTATGGGAATGAAGCCTTGAAAGAAAGGCAGCGTCAAAATTGGTTTGCCAGATTTCGTTCTGGTGATTTTTCATTGAAAAATGCTCAACGATCCGGCCGTCCAGTTGAAGTCGATGAGACCCATATCAAAGGCCATTATCGATTCAGATCGTCGTAGCACAACACGTGATATTGCAGAGAAGCTCAATGTATCGCATACACGCATTGAAAAAAAAAATTTAAAAAAACAAATTTAAAATTTTGAATTTTCATTCTTATTTAAAATCCGCAATCACTTAGTTGCCAAACCAATACATGCTACACGAATCGTCAATAGCGAAAAGACGTAGCGAGTCCTTCGGAAAATGTTACTTCAGTCAACGTGAACTGATATGAAGAAAATGAACTGAGAACGAAAATATTTAAACAACCCGAGAAGGTCGTAGGGAGGCTGAAAACTTCGATCGACAGTTCTCCCGCAAAATTTACGCTGCATCGGCCGAACGGAATTATGAATAATAATTTACACAATGAAGTAAGTTTACGTTGACAATACGTTGACGCGTCAATAAGATCGGTTTACGTGCGAGGAATAAATCGGGGAGCGTCGCGTCGTATATTCGACGGAAACGATTTTGAAATTGGCATTCGTATTCTATTCCGCTCAGGAAAACATTAAAAGAACATTACTGCTGTACTTTTACAACTGAATCTGCAACGGACAAAATGACGTCGAGGACGAGTTATCGACACTTTTGCCCTCGCTAATTAGATCTTTCTCACGGAACGCTGCGTTCAGCCATTGATGTATCGACGAGCGTACTGTACGTAAATTGCACACACCAAGTCGTAAATTACGACACAAAGTCAGCATCGGTGGTCCGTACGCGCGTGAATCGTGCCAAAGGTGGAAAATTATTTCTCGATTTCCTCGGGCGCGACAGATCCGTCGTGGAAGTGAGTGGATAAAATAAGTGAGAGGGATTGGAGACGAATCGAAACTCGAGGACTCGACGCTCCGAACAGTAGGGAAAACCCGTTAATTAATGCGAGTCAAACGCGCTTAGCATCGGTGGTGCTTTCACGGTCCAGCGGGCAAACTTTATTCGCCGCTGAGGGATATTTCCTTTTCAGGGCGCCGCGTGAGAAGGAGGCGAGAGAAATGGAAAGCGGGCCGCCGCTCGCTCCCCGGCGAAGTTCTCGGCCGCGTAACAATATGGCCGGCCCGGCCGGCCCGGCCGGCGAAGAAGCGGCGCTTTTCCGTTCCGCATCCTTCCGTCCCGCTGTCGCTTGCTCCTCTACTTTAATTAGCCTCGCCCGCTGGTAAACAATAAGCCGCTATTTCTGACAAATTAATTCGAAAAACAATTCCCGGCCCGCCGCTGGAAGTCGGGGCCGGCCGTCTGCGCCGGGACGACGCAGCAGCCGCCGGCTTTTATCCCGCTGGGGATGCGCGCGTCTCAAAACGTAACGAGCATCCCTTTCATGTAATACTACACCGTGTACCCCCACGCTTCGCCGGAATTCCTGAGAGTCGGCCACGTTAAGCTCCCTCAGGATTCCCTGCGAGCGGAGAGCCGTTGCTCTCCGTTGCCGCCGCAAGAAAATCAGACGCTCGTCGATGCCGAGCAACGGGAGCGTTACGCGCCGCGATCGACGATCTCGTCGTAAATTATCGAGCCGAGCAAACCTCGTCTCGGGTCTATGCGCGGCAACCGGAAGCTAGAATAAAAAGGAGAAAAGGAAAGGAAAGAAAACGTCGTTACGGATTGCCCGTAATTGGAAGTATGGCCGCGAGCGAAAAGTAAAGCGGAGAACCGTAGCTTTCCGCTTACTCAGAAATTGCATTTAAAGTTTCCGTCGTCGATTTACGGTACTCCGCCGGCGCCGGCACAAACGCTGTCGCGCGCGACGCACAACGACTTGTTTGCGTGTCAGGGAATATTAATGAAAGGTGTGATCCCGGCTTATTAAGAATCAGAAGGGGGCGCGGGAGGGATCAGCCGAAATTTCTTTCAATCTCCACGCAACTCGGTAATTATCGAACTTTCGAGCGAGGAGAGCGGCGGCCGCCTGCGAGCGAGTTTGCAAAGACGCTTGCCAACTTCGCCGCGCGCACCTCTCATGAAACATCCCGTATAACTCGATCATAATGAAGTGCCGCGGAGAAATTTGCTCTTCATCATACCGCATCCCCTTGGCCACGCTCGCAGGATACCGTCCCCGCCGCTAGGAGATACGGACAGTTGCGCCGCAGACCGGCTAAATCGCTTTGTCGCCGGCGCGTGATCCTCGCCGTTATCCCCGGAGCAAATATTTAAGCGTCCCGCGCTCGCACACCCTGGAGATTACACGACAAGCTCGGTTCGTTTCGTCCGACTTCATCTTCATCAACATACCGATTAAACCAGCCGTTCCGCCTCGCCACGTGCTCGAGCTTGACACAAAAGACGCGCAATTAAATGTCGCTCGCTTCTCGCGATTCGCCGCCGGCGAAGAATACACGCGGTCGCGGACGTTTTGTACTTCGAAGTCCGCGTGCGCTTCTTCGCAACAACCCTCTCCTTCGACACGTTCCGCGGTAACGTTGCAGTAATTTCGCGCATTGCGGAGAGAAAGTGACAATTTCCAAAAAGTGACGTTTCTGCAAGTGGCGATCGTTCGAGTTTCTTGATCAACCCCGTAATTTTATTCATAAGAATATTCATCTGTCCATTTATTATTTAGTTTTCTTTTGTCAAGGGACATATGAGGTTCATCGAGATATTTTTAATCCAAGAAATCCTCCGCGCACATCTTTACAAGTTAAAGCGTCCCCTTCGAGATGAGAGATTTTCTCAGGAGGCGAAACATATCGATGAAGCCATCTCCCTGCCGCTGGAAACTCATAACTCCTGGAAACAGATTGGATAACTTTATCCATCGGTACTTTCGGTTGATCGATCGCGCCTTTCTGTCATGATTTATAAAAATGCACGAAGGTGTCGTACATCAGCAGTCTCGTTTCTTCCTTTTGCAATAGGCTTCATACGCTCTGTTTCTAAGCTGCGATACGATGGCGCGAACAAGCATCACTCACTTAGAAAAAAATTTCTTCCGGCGGAGAAATACACACAAAACGTTATAAAGATACAATATCGTCCATTCGAGCCGTCGTGATGCGACTGATCGATTTTCCGTGTGTCACAGCGCTAAACATGCCGATTCGCCGGGACATCCGAGATGTAGCTGCGCAACACCGGTATCGGCGCAAGTCTGCCGGTGCGATTGAAAGTCGAGAGATCTCTCGAATAGCCCGGTTCGCTCCGCCCAATCTCTATCTTCGCCATCTCGATTCGCGTTCGAACGCGTTTGGCGAACTTGGGGACCGCTTCCGCCGGCTTCCGTTGCGGATATCCAGTTTGATAGTTTAAACCGGATATTCGACGCCCGCTCATCCTTTCCCCTCTCATTTTCCTATTCTCTCTCCCTCCTTCCTCTTTCTCTCTCCCTCTCTCTTACTCTGACTGGGCGACTGACTCTACCCGTGAACGTAGAATGGAAACGGCGAAGGGGTTGTAGTCTCGGCTGGGCGAGAGGCGAAGCGGCATCCCGACGGCTTATAGCGGTGCGAGACGCTCATCTGCATTTCAAATCGCACGCCGGCACGAAGATTTGTAGACGCGCGCGCCCGCGCGCTTTTCCGCGAGTGCCGAATCGAACGCGTGCAGCATCGTTCTTCGGAAATGAGCAATCGAGCGCGACGTGAAAATTCAGCGAAGATCAAATAAACGGCACACGGTAAGCGTTATGAGCCGCTTGCGATTATCGCTCGCATGTTATCGCTGCGACTTGCAGATGGTCTTACTCGCTGCAGGAAAGCACTAAGTACCGATCGAAGAAAGATATCCAGAACTGTCGGGATAATAAAAGATAAGCAATAAACAAATTGTTGAATATTTGGAAAATTGTAGAATTAATGAAACAAGTGACGAACATTTTTTTACAAAATTCTTTGGAGATGTGTCCCTACCAGCAAACATTATTTATCTCCAGATAATTTCATTACCGATATGTGTATTGACGATAGAATATTACGTATATACGTACATTGCGCTTGCGAGCGGCGGAGGAACTAAAAGATCCCTTGAAGGTTACTCAGAGTCGTCAGGCCTTAACAATAACATATGTCACGGACAACGTCCGTCGCGCGGCTGGCGGTTTCTACTTTCGATAACTTTGCGATGAACAATGAGCGCCGAGAAGCTCGAAACCTTCCGCTCGGAAGTCGCTCAGAGCCATGCCCTTTGCGGCACGTACGAAGGTCAAAGATATCGGAGGAGTAGCAGCGGTAATCTGCATATATTTACCGTAGATTTTTAATACGCTGTTTGAAGGAAGAGTTTCGGCAGCAAGCTCTCTCTCTCTCTCTCTCTCTCTCTCTCTCTCTCTCTCCTCCTCTCCCTCTCTCTCTCTCTCTCTCTCTCTCTCGGCCAGCGTTATTCCCGGCGCGCCGCGCGCACATGCATCTGCAACGTATATTTCGACCAGCACCACCCCCTCCCCCTCCTGCCTCCTGTTGGTCAACGCGAGAGGGCTGCATGTACGCTCGCGTATATCAAAGGCGCGTCACTCGTGCATGCGTGATTATTTTCGTCTGCATACACGCGACGGGCAGGATAGCGTGCACACAAGACGGAAATTCCGTTGAATACCCGCAGCGCGGCCGGGAGGCGGGGGCCGGGGGAGGGGGGAGCGCTTTCTTATCCGCGGTGGAATTGAACGACCGCGGATTTACGGGGGAGCGTCGTCGCGCGAACGAAGCGAACGGAAGTCGAGCGAATCGCCTCCGAATCGGACGGACGTGGCTGGGCGAAGGTCCACCGTGCGGGCTCTCTTCTGTCCAGATTAAACTACGTGGAAATCCTATCGAGAAGCAGTCGCCATTACCCATGCGCGCCCTACGCCGGGCGCGTCCGATTGATTAATTCGAACGGAGAGGCGGCCGGAGTCTCTCCGCTCGCGCGCTGACCGCGGAAAGTCGGCTTTCGGATCCGCTTCGTCCGGCGATTTTCACCACAACTAGTTCCACACACACACACTCGTCGGGTTCCTGCCTCTTTCCGGATGAGAAGACCTCGGAGGGGGGCGGGGAACGGCGCGTTGCATTATTCGCCCGGTGATTTCGACCGACTAATTAACGCCACGCTCTGCCGAGTCGAGTCCCCGGCCTCTTTTCAGATCAGAACGTTTCGGAAACTCGAGCTGCGTCATTCTCGCAGCTCGCCGAGTGCTCTCGGCCGCATTTGCAGGGCGGCTCGCGCTGGTATCCCCAGGCCCTCGTTAGACCTCCGAAGACACGCGACGCCGCAGGTACCGCGCGCAAGAGTGGAAAGTTAAACGTCTGGGTGGAAAGTCCACGTGGATCCTGCCGGCGCGACGCGGCGTCGCGATGGGAGCGATCGGCCGGAAGAATTCATAGTCGGATATTTGCCGAGGTGCAGCGACCGAAACTTCATCGTCTGCGCGCTCGGGGCTGCGATATCGATAGGAGCTTACCTTGCCGACCCCGGTGAGTTCTTTTACGCCTATCCTCCTGAGAAGCGCGGGGGGTGCCGGAGGTGGCGACTTGAGAAGGAGCGCGGCGTATCCATTGGGAAAAATGGGCAGCTCGTCAGGTCCGATGTTCTCGTCCCCGGAACGTCGTCTCCGGTGCGGGCTCGACGACAGATTCAGCTTCTGCGCTGCCCTGCGCAATGCCAACGTTCGTGGTTAGCGGTGATTGATACAGAATGTGTCGCAGCGCCGGCTATTGACGCGATGGCGATGCTTTGAAACTTCGCTTTAATCACGCACCCCAAAATAGTATTCTGTTTGAGTAAAGTGATTTTTCCCATAGTTTTATATTCTGGGCGAAGCCTTTTACAGAAGAAGGATTCCTCTTTCGATAGAGCGATTAAAATGACCATTCGTCTAAAATCTATTAGATTATTATTCTAACTATTTTCTTCTTATTTCAAGAGGATTTCCTCTTGTATCAATCGATTTTCCTCTTATATAAAGAGAAACATGTTGATTTGAATGTCGGCTTCTTTTGTTCAGTCATGCTCTATCTTCAGACATGAACGAAAAAGTAACTATATGCTCTTGGGTCAGAATATTTGGAACGCTTTTCAAAAAGGGCATATGTGCTGTTGTAACATACAACGAAGATAATTTACTCATATATTTGGTCAAGTACAGTTTATAATCTGTTGCAAGAAGTTGAATAATATATCCTTTCCTTTAACTATGTTTCATACAATTGGTTATGACGAACATCTCTGTAGCTATAAAGTCCATTACAAAATTGATTGGAAATTTAATGTTATGATGATTTTACTTCATTCGTGCCTATTTATTGTAGAAGCCTGAGGTACATCTATATATATACATTACTTTTCGCTATACCTTATAATAATTTTTTCAAATTAACTAGTATAACCAGTAAGAAATAAAGTACACAGTAGGAATAAATAACAATCCTCTTAAAAAGAGATTAAATAATCTATGTATAAGAGGAAATTTATTATTAAAATCAATAAGATTGCATTATACATGTAACATATAATCCCTCTAACTTTAAGAATAATGTGTTTATAATATTTTCCTCTTAAATTTAGAGAAATCCTTTCGAGGCCATATATAAGAATAAAATCCTCTAAAATTTACATGATTTCGCTTGTTCTGAAATTACCTTTTTTTTTTAGCGCGCGGTTGTATTTATCCTTATTTAGTGCGCGGGGAGAGAGGAAAGTTTGATTAGATCAACACGACATTGCCAGACGCATTTCGACTGGAAGAAACGGAATTTCTGTTTCTCAGAATTTTGCTCGTATTTTGCCGGAAATGTTCTGTTTGACTTCACGTTCCATTCAAGCGAACCCTTTTTTCTCGGATTTACCAGGTAAGAAGAAATGATTGTATTAGGTAACCGAAAAAGTGTTCGAGGGTTTTGTATGTTAAAAATTAAACGAGGGTAGTCATTTTAGAAAAAATGTTATAATTGATACATGAGTGAATAATTGATAACTCTTTATTATCGATAACGGAGGGTCTTCCTGAACATGGTACATAAAAGGCATAAACGACAAATATCGTTGGTCTCTTTTTACACTATTGTTAGATCACGATTAAACAAAGCTTGTTTTCTCTCCAAATATCGCCCTAATCAAAAGATTCGAAGTTGCTTATCACACGCCCCGATATTTCCTCAAGGAATTTATTTATAAAGACACATCTTTCACGTTTTGATATCACGTCTTGATCCATTGAGATGGTATTACTTGATATCCGATATCGCTCCACCTCGTAACATATCTTTCCCATTGTCAGTCGTTCGTTACGACCATGCGAGAGTATTTCTACTGCGTCGTAGGAGGCCTACGATGTGCAAATCAAGCGGCAGGAACAAACACGAGAACATTTTGAGGTGCTGGCGTTTCCTCGTTCACATGCGATAGCCACCTCGGCAGACGCGACGCGACCGTACCTGTGAAATGGTCGCCATATTCCGGAAGGTATGCGTCTCGGCTGCGACCGGGTGACACGGTCTGCGCGGGGGCGGACCCGGTAATCAGCGAAGGTAATGTGCCGGAACCTCCGTCGCGACGTATACGAGGCATCCGCGTTTAAAGGGGTGCGCCGCGAACGGCAGCGAGATCGGGGTGGGCACAGGGGGAGAGGGGGGCTTGGTACCCAACGTCGGCGTCAGTTTTTGGCCGGGGAGGCCAAGTTACGGAGGGTGGTTGCCCTAACTTCTCTCCACCCCTCGGGCCTCGTTAACCCACGCTCTGTGAAATTGGAAATACCAGCGACCTCTCGCGCACTCGTTCGCCCCCGAGGCCGGGCCCGGCCACGCTCTGCGGTGCACGGCTCCGGCGGGTTCGAGTGTCATAAAAAATGGAAGGCGCGGGGAATGCGGCGGGACGTTGGCGGGACGTAGCGGGCGAGATGCTCGCGCGCGCGGTTATCGCCGCGAGATGCAGTCGTTTTGCAGCGATCGCCTCGCCTCGCCTCGCCTCGCCTCGCCTCGCCTCGCCTCGCCTCGCCTCGCCGGGCGACGCATCGCGTCGCGTTCGTGTCCGTCAAGTGAATCACGCCGTTCGCTGCTCTTTCGCTCTCCCACGCGCGAGCAGGTGCGAGCGAACGACGCGTGAAACGACTTACGAGGATTGCGATGTGTCCGCCGGCGATTTCTTTAATAGATTTCGCAGCGGGTCGGAGGGAAAGAAGGAGGGAGCGAGAGGGAGAGGTAGAGGGAGAAGGAGAGAGAGAGAGAGAGAGAGGTAGAAAGTGACTTTGTCGCACCTGCGGACTAGACCCTTGAGAAACACACGGTGAAATAATGGGGTGATTTTCGAATAGACGACCATAGTTTTTGGGATGGATGACTGAGATAAAAAAGACGCCACCGCACTCGCTCGGGCATCGATTCTCAAACTTCTCGCTCGGAAGGTTCTTAACGAGAGTCCGAGGCATCCCCTTTTTGTGACAAATGAAAAACAAATATAACTTCTCTCTCTCTCTCTCCCTCTCTCTCTCTCTCTCTCTCCCTCTCTCTCTCTTTCACGCGTGCGGTACACACGGAAGCACGGATCGCTGTCGATATTCACGGCCGTGGAAACCAAAATATGCACTTAGGATCTCTCGCATTGTACAATCGATAATTAGAAGGGAAAAGGATAATTCAATTGTCGAATGAGATAGAGGTTGAAATTAGATCGGGCAGGGAAACGCGCGGAAGTCGCGCGGAGAAACGACCGCCTCGCGAAGTTAATTACGGGACCATCAGTTAAAAATGATCAATGCTCCCTATCTCTCACGGCCGGGCGAGACGCGGGCGGGAGCGTGTAAACCTTTAAGGCAATTAGAGCTCCGGCGCGAATATCCCGCGCAAAAGCTTTCGGATGTTTTTTGTCCAGTCGCAACGACGGCGAATTCGCGTGGGGCAACGGGCGCGGCCTCGTCGCAGCCGCGTAACATCCATCGACAAGCGGAATGTTTTGCCGGCCGCTCAAAAGGATTGTTTTCGCGCACTATCAGTGGTGTTGCGCGCACAATAAATGCCAACGGCAGAGGCGGAAAGGGCGACGGCTGTACGGAGGGGGCGTCTGCGGGGGTGGCAGGAGTCTGCGTGGTCCTCGCCGCGGCAGGTCCAGCGCCGCGGCGTTTTAACGAGCGCGGACCGCTAGGCTCCGCCAGAGATCGTCACTCTGCCCTGCGGAATTTTATGCACTTTTTCCGCATCGGTCGGGGCGCGCGCCTCTCGCTAGGCCGAGTTTTATGCTCGGTTTAATTATTTACAGTCCTCTTTTCCGTGAGACCGCGAGAGAGAACGCGGCGGGTTTATGAAGCGAAACTTTGACGAACAAATTACGACCGAACTTTGCGGCCACTCTCGGGCAGAGAGGGGAGAGGAGAGCACGTCGGCCACCGTCGACGGTGCGAGAACCATGCAGATTTCTTTCGCATTCTACGACCCCCCGTGACAATGCTGACCGCGAGGGAGAGGGAGAAGAGCGAGGGAAGCGCCACCGTCTCTCGATCCTATCGTCCTATCGTCGTTTAGCGCGACAATGACGTGCCGGACGTTCCGCGCTATTTATCTCGGACGTAAGCGCGAGAGTAAGTGCGGGCGCGAGGATGATACCAAATATTACGGTACATTCTTCAGACGCGATGTGGGACGCATAATAAAACACGACTCATCCCGCCCGAGATATCTCTGTAATTAACGCAGACGCAATTAAGCGGTCTGCCTCATTAGCGCCGCGGCAGCCCCGCCGACGAATTGCATTATCTCGACGTTACGCGGCGCTGTAAAAAATTTATACCGCAGCGAGGTGGAGGCGCGCGCATGCGAGGAGGACGGCTAAATGTTTGATAACTCGCGCGTGTCATCGAGACATATTCGATATCGATAAGCCAAGGCATTCGACTGGATATTATAGTCCAGTGCTCCTCTTTTAACGCCGCCGCATTTAACCGTTACGAAGTCGTATTGGCAGATAAAATGCGCGCGAGTGGACGGGAAAATATGTTAACAGTCAGAAAACTGTTTGTTACATTGTACGGCGGTAATGAAATGTTTGAGAGGTAATATAATATAAGTCGGGATTCACACAATCGCGGCGATATTAATCGCGGAGAGCTCGCTCGTAAAATCGTCGGTCGCCGATACGCGTTATTAGCGCGCGACGGCGCGATGAAAATCCCACTTCAGCGTCGAGCCGTACGGCGCAGAGTTGTACGATCGCGAGGAGGGAGGACGGGAGGACGGGAGGCCGTTCTGGAGGTAATGTATCTCCCTCTCCGCAATATGTGCCTTAGGAGGAGGTAAAATAGAACGCGAAAGGATACGGCGGCAGACGCAGGTGCGTGTCACAAAAGCACAATCTATTTCATCAATCAGGAGAAACAGATGCGCTCTCATACATGTATTCAAAAGCTCCAATGAAATATCGCCGAAATCCCCGCATCAGCCCAGCGGCGGTGAGCCCTCATTGACGTTTAATATCTTAAAAGTGACTGGAGACGCGCATATGAAACGCGAACTCGCGCGGGATATGTTCAGTAAACATCGTCTTGGGTATCCGTGGAATTCCAAGCGCTGTTTCGCTGATCGCTCCGATACGGCCCCCCCCCCATCTGTACTTTACAGTCCGCTTCGTTCGTCGCCGTATTTCGAAATGGCTAATTCCGAGGGTGCTCGCGTCGATGCGCCCTCGGCAGAGGTTTCGACGTGACGTATTATTAAACATTCGTCATTCGGCGGCGGGGCGTTTCGCGATTTGTCGCGCCGCGTCGGGCAATCGTAAATTTTTTTCGCTGCGCGCGTTTTTACAGTATCGCGTCGATGGGAGCGAGCGGGAGCGGGCGGGAGGAAGGGGCCGCCACGCTCGCAATTCGCGCGGAAATTATACGCTTAATTTGCGATGTTATTTACGAGCCAACGGACACTCGTCGACCACCCCTCGGGGAACGGTCGGAAGGAGGGGGTCGAGACGACCCGCCCTTCTTGGCAGTTCGCCACGTATCTCGGCTTAATCAAGGAAATTATGGCGCGAAACGCTCTAAACGTCTGGTCCCGTTAGTGAGGTCGCATATCCTACGCCGGCGGCACGTCCGATATCGGCGGCGCGCGAATTAAAAACTTTTGACGACATGAGCCACACGTGACGAGATTTTACGAGCCCGCGGCGGGGACTATGAACGGCGGGGGGTGGTTCCGCGAGGAATTTTATAGGCGGCGGGATTAATTAAACACCCCGCAAGAGCGACGTACGCCGTGATCGACCTTCGCTTTCTCCGTCCCGCGGACAAGGCCGCGAATAAAACTTGCGGCTAGAAGAAGAGGCTCGTTGGGTTCATTAAATGCATCCGAGAAAACGTTACTGCACCATTGAGGGAAGTGACGGTCTAATTCATCTTCCATCTTTTAGGTACCAATTATCCTCAATAAAGGATGTTTTTTTTTTTGGTAGTAAAGTTTAAAGTATACTCGTCATACATATTTTTCACTACGGCTCATTATCGCGTGTAAAGAAAGAAGAGTTTATTCTATTGTCAAGAAAATCCGCTCCACACACACACACACACACACACACACACACACACTCCATACTCCACACACGGAAAAAAGCAAATGGGTCTTTTGTTTTAATTTAATATTTTCGATTTCGACTGAGGACTCGCTAAGGGATTCAGAATGCAACGAATGAGGAAATTTCATGCTTATGAGGAACTTAAAGGAGTACTCGAAACAAATGATATTTAACTGAGTGCAGTATTTCTCTATGTGTAAAGACACTTTATGTACAGGGTGTATAAAAAATACCGGGCGGCAAAACATCTCGAAAACTAAGCATTTTAGAGAAAAATGTTTCAGGCTCGTAAAGTTGTATGGTTTCAGGGAGGACATAAAACAACTATATCATTTTGTTTACAGATGACGCCACTTTCGAGATATTCACTGATCATTAATTTTCTTGAATAGAAACTGCAATTTTTTATTACATCACCTTTTTGTATCAATTAATTTTAATAACTTTTGTCTGAAACATTTTTTATATTGAGTGCCCCTGTAAGAAGCTGCGAAAACTATCTGATAAAAAAAGTTTGGACGCAGACATTCGATTTTTGTCTAGCTTGAATCTTACGGAAAAAGTTAGACAAAGATGGCATGTCTGTGGACAGTAGGGGAGGGGGGAATATAACCGCCCTTCATATTTTGTTTTCAAATTTCATATGAGAAGACGCAGTTTATACATCATACAAGATGTTTCTTTGCAACCTTCACACCATGATTCGAAACTGAAATTAAAAAACATGGTGTTTTGTTAAAAAATATTTCAAATGAAAATTGCAGTTTTAAGAGGGCCATTAGGTGTTAACTTCCTCTCCGTTATCTTCGCATTAATGTCTATTAATTTCATATCCATTATTAAAATTTGCCACCAACTAGAAAAAAATAGTGTGATCGAAATATATCCCCATTTCAAACCGTTCCATCCGTTCTTTCATTTAGAGGACATTTTTGTATCATCAGTAACTTCGGAGAAAGTGGATTAGATCGGTCAAAATGCGACATCCCGTTAGGAGTTTATCACCTGGTCGAGAGCGAGAGCGATTCGCAGCGAAACCGCTGAACAAAGTCTGCACCTCGTCACCCCGGTATTTATGTTACGAGCGATCACTGCACGAGTGGAGACCGCTCGTGCGGATATTCGTGGTGCTGGCGGCTTTTTATCGGGAAAACAGGAAATGTTACACGACGATTTAACCTCTGGGTAATGCGAAGTGGATGAGCGATTTAATGAGCGCCTAACTTTTGTCATAAATTTAACATCGAACATCGTCCGCCGCGCCAGCGATTTCTTCGCCGCCGTGAGAACGCAACACCGCCCGGGATGTTCGCGAGGAACGTCGATTTTCCGATCGATTACGTCAACTACGTGATTTACCGGCCCCGTCGCCAATGTTATTACATCGCCGTTACCTCGCACAGAGGATCATTAATCGGACTTACGGCTTTACAGCTTGATAGCCACGAATGACGCTGGAAGTTATAAGATTCACCGAGCCACGACAAATTATTTGTTGAGACCGGCGGCGAATGAAATTTCTTCCAGACGGATTAAATTTGCATCCTCATTAACTGCCTTTCCTCCGCCTGTAGAAAGTTACAGAGCCCCCCGTTCGTTCTGTAAACACTTTAATGGACGCCCGGCGAAAAATCTCCAACACTTTTATGGCCGCGGAATGCACACGAAAAAGCTTCACCTGGCGCATTGTGCGCGTCCGAACGTTATCACACCCCCGTATTTCTGCTATCTCATACATAGCGGGGTATAATTGTAGTTTAAATTCAGTTCTCTCTCTCTCTCTCTCTCTCTCCCCCCTCTCCTCCTCCCCCTCCCCCTCTTGTTGCAACCGATATCAGTAATCGCATTATTACGTGAATCCGGCTCCCGACCTATTACTAGTGAAGTATTATCGCCCGAAAAGTTAAGCCTCTTACGCCGGCTCTACGATCTATAAATTTTACATCACTCTCGCTTCAAACGCACTCGGCTTTTGGGCCGAGTCTTTGTCCGGTCGATCCACAGCAACGGCAAAATAATACACCCGAGCGCCGCGCGATTTAGAATTCTGTATCGCGGCTAAATATGCACGCGAGAGACGGAATGACCATCCCTCCAACAGATTTAATACGACGGGATAAAAGACAAGGGGAATATAGAAAATGCGCGGAGAATTTTCGATGCATAACCCCGAAAAAAGAAACAGATCGGAGGATTAATTCGACCACTTTCCATTTCGGGTTCGCGTAGAGAATTTCATTCATCTCTCTTGATTGTACGCGTACAAAAAAAGAAAAAAACGGCAGGGGTTTAACCCTCTCGATACCTCCTTCGGGGGTATTTGCGTCCCGCGGTAAGTTCAAACATGCACCGTTTTGCGCCGCGCGTTGCTTAACTCTTCCGCATGCGAGGTGACGACACCGCTTGTGAAATTCCTCGGAAGAAAGGCGCGGGCGAAAGACCTAACAAAGTTCTCTCTAAAAGAAAAGTACTCCCATGGCGCGCACGGGTCATCGCTCACTTGCTGACAATTCCTTTCCGCCTTTCCGCTTGTCCGCTCGTGTCTACAATTTGCTCCTCGCGCGCGCGCGCGCGCGCGCGACCGTGCTTTATATCACTCCCGGTGCGACAAATGTTTGAATAATTCTCCCCGGTGCGCGCGCTCGAGAGTGTGACCCGTTACGCGATCGAGCCCTCCCCAAGGTGGAGGATGAGGACGAGCTGCGCTTAACCACCTCATAAATTACGTAACAACCCGTTCTCGTCTCTTTTTACTTGGCACTCGCGCCCGAAGTGCGGCGCGGTGGCTCGACAAACTCGCCAATCCCGTTCGCACCGTCGTCGTCGGCGGCGGCGGGCGCGCGGTCGTCCTCCCTCACCTCATCCTTTTCCCTATCGCCCTTCCTTCCTTCCTTCCTTCCTTCCTTCCCGTCCCGCGCCAGGACTCCGTCACGCACCTTTCTCCGTTCGGTTGCCCGGAAACGGAAAGAAAACACCGGCGGGATCCCGCCGGGATGGATGGAGAGCACATTCGAGAGGACGTTGCCGCTCCGTGAAGCTCTCCCGCGGATAAACCGCGTCCCGACGTTCGCTCGCATGTCGAAACGACGAATTCCGACCGCGCCGCCCGCACTCGTCGCCCTCCGCTGATTGAATTGTCATAATCGATCCGTGAAAAATCCCGACCGAGGCGTATTCAACGGCCTCTCGCATTACCCTCGCGCCCCCTCTTCTTTCTCTCGCGCTCGCTCTCTCTCTCTCTCTCTCGCTCTCTCTCTCTCTCTCGCTCTCTCTCTCTCTCTCTCTCTTGCTCTCTTTCTCACTCGCTCTCTCTTCCTGTATGTTTTTCTTAGGTTCCTCTCCACCCTCGACCGCGCCGCGGCTCGACGAGATAATCAAGAGTGCATTTGCTTTAATCCTCAGCAAGCCCTCTCGCCCACCGCCTCGTGCCGTTCGTCTAAATCCGTCTATTTTTCAGCCGCTGAATCGATAACCCCGCGTTCCCCATTTTTCAACGGACAAAGACAGCCTGTCCGCTGATAATCGCGCGCGACCGCCGCGGTCGTGGGAGGAGATGTGACGTTGAGCGGGAAATAATAATTGTAAACGGGAGAATTACGAAGACAGCCGAGTGTCGTTCCTGACAAATGGCGCGGATACTTGAAACTTCACTTAACGCCTCGGCAATTCCGCTATCGTCGCTTATACATCAACATCGCTGGTCGTGCTTTTTTCTGCGGCAGTCAAGCGAATTGTTTTGATAGAGTACGCCAATGCGATTTGCTACTTCTCCAAATAACGCACACGGTCCGATCAACAATCCCCCTTGCTCGGCTCCGCAAGATTCAACCGCGATGCAACCGCAACCGGCTAAAAGTTACGCTCGATGGCTCGATTCCCAGACGCACTCGCACTCGTAGCAAAGCAAGTGCACTTGTTTTTACACTTGTATAAAAGAGAGTCGCGGGCGATAACTCGCGGCCGGTACTTGGCCGGTGCGTAAGCAAACTCCCGCGCATTTCCCCGCGGAAGAAAGCGCCTGACGAGCAGATTTTTTCACCGAGCGCGCGCAACGGCCCCGCGATAAATCCGCTGTAGGTGTCCATAAAAGTATCGCGCCTGCGAAAGAGGGATTCGTTTAACTTACACCGACACGTACGTGCACGACAGTCGTATCGTAAATCATAAGGGACACATCGTCAGGAACGGTGCGCTGCGCTGCGCAGCGCGACGCCGGGGGAGGGCGGTTGCCATTGGAAAGAAAGCCACGGATGTCTCAGCTGTTCGATGTTGCAAACTCTGATTGAATTTCCCTCGTCCCTTTGCCGCGCGCAACAAACCGCTTGCCGTGGACGATAGTCCGCGAAAGATTGTGTCGCCAGCAACAGAGACGCGCGGAATAATAAAAAGGAAAACGGGAAACGTATGGGAGGAAGGGAAAAGGGATTCGATAGCCCCGACAAGATGATCAAGCGCGGATGTTATCCGTGCTGGGTGTGTTAGCGGGTATAATTTTGCGCAAATGAGCCTTGGCTCGAGAAATCACGCAGGGGATTTTCGCAAAAGTACGTCCAGGTATGTATAAAAGCAGGATTCTTCATCGCGATGAAACAGGAACAGCAGAAAGTATCAGAATTGGAATTTATTTTTTAACCCTGCGGGTGGGTAACGTCATTCTTTTATAGTTCATAGTTTGCAATGCTTGACGTACAAGCAAAAGGAAAGAAAAAGAGAAAAAGAAAGAAAGAGAGAAAATGAAGAAAGTAAGAAGCCAGCGAGTGGCAATTGTGGCGAGAATAAATATTAATAAACTTAGTTGACTATGTTATATAGTATATTGTTTAAAACTATAGCGTGTTCGTAAATGAACTAATTGGTTCGCCAGACGCTATAGTGCGTCGTTCTTCCTCCAACAGACAAAAAATGCAAAAACGCGCATTTAAAGGAGGCTGCAAAGAACAAATTAATGAGTGTATCTGGAAGAAAATTCCAAAACTAAGTTTCCTCTGCAGTGAAGGATTTCTTGCTGATATTTCAGCCTGGCAAAACGGCAGCACAAGCCTACGGTTTGTTATACGAGTAAATCGAAGCGCAGGCAATAGATAGAAGAGAAACGCGAAAAGGTGAAAGGGAGCTTGTGTAACTGCAAAATTGGAAATAGGAAGCAACCTATATAATATGATCTTCGGTGTCGAACAAAAAGCCATTCACAGTTACTCGCTTTTACGAGAGCGATGATATGCTCGTCCCGTTGAGAGTTGCGTACAAATCGTATAGATCAAAGGAACGTTGGAGCTTGATATTAAGCTCACATGTAAAATTGTTGTAAACGGCTGAGAAATAATCAAAGTGGGGAAGTATCTTGTGTACTCAGAATGTGTTAAATTGAAAGTTCAAGTGACACCAAGCGTTCTCAAAGAATGTCACCCAACGTGAAGTACGGTCGCGGACATAAAGGTTGTCACTTTTTTTTAATGACTTTCGGGACGCATCCCGATTCGAGAAAGATGAGAGCTGCTGCTCCGCCTGCGGAGCACGCCTGCGCGTGTATAACTCACAACGAAAGGCGAGAAATGAAATATACGTGATATGACATAAGTATGTCAACAATCATTGAGCGGAGAAAACCGCGAAAGTATACCCAATAATAAGTATTTTATTTGTAAAATGAAATACTTATTATCCCATAGTCTCATATTCTAAGCGAAGCCTTTTACAGAAAAAAGATTCCTCTTTCGATAAGGCGATTAAAGCGAACCATTTATTTAAAATTTATTATATATTGTTCTAACTGCTTTTCTCTTATTTCAAGAGGATTTCCTCTTATATCAATTAATTTTCCTCTCACATGAAGAGGAAATATGTTGATTTGGACTTTGGACGTTGGCTTCTTTTGTTCAGTCATGCTCTACCTCCAAACATGAACGAAAAAATTATTATACGCTCATGGGTCAGAATATTTGGAACGCTTTCTGAAAAAGGTATGTGTGTTGTCGTAACATATAACGAAGATAATTTATCCATACTTCGTCAAATACAGTTTATAATCTATTGCGAGAAGTTGAATAACACATCCTTTCTTTCAACTATGTTTCGTACAAATGGTTATGATGAACATCTTTGTAGCTATAAAGTCCATAACAAAACTGATTGGAAATTTGTTTGCCATGATGATCTTATTTCATTCATGCCTATTTATTGTAGAACCGAAACCACAAGTCATCTGTTTCTATATATATACATATTTCTTTTTACTTTTCGCTACACATTATAATAATTTTTACAAATTAACCGGTATAATCAGCAAGAATAAAGTACAGTAAGAATAAATAATAATCCTCACCTCGAGTATTGGTTGCTAGCTACAACGTTGTTCTGGTTTTTGTTTGATTAAAATTTAATTCGCTTCCAGAAGGGGTCGTAATACGTCCTCCGACGAATCTCATACGGAGAACAACGATGATATATTTTCAAATCACCTGTGTAAAGTCCGCTCTGCATGCGTCGGGATACACGGGAGGTCCATAGACAAGCGGAGGAAAAAGTAAGGGAAGGCTAGGAAGAAGAAAAAAGCGGATAACTGTGGCAGCCGGGGTAAAACACCCGGGGAAAATTTCTCATATCAGATAAAACTGCTGCTTGCCTCGAGATGCATCGGCGGTATAAACCGGCGGGATCTCACGCGAAAGAACGGTCTGCTTGTTTCGGGAGCTTCGCCGGGCTCCAGCGGAGATCGGTACCAAAAGATTCAGCAGCGCCTTGCGAGCCCTCGCCTCGAGCCCTTTCACCCTCGTCTGTCCCGCCGCTGTCGAGTCCCGTAAAGCGCCGTGCCGATCGCGGCGGAAAAATAGGGCGGGGAGGGGAGGGGAGGGGTGGGGAGGGGGAGAAGAAAGAAGGGGCGGGAAAGAGCGAGCGGAAAGCGCCCGTTGCTCGTCGGTGGCCTTCGTAAGAGCTGTCGATATAATTTCCTTTCTACATGGACGGTTGCGGGAGAAACATTTCGCCTCTCGACATCGAGGCGTCCGGAATGCAACCCCCGCGATTCCTGGGCCGCCGCCGTCGCTTTGCGGAGGGCAGGAATTCCTGACGTTTGACGAAACGCCCGGTGTCACGCCCGGGGGAGACGTGCGCGCGGCGAAATAAAAATTCGCCCGCGCGATCGCGCATGAACAATATTTATCTAGCAACAAGCGCCGTCGCGCGTCGCGCTGGATTCTCTCGCGCACTCTCGTCGATGCGAAATATTACGTCGCATTCGGCTGTCATCCGCAGCCGAATGAGAATGACGCCAGCAGACCGATCTAGCGGTATACGCTTTTAACGCGTACGTTGTAACTGTCACCGCGCGAGTATAACAGTTGCTCGATGATGTTGCTGAAAGTTGCGGGAGCAGCGCGCAGGCGAGGCGCGCGAAGTGACACGCGCAAAGAAGCGCCCCAATCTGCTCGAACCGTCGTGTTATTCAGTTCATAATGTGACTCGAACGTTCACGACTTCTAAAAATGACGATTAACAGCGCCGGTCTAATCAACAGATTCGCTAACGGTATTATTAAAACCAATGCGTCGTAAGTTATTGTTTGATCAACTCCCAGTATCAGTTCCAGCGATACCGCGATCGAATCGAGAAGATTCTAATCGGAAGAAATATCGTTATTTTTTCCGCTTACGACGACAGTCCGTTTAATTTGGACGCAATGTCTCTCGCTAATTGAAACATCGAGACGCGCCGCGGTTTGCGAGGTTACCGCGAACGGTGAAAAATCGCGCCATTACTGCGATTCGTAGATTCGGCGAATCGTATGCTTGTCGTCCGTTAACGGGCTACCAAGAGGAATGACCGGTGTAACTCTGCGCGGTGCAGCGCGCTACAGCTGCTGACACGCGTTACGCAGAACGTGATGAGAAGCTATCGCTCGTATATTCTCGCATGCACGCCGCGCGTTTAACGCTGAATGCGCTGTTGCTTGCTTCCCGTCTCGCGTTGAACGCTACCTTTGTTATTAAATAAATGGGAGATGTATCGGGCGGGTGACGTTTCACGTTGGATTTGGCGTTAGATCGCCGAGAGAGCGAGGAGGTACTTACATATATTTCAGTTGTAAAAAATATTGCGTACTCTACGCAAGACAAGGGATGAGAGTGGGAGGAGCAGTATAAAAGTGACGAGTGTCGCGCGAGAAACGTCAAGATAAGGCAACATCTTTTCCCACAATCCTCCAAAATTCTGTCGTTATTAGAATATTGCACAGAAACAGCAGGCGAAGTCCTATCTAGTCAAACGTCAGTTTTTTGGCAGAAATTGAAGTTTACTTCTTTTTACCAAAATTCCGATGATGCTAACAGAAATAGCGAGCTAACAATCAGTCCATATAATGTGGCAATCCTTCGTACCGCTTCTAGAAAAAAAGACTAGAATTACTCTCTTCTCTTCACTTCTTCGTGCCACCCAAACCCTTCATTCTCTTCAAATTAATATGAATATATTCGTTCTCTTCAAGCATGAAGGGAGTTTCTACGGAGGAACCGTAGACACCTTTAGATTGTTCCTTGCACGGAACAAGTGAATGTTTCGAAACACTGGAAACGAAATTCACAATGGACAGGCACCGACTCGGAAGTCCGATCAAGCGCTCTGTCGTTGTTGCCAATTCAAACACTGTAGTTCACGGCATTTCTCTCATTTAACCAGTTCACCAGTAACGGCTCATATATGAGCAAAAAGAAGTGCCACAACTGGCAATGACTCATATATGAACATCATAAATAGCTCCGCCAATTTTCAGTGGATTTGCATCAAACTTGATACACCCATATTTTTCGAGTTGCTGACTATGAATCCGGAAATCAAATTTGAGAAGTTTATAATGGAGAATCCGATGTGTGTGGCAATATTTAAATTATATATTCAATTTTATTTGTTTTTGAAGAATATTTATTAAGATTAATATTCTTATTTGATTCGTACGAAATCTTTTTTATAGAGAATTTTTCGGATTGCTGGTGATGACATTTCAAAATTCAAAATGACAGATCCGATATAACGGTTCCCAGTGATTAATTTTGTTACTGCATTATGGAGAGGATCATATTCGATATGTTCATATTTTTGGATTGCTAATGATGAGTCCAGTTGAAATTACAAAATAAAAAATGGCGGATCCAAAGTGACGGCTTCTAGTAAAAAAAATAGTTATGGATACTTCATTACGGATACTATTCATTATTAGCAGGTTAAACGTTACGTTGAAGGAAACTACTTCTTCATCCAATGGCTCTCAGTGGAAACCTCGGATTTGTGACAGTCGTTATTTGCGACCAAAAAACACATCAGGTTTGATATGTGTCCATAATGGAATATCAAAGTTAGCGTCAGCAAGTAAAAAAATCTCCCTCGCAGATAGGCTTCCATGTAAATATGAAATTATTCGCCCCCGCCAATTTTGGCACAAAATATTGATTTCGGCTCCATTAGCGAACTGGTTAACAAATATATTTCACATTTCAGACGCTATTTATCAGATATTCACAGCGAAAGAGGAGAAATGGGATGCAGTTGCAGAAAGAGAAAAGAGCAGTCGCGCTGAATAGGAATCCCGCGGCTGCCATGAAATACGATTATTTCCTTTTGTGCCGAATCGTGCTTCGCGGACCGGTTGACGGGCGATCGGTTCATTTCACGGCGCGTTACACGCGTAATTTTCGAATATTGCCCAGATTTATCGCCATATTAACCGGCGAGGCCAGGAGTGCTCGCTTCCGCCGACGACAGGGCGATCTCCATCGTCGGCGGACTCGCGCGAGAGAACGCCCCTCGACGAGCGGCCATAAATATTCAGGGAGGCGCCGACAAGGAGCTCTCGGGCCCTCGGAAAAAACGCACGATCCGGTCGTGCGAGGAGCCGTGGAAATCTGATTTGTGTTACGGGAAAGTTTGATTGCCGATAGGATCGGTCGGGGACACTGCGCGACTTTCCTTTCGCCCGTCGACTTTCCCCGGCGTGAAAATTCTCCTCGTGGCGTTATCGATAGACGCTCGCGCGACGCTATTGCCGTTCGCCGCTTCTTATTGGTCCGTCAAAATTCAATTACTTGGCTCGTTTTTCGCTTATGTGGAAAGCAGGTAGCTCGCATTAACCGCCACGAGGACCGCCATTATCGTAAATTGTCGATAATTCAATAATTAATGATGCTATTCGCTACATATAACAACAACAACAACAACAACAATAACAACAAAAGCAACAACAACAACAACGATAATAAGATTTTTCAAAATGTCCCCTATCGCTGCGATTTTCATTGTTTTCCGATGTTCTGTATTGGTTTTTCGATATCAATTCACGATAAATTGCGCGTTTAGTCAGGAAATGCGCATAACGTAGCCGGGACAAATTTTCCAGTAAAACTTACGACATAATTTCTGTAAAGCAGAATCTTGAAACATGAAACAGAAGCATGAAATCACATTTATTAATATCACATTTATGCTCAAAAACATTACGCACGTTCGACCTTTCACTCGCAATATCAATAATTGCTTAAGTACGACCGTTGTTTTATTTTTTGTTATTTACTATTCCTCTACGATATAATCCGTACTACAAGATCGATACGAAGTATCGAGCTTGACAGAAAATATCGCGGAGAGGAATGTAACTTTGCCATAATTTCTGCTACGATATTTCCTGCGTCTACCGTAGTTTTCTCGGCGGTACCGTGCACTGCTTTTGTTGCGCATTATGCCCGATATGCAGACGCCGTGCACTTGTTTTGATAATTAAAAGTTGTCGCGCGCGCGGCTCTCAGGGCAAAGAGCCACGAGTCGGGACGTAAGATGCTTCACGAGAGAGCGGCGAAGAGAAAGCTTGCACGCGAGTTGGCGCGAATATGTAAATACTCGTAATGCCGGGATGCGAGTTCCGTGCGGGCGCGAGGAAGTTCGCAAAAGTTCGTCCGCGCGGATATTTGCGCGCTCACGTCTCCACGGCGCGACGGATGCGGATGCGAATTTACGACAATCCGCTCGGCCCCGACGGGATCTACAGCCGAGATCGCGGAATCTTCCCGAAAAGCGCCATTATCATGCGCCGGCACTCGCCGAATTCCGCGCAACGCGCCGGTCTAATTGCAATCGCAGCGCGGAATAGGATCCGCCGGCCGAATCGGGAAGATCGGTACGCTTGTCCGCAGAGAGAGAGAGAGAGAGAGAGAGAGAGGCCTCATGTTCTCGACGGAAATGCGGATCTCGCGATATCTCGTTTGCGCGGAGAGGACACAAGTGTGCGCGCGGGTTTGTCAATAAACATTCTCTCCCCCGTCTCCCCCTCTCTCTACGTTTCCCCCGAAAAGCAGAATGTTTACACCGACACGATTCTTTTAGTGTCTGACCGAAGGCAGACGGGTAGCGAGCCATTTCTCACCGCGCCGGCGGGATCGCGGAATGAAAGAGAGTTTAAAAAGAGGAGGAGGGGAAAAAAACGCGCGTCACATAAATTCGTTAACCGGCTCGCGAACTCGCGCCGGTGGTCGCGCGAATTTACTCGTATTTTTCTTTTTTTTTTTTTTTTTCATATTCATCACGCGACCGGCCGCAAATAGCCATAATGTGTTAGGGAAGACGTGATCTCTGACACAACTCGCAGCTAACCGATCTCCGATCTCCCCGTCCCCGTTAGCGCGAGCGCCAACGGCGAGATAAATCGACGCCGGTCGCCGCGCTGGCGGGCGGACGAGACGGGCCGTAATATGAAAAAATGTCTTCGATATGGAATACACGCGGGACTAAAGCCATAGCGGCGAGCGTGTGCCGCCGGTCCTTTTGACGCGGCTCGTTCGCGACGCGACTGCGGCCGCGTGACGTATCGCGGCCGAAAATTGCAGGGCTGCGCGGATCCCGGCGCCGGCGCGGCGATGACATTTTTACGAGCGGCCCGATCTGTCCGATGAAAAAAGCATTTATTTGCTATTCCTTTCCCGGGGCTGCACCTTTCTTGGCCGTCTCCCGGCCGCGCGCGCGCCATTTGTCGCGCACGTCGAACCATTATTGACGCAATATCGAGTAACTTTCATTTGCGAGCGCCGCGCCACCGACGACGACGCTCGCCAGCGGCTGTCGGTCCTCTTCAAAGCGGGGAGGCAGTCACGTGTCGGTGAGAACGAATAAATTTTCGATAAACCGACGTCGACGGGCGACGATCGCTCCGATTCCGCTGTCCCGCCGCGGCGCGGCGGCGCGTATCGAGTTCCCGTCGCCGAAATAACGCTGAAATATGCCACGTATGTGACAGCTACATGTCTGAGCAACGAATAATACAAAATAATCCTTGCAAAGTAATGTCGCGCGCGGCAAAAGCGCAATCTGAGAACGTTATCCGCACGTCGGCGTTTTCGCCTCGTCGTCAGAGGCGCTCAATATGAATTAATTAATTCGCAATATTCGTGGATAATCATCGACGCTGAATTTCGTGAAGAAAGGGCGGAAAGAGGTAACAAGAGGAAAATTGCAAACCAATCGCTCGAATGAATGAGCATATGCGTATGCGAATTGATACAATTAAACCGCACAAGGATCACTTTTTACAGCAGAATCTCAAATGATCGCAGTCGCAAAGATGAAAAGAACGCAATCGAGACATATGATGTACGGATTAATTAATTCGCAATATCCGTCGATGATTTTGAATTTGAGGTTTCGTGAAAAAAAGTCGGAGGAGTAAACAAAAAAATGTCACAAACAAATCTGTCGAATGAATGAGCGCTTTCGTTTTGACACGATTAAATCGCATAAAGTTTATTCATTAGAGCAGAATCTCTCAAGAAATAAGAGTTATTCGCAGCCGTGTAATAAAAAGAACACAATCGAGACACACGATGTACGGATTAATTAATTCGCAATATCCGATGATTTTGAATTTAAAATTTCGTAAAAAAAGTCGGAAAAGAAAACAAAAGAAAAGTCACAGACAAATCTCTCGAACGAATGAGCGCATTCGCTTTGACACGATTAAATCGCACAAAGTTTATTTATTAGAGCAGAATCTCTCAAAAAAAAAAAAAAAGTTAAAATCACTCACAGCCGTGCGATGAAAAAACACAATCGAGACACACGATGTATGGATTAATTAATTCGCAATATTTGTAGATAATTTTGAATCTATTGAAGATTTCGTGAAAAAAGATCAGAAAAGAAGAAAACAAGAAAAGTCATGGACAAATCTCTCGAATAAATGAGCGCGTTCGCCTTGATACGATTAAATCACATAAAGTCATTACTCATTAGAGCAGAATTAAAAAAAAAAGAAATTCTCAGAGTCACTCGTGCAATAAAAAGAATATAATCGAGTTTAGATATTTAGAGATGTTATTTAGCATGCAGAGCTATATAATAGCGGGTGGAGAGGTGAGGGCGTAGGTGTAGGTAAAATTGAAACTTGGCTCATATCGCGCCACTTCCGTCCGCTTGAACTTGCTTATTAACTCCCCTGATCGTCGTAGGGTAGTTGCGCTTATCCCGAGCCGCACTATCCTTTCCCCGGCTGGAAGTTTCTAACTCGATTCATCCAGAATCCCATTCACGCGGCACGCGGGCGGATTGTAATCCGGATAAGAAAAGGTTATCAGAGCCGGTATCGGTTCCAACGACGATAACTCACGCGGAGGACGGAACGAGATTTCGTTCCGTTCCGGCGGTCTCGCGTCCGCGGCGTCCCTCGGGAGAGCGGCGGGTTTGTAACATTTTGACAGTTCGGGGGTGTTTCGTCCCCGGGAGCTGCAGTTTCCGGTCTTTCGCAGGCGTTAACAAGCTGCGACGTGAGAGAAAGGGAACGAGAAACGAGGCAGGAGGCGAAGGGAGGCGGAAAGAAGAGAGCGTGAGAGGACGCGGTGGCAGAGGGGAGGAGGCGAGGGTGAGAACGGGCGGAAGACAAAAAGAGACGGCGGATAGAGCTCGTAGATCAACGAGAGCGACGAGCGACTCGAAATATCGAGGGTCGGAAGACTGGTTAGCATAATGTCAGCCGGCAGCGACGGCGAAAAAACGGCGACGGATAGGTAAGGGCGGAAGGTGGCGGTGGCGGCGGCGGCGGCGGGAGAGAGGGGAGGGTGGAATTTCTTAAAAATGTCAGACAGGGGCCCTGATGCACCTCCGGGGGCTGTGAGTCGCGGCGCTTTACGCACTTCGTCGTAAAATTCCGGGTTATCGGCGCTTCGACGCGCTGAGCTGGGCTGGGCGCGCAAAAAGTGACGCAGACGAAAAAATCTTCCCGAAGGGGCGCGCGAGCTGTATACGACGAACTGGAAGTATTATCGAGCGGCGGGAGCGGCGCAATTTCGCGCCTATACGTGCGGCCCGGCAATTTTCCTTCCCGCAAACTTCCGCCATGCGTTTTTCATCGCGGAGCGCCGGCCGCGCGTCGGTTCTACACGGGAAGGATAAAAACGGCGAAAATACGTTTCAGACGTTGCGCGATCAGATGTGCGTGCCAATGCGAGTTGTGTTAAATGCAAAGTTGCGCACAATGTGTAGCGCGATTAAAATCAAGCCGGACGAGCGGACGGAAGTGCACACGCGCCATGGAGCGAAACGTGCAGCGGTGCCGGCGCGGATTTCATTCGGCATCCGGCGAGGATTTTCTAATTATTTATGAATTGTTGTGAAATTTTGCGGTAACCGTGTGCTGCGACACTTTCCGAATTTGCAATTTTACGGTGAGCTCATATCTACCTCTGCCTCGGAAAAGCGAGATTTATTAGCATCGGCTTTCCCCGTGAATCGATTCCAGCTTATCGAAATTTCAAATTTGAAAAATGTTGCTACAGTCGCCACATTAGCTCCAAAGTCGCCCCCCGTTTTACGCTACTCGTCGATGTTTATTTACACTTTTGATTCGAATTGATTTATTTCTCAATTTTTTCCATAGCCCCGCGCGCACCTTAATATAGGATTGCTTCAAGATCGTTTATTCCATATAAAGAATGAAAATTAACCAATGATGTATTGCTCTTTTTGTTCGATGACCTTCTGCCATCTTTCGGTAAACTTCATGATCCCATTTTCGAAAAACTTTTTATCTGTATTAGCGAAGAACTGAAGCAAATGTCTTTCGATAGCGTCATCTGAAACTAACGTTTTTCCGCTCGAGGAGTTTTGCAAGGACCAAAACAAATGATAGTTTGATGGTGCAAGGTCTGGCGAATACGGTGGATGAGGTAACACATCCCAACCAAGCTCCAACAATTTCTCGCGAGTCATCAAACTTGTGTGTAGTAGAGCGTTGCTATGAAGGAAGACCACTCCTTTGCGATTTAAAAATTTTGACTGCTTTTCTGCTATCGCTTCGTTCAATTTGTCAAGCTGTTGACAGTGCACGTCCGAATTGATCGTAATATTCCTTGATAAAGATTCAAAAAACACCATACCCTTTCAATCCCACTAGATTGAGAGCATCACCTTTCTCTGGTGGATGTCTGCTTTTGATCTACTTTGGGCCGGCTCGTCGCACTTGCTCCACGCTTTCGCTTCACATTGTTGTAGACAATCGATTTTTCATCTCCAGTAATCATGCCCTTCAGAAATGGGTCGGATTGTTCACGTTTCAGTAGTTGATGGCAGACGTCTATGTGTTTTACGAGGTGAACTTCTTTCAGTTCATGCGGGACCCAAATATCGAGCTTACTGAAGTAAGCAAGTTGTTTCAAATGAAGGTAAATGTTACCAATCGATATTTTTAGTGCCTCAGCGAGCTCACGAATGATAGAACATCGATTAGCTTCAATGCCTTTATTTTATCATCATCAACTTCCGATGGCCGACATGAGCAAGGTGCACCTTTCACGCCGTAGTCACCAGAACGGAAACGAGCCAACCAATCTTGGCACTGGCGTTCTTTTAGGGCTTTGTCACCATAAACTTTACGCAACTTTTTACAAGCCTGCGCGTTCCTTCCTTTTCGGAAGTAATAAAGTGAAACTTGGCGAAAATGCTCGTGTTGACTCTCCATTCCCAAAACGTTATAGAAAGAATCATCGTCGATCGATTCGCACTTTTTTCCTTTCCCTCCGACGGAAGCTATAAATGTCAGCTGTCAAGCGCGCATGGGATCATGAATTTATAGATACGTTCAATACGTTAAATATACAACTAAAGTGATCTATCAGAAATAAAAGCAATGATTTTTTTAACAACTCGATGTCTGACCAAATCTGCGTAAGAATGTGCCGGAAAGCCGGCAACAAGCGCTGTTGGGCGTTCGCTTCATTTTATGATTATTATTATGACTGTTATATTCATAGTTGAACAAGCTCGCGACGTCCCAGCCTCGCAGGAGCCCTCGCGCTCGAGTAATAAAGATTACAACGAACGACACGAGTTATTACCGCTTGCCCGGTAACTGCAGCCAACGAAACGCGCGCTTTACAATCCCGATCGCGCGACCTCAGCATATTCGATCTCCCGGCCGAAGCGGACGTGCGCGGCGGATATTACAATGTCGTATATTCCACGAATGAGAATCGTCCTGCGATCATCCGGCCGGTATTTCCCCCGCCGACCGCTGCCGACCCCCGTTCGCGGCGAACCGGCCATTTCCAGAAGAAACGAAGAAACTTCGAGAGCGAGAGGCAAGAGATAAAGGTTTATGCTTTGAGCGCGACACACGGCCAACACGAGCAAGACGCGCTGCCGATTGTCGCCGTTGGCTTTATAGCGTCCCCTCAGCCCGCCGCCCCCGCGGCAAACGGTCGCGCTCTTTGTCCGGCGGACGTGGCCTGCATTACAAACGTAACTCCAGAGCCCTGACGCATTCGACCTCTGTGTGCACCTATATCTCGCGGTAATAAACTGCAGATACAGCAGCTTCGGCCAGAACGTGCGACGCGCGCGTCGACATCCTCCCGCTTCCTCCTCCTCTTCCTCCTACTCCCTCTTCTTCCGCCGCGCCGTCTCACCCCTGTTTCATGAACGACCTCCTCAACTTACCTAGCGAGTTGACTAGCTACCGGACCCTTCTTCCTTTTTCCCGCCGCCTGCGCTTCCTATATCAGTTTAATCCGTGGCCGAGGAACTCGATGAAACGCCAAGACACGGCGCTGCCATCTTTCTCCGCCGCGATCGGGAAAAGTGGTGCACGCGCGCTGCCCGCCGTCGCGCCGGCGCTTTATAGCCCCCTCCCCCACCCCGTATTGTCCCGCCATTATTGGACGCGAGCGAAATATGTATTATCCATAAAAGACGTCGGAAGGCTCGGGCGCGGCGAGTGCGGCGGCATGTGTCTCGCGCGATAATCCTAACCGGCGCCGTGCCATTTGCGAGCGGGCGGCAGGCGAGCGCGGCGTTAAATTTCATAAGCGCGCTCACACAGTCCGGGGCCCTCCGGTTCAGCAGATAGCGCATTATACATGTTGTCCCATAACCGTGGGATGAGCTTCCGAGCGCGGAGATAGAAGGAGCGGCGCACAATCCAGTTCGGCCGGCGTTCGAGTGCTGTTGGGCGCGCGCACGGAAGAGAGAGAGAGAGAGAGAGAGAGAGAGAGCCGTTTCCGAATGATGTACGCGCATTCGCCCACGAGAACATGTAGCACCTACTTCGGCTTCGCGAGACCGCCGTCCTTGTAGAATGCACTTTGCGAGATGCGCCGGCCTCGCGCGCGGCAGCCATTCGCGTCGGGTCGACTCGATGAACGCGCTACACTCGTTGAATACAGTTTACCGGGCACGTGGATCAATTTTCGAAAATGGCGACCTTCCGTCCTCATGAGGAAGAACGAGCGGGCGAAAGAGCGCGGGAAAGAGAGAGAGAGAGAGAGAGAGGAAAGAAGACGATATCGTACCCGTGCGTTGCACGCAGCCCGAAACCCGCTCGTCTGTTCGAGTAGAAGTAGAAGTAGAATATGCAGTTTCCGTTTCCATCTCGCGTTCGCGACGATTTTTCCGGGCATCGTCCTGAGCCGAGCATCGTCGATAATGCGTTTCCCCTTTCAATCGCGCGCACAAACTATCTCGAGACGACGTTCTCCGTGCAATTATCCACCGAATGGCTGGCTCGGTCTCCCGGGAGATAGCGGAGTGACGACCAATCGTCCGGGCGGATCACGTTCGGCTCTGCACTACTTGGCCGCCGCAACGATGACGACGATGTATACGACCGCCGCCCGCCGCGAGCGTCAGTAGTATAAACGTTGCTGCGGTCAGCCGCGCTTTGGCTTCTGAGTAGTTGCAGGCCGCATGCGGGCCGACAGGTGCTCGTTCCCGGCATGGCAGCGGAGACGGAGGCGGTGGGAAGTGGTCTTTCTGAGTGATTTTTCGTCGCACGACGTTTCATCGATAGTCGACGTTTATCACTGGTCGAGGAAATGTTTCTTTTTTCTTTCGTCGGGGACGTTGAAAATGCAATTCGTCTGCGAAACGTATCACAACGTTGAGTAACTTCTTATTTACTTCGATTAATTTACAGATGTTTGTGTAGCATAAAGTTCGTCGAACGTGTCTTATTCATGTCTCGTTAATGTTTCATTAATACTTGAACAATATATATTGGGTGTACAAATTAGTTCGGTCCGTTTTCAAAAGATGGCTCCGGCTGTTATGAATGGTTCATAGCGACTGCCGATTTTGGCGGTTTCAGAGAGGTTAGACATCTGCCAATAATATTCAGTTTATATCGCTTTGAGCTTCGTACAAAAACCTTGCTTTTTACAGTGTTGAAAATGTCGAATTTTGTGTTAACCAAGCAGCATCTGCGGGAGGTTTTAATTTTCTGCTTTAATCGGAAGAAAAGTGCAGCTGAAGCCCATCGAGTGCTTGTTGAAGTTTATGGTGACGCTGCTCCAACTGATAAATCATGTAGGGAATGGTTTCGACGTTTCAAGGATGGAGATTTCAGCGTCGAAGACAAGCCTCGCTCTGGACAGCCAAAAAAATTCGAGGACAAAGAATTGGAGACATTACTCGAAGAGGATCAGAGTCAAACGCAAGAGGAGCTTGCAGGATCATTGGGAGTGACTCCGCAAGCCGTTTCCGTACGATTGAGAGACATGGGAATTATTCAAAAATAAGGAAATTGGGTGCCTTGTGAACTGAAACCGAGAGACGTTGAAAGGCGTTCTTCATCAACAACGCTCGGCCTCATGTTGCAAAAGTCGTAAAAAAATATTTGGAAACGCTCAAATGGGATGTTTGACCGCACTCGCCGTATTCTCCGAACATTGCTCCTTCTGATTACTGGTTGTTCCGAAGGATGCAGCACGATTTCAGGCAGGTCACCGGTTCACTTCTTTCGCAGATATCGAAAATTGGCTCCAAACTTGGATCGCCTCAAAAAACGAGTCATTTTTTCGAGATGGAACTCGAAAATTGCCCGAGAAAGTAGTAGCCAGCGATGGAAAATACTTTAATTGATCTGTTCATTCATTTTGTTTTGAAATAAATACATCTTTTAACAGAAAAAAAAACGGACCGAACTAATTTGTACTCCCAATACGTCTCATGACAAGACAGAAAATATAATTATGTTAGAAAAATCAGAGGTCGGTTATATCTGACACAATTGTTAACAAATATATCGAATATAGCGATTGTGTTTAAAGGTAGAAATTATTTTCATATTAATAATTGTTAGCTGCAACAACAATTACTATCATAGATATATCTTCGCGAATTCTACATACACATTGCGTTAACATTAAAAGAATGTTTACACCGGCCTCGCTGGGGCGCTAACTTTTCGGCTTTGAATCGAGTTTGAAAATCGCCAATCGTTCTTTGATATTAAATTCTCCCGTGTTACAAGTCTTTAAGGGCGGGAATCGAGTGCGTTCAGAAGCAAGATGAATTTCATGGATGAAGGAATAATCGCGCTCAAGCTCCTTAATCTGCTTTTCGCTTTCGGAGTCTCCTCTAGACAGCACAGTACACACGACGAAGTGTGCCGTAACTGCAAGAGCCCTTTCATTTCCGTTTGTTTACAGTGGACTATCTGTAGTCCTTAGAAACGTAACTAAAGATAGGTGTCCTCGGTGAACCGTAAATACGTCCTTTGCTTCATTCTCCCCCCTTTCCGCGAGTGAAAAATCAACCAAGCAAACTCAGCACACGCTTCCGAGCTTCAGAAAAGCTCAGGCGAGCTCAAATAAAGAAGAGATAAGCGGAGGGAGCTGAAAGAAAATTGGCGCTGGAGGTATACTCGCTGTCGTTCCTGGCAGTTTCATCGTTTTCCTCTGAATTCTATATCGAAGCTACGCGCCACTGTCCGCGCGCAACGTGACTCCGACGTATCTCGCAGATCGCGTCTCGCATTAAACAAGCTATGCGCGGCCGAGAGCGCGCGCGCTCGGCGTCACACCTAAAATTCGAGAGCATCGGAAGTATCCGGCGATCGTCGCTACGTAGCCCCGCATACGCGATCTTAATTTGCAAACTATTCCCATAATGCCGCACGTGACGATAACCGGGCATAGTTACGTGAACACGCACACATCTGGCGTCCACACGGACACGATGTAACCACCGTCGAGCTGTACGATCGTCGGCGACGTGGCGTCTTCTGGACACGCAACGTCTGCGTGCCGGTGCAGGAAACTATGCGACTTCAAAAGCCACCCCCGAGCCATCCGCCACCGTCGCTGCCGCCGCCGCCGCCGCCGCCACCCCCGCCGGCGTTAATATATACCGGTAGTCCTGACAGGTGCCTCCTCGCAACGGAGCTCTGGGTTACGTTGACACTAAGTTCGCAGTTTACGACCGCGCCGCTCTCGGCGATCGATCGCTCGGCGCGCGGCGCGGCGCGCTATCGCCCGCGGATCTATACCGCGTCGGCCACGGGAAATCGTTCCGCACAAAGTCGCGAGGTGTGTCGCAGGCCCGACACGCAATTCCTGACGCTTCATTTCGGCATTCGTCGGCGGGACGCACCGCGGCCGGCGTTAACCACTGGAAAATGTTAACGCACAACGGCCCCGGGAGGAGCGCGACGTGACATCGACGCGAGGACACAGTGCTTGATCTCTAATTAGTACGTTTACGTTCGACCGTATCGCGATTTAGAGAGACGCGCCTTACGAAGAACCGTTTGTAAACCGTAGCAAATAATCAATGGAACCGGAAGTCGAAGCGGTTTTTTGTCTGAAACAGCCCGAGCGAAAAATTGTTAGAGCTATTTTCATGAGGCATAATTTTCATGAGGCCCCGATAAGGCTGAAGAGGCATAGGATGCCCTAAAAAGGGATGTCTCGTTATTACTACATCAGGCCTCGATATGGATCCTGGGATACCTTAAGTTTTAGCAAATTAGCCTTTGATGAGGAAAACTGATGAGGGTCTTAGAAGGATTTATTAGGGATGCCTTAAATTTAATAAATATAAGGCTTTGATAGGGAAAACTGATAAAGACCTTAGAAGGATCTTTTAGATGCCTTAGATCTAATAAATAAGGCTTTGATAGAGAAAACTGAGAAGGGCCTTAGAAGGATCTTTTAAGAAAGGATGCTTTAGATATACAAAATCAAATTTTATTATAAAAAATTGATAAGATCTGAAGCGTGTAATGAAATTGTCATAATTTAGTACTGTTTTATTAGGTACGTTCTATTTGGTTTTTTAAAGATTTTTTTTTAGAATTATTCTTTTATTTCTAATTACACTGCGATTAAAAATAAATTTTATTAGTTTTATTAGTTGCCATATTCATTAGTTTCTTCTAATGATTTTTTTAGTGATTGCCTCCGTTTTGAAATGTAGCAAACTTTAACGTAAACAGTAGCAGGATTTTCATATGTAAAGAATGCTATATTTTATTGTAAAGTATACATTTTTAAATTATATTTTTAAATAAAAAATTCTTGTTATATATTAACAAGGTTATAAAGAAATAAAGAAATTACAGTCTAAATTTTCTGGAATGAAAAGAATGAATATTTTTACTCAGGCAATAATAAAAATATTTCCTCATAAGACCCTATTAATATTGTCTTATAAGGAGCCATTAACGTTAAACCATTTGTTATACATCTTGTATGGCTCTTGTCTTTCTATCCCTACTAAGGCCCGATTAATGTTAGGGAAAAGTAATCAGGCTCTTATCAGAGCCCTATTAATTTTTCTACTCGGGAGAGAAACGAGGAAAGTCACCTTTCTTCGAATTTTTCGATATCAAATTTTTTATTACACTTTCCCACATCTCAGATCGTTTATGAAAATCTAAATTTTTCATTCAACCTGAATATCCCATTTTTTATTAAATCAGTTAACAGCTTATTTTTCACTTATTCGCTTGACTCGAAAATTTCAGGTCAGGTGATTAAAATCTAAAACCTTTTCTATCTGTGTTTCATCCTGAAAGACTCGATTAATCACGCACCGCTGATAATAATTAGCCATTAACTACGTGAAAGACGATTCTATTAATCTGAAATAACAGATTGTTCATAACAGAGTGTTCTAAAGAAGAGAACGGTTCGAGTTGTCTATAAACCAGCCGGTAAGCGATCATTGAACGTCACGCGCGTCAAATGCAACGTCCGAAACGCGCCCGACTGTTCCGGACAGGCGAAATCTCTCGGCGAGGCTCACAGAGACGCGAGGGACTGTGCGAGGCTATTTGGGAGATCTTAGACTATCGGAATGTTCGTTTGCAGTCGCGCGTATAGCTGTACAGCGCGAGGCAATAACCAAATCGCGATGTGGGCGAGGAGAGGGGGGGGGGCGAATTATAGTGTAAGAACAGTCTCGCGTCAGTCTGCGTGCAACATTTCAGACGCGGTAAGCAATCCGCTGTGAGTACACAACTCCGACTCGATGCAAGTTTCCGACTTCGCCCCCATCCCCGGTCGCGCACCACCTCGGAGCTATCTCTAATCCCTCGTCACTCAGGCAATATTAAGCCAAGTTTTCAAGAGTCTTACGCCGGTCTCTCTCTCTCTCTCTCTCTCTCTCTCTCTCTCTCAGCGAGTCGCACGCGCGCGCCGCAATTCGCACACGCGTAGAACCAGCGCTCGGACACGAAGCAAAGGTAGAAGCAAGTTTTAGCACAACGGAGAGTACAAAAGCGCATGCGCGCGCGCGCGTGCACAACCGCATCGGAACGCGGTCCAACACGCGGAAACGGCTCTCAGACGAGATTTAAATCCTGGATTCTTCGCTTAGTTTGGCAATCCGGGAAAACGCGGCTTTACCGGATTATACCAGACGCAATAAATCGCATACCGCAACTTTAGATATTACCGTGTTCTTCTTGTGTTTGTCGCACAGGATATTTCGCAGGTTTAAACGCACTTGCGAGGAGAGGAAGGGCCAGCGAGAATGGTATTAGGTGGAGCTCTCTCTCTCTCTTTCTCTCTCTCTCGCGCGCGCGCGATATTCAATCACGGGATCCAAATGAAAGGCAGTCGGACAAGTATAAGAGTCGTCGCACGAGTTTGGACGTGATAATTGAAACGGGAGGATAATAATCCCTCGGCAGCGGAACGCACATGTGCCGGTACGGTTGTCAGACTTTACAATGTGCGCGATACGCTAATTAGCTAGCCGACCGTTTCACGTCAAACACGATCCTATATCCAGGATTATTAAGTTAATATTAATATTACACTACTCCCCCTCTCCCCGCGCGCGCGCGCGCGCGCGCGCAATTTCATGCCAGGAAACAAATGGCTGTGAATTTTTATCATTTAGTACACGAAGAAAAATATTGCCTGAAGCTCCTCCACGCGAATGGTTCTTACGAACTAAATACGTAGTAAACCTTACGATAAATTTGCTCAAAAATATTATACGTTGTTCTCTCGTCATTTTTTGTATATCGGTATAGTTCAGCTCTGCAAAAAGTATCACGAGAGGAAGTACGGTATTTTAACGCGATGCTCGCTGCAACGTTCTTTTCGCGCAGCAAATCCGACATTCGCGCGATCGCAAGAGCGCGATCAAGTAGAAACGCGCGATTGTGAGCGGACTATTAAACCGACACCGAGTCCTTCTCTCTTGGCGGCGAACTCTTCAATTATTACAACGGCGGCCTTCTCGTCCCGTACGGTATAAAGTGCAACGACGCTTCGTCCGAAACTAACTTCGCGCGAAGAGAGCTCCGACTTCTCGCAAAGCTCCTATTTCCGCCAGCTCATTCACCGGCAATCCCTCATCCCGTTGGTCCCTGGACCAATATTCAGTCAGTGGAAGAGGAAGTCTCCTCTTGCGGCGAAGTGTTCGCCAAGTTTCGACGAGCCTTACGTGCTCGCTCTCATCCACACCCCCCTCATCGCCGCACGTCGGACGTACAACGAGCAACAAAGGGTCGTTCCTCGCTTGTTGCTCCATAATTTTGCCAAAGAAAACGAGCAATGGCCGGCGCGGTAAGAGGATCCCGCACTCCTTCTCTCTCCTTCTCTTCAGCTCTCGTCATCCTCTCTCTCTCTCTCTGCCCCCTCTCTCTCTCACTCGCTCACTCACTCACTCACTCTCTCTCTCTCTCTCTCTCTCTCTTTTCTCTTCTCCAGCGTTCACATCGGTAATTAGCCCGCGGGTTAAATCACAGGAATTGTTTCGCTCTGTTTCGCGGAGGAGCCGGAAACGGAAATTCATGCCAGACGAAACAACGTCCTACCGCGCTACCTACGTCGCGGTTTTACCACCGAGACGTGGAAAACGCTCTCGTCTCGGTGAGCATTACCGTAACGTTGTCTTCACGTTGTTTCCGAGCCCCGGCTTCAGCAAATAATGACCAGATGCGAAAGGAATATCACAATCGCGGCTTGAAAACACAACGCAGGCCGAAAACACACGAATAAAGCAGCGACGAATATTCTTACGTGAGATGTAACGCAAAAGTCGAATATGACGCGTGAATGCAGGACGCTTTTGGCGATATTTGGCAATTATTATATTCGCTCGAGCACGCCGCGTTAGTTATTATGACGTTTGTCGCAGGTACTTGTTGCAAAGCGCTCTACCGAGTGCTTTGCAACGTTCTGTTTAACGTTTACGCTCGCCGTTATTTATTTTGCGTGGCGGAACGGCGAGATTAAAGAGGGCGCGGGTAGAAGCACCAGACCGAATTTGTCTGCCGTCTTTCGTGGAGATGGTCGAAATACGGACGAGCGCTGCTCGTTTACTTTTAATCGAAGAGCTTCGAAGGTCGGTCGCTTCGAGGCGGTCGCTGGTAACGACGAGTCACGCTTCGGAAAGCGACGACATGCCTCATTCGCGGCGTAAAAACGATTATTTGTCACTGCGTCGTTGCTGCGTGTCAAGCAGAAAAAGCAACAAGTCGACGTTTTAGCGGGCGTCGGGGACAAATTAATGAGCAGCGGCGTCGCCGATAATGCTTGGTTCTCGCTCCGGCTAAACTATCGAACGCGCTTGCGAGTGCAATGCGCGCGCGCGCGTGCGTGTTATTTTTCTAGACGCAAGTAACGAAATTGGCATGGTCATCGGATGGAAGAAGCGCGTAATCGTTGGAAAACGAGTGTTTAAATCTCTGAAGTGTCACGAAATCGAGCAATTTCACGATATCACGGTGATTAACCGAGCGAAGGAAACGTCAGTTTTGCCAATTTAACCGAATGAAGTTTAACCAGGAACGTCATCTCGAATTTTACCAAATCGGATGACTCGACTGCGTGATAATCCCGCAACGTAAGGATGGCTTTCGCGCGAGAGCAATCGATCGAAAGCAGTTCGTAAACTTTGCTTTCCAATTCGCGAGATTTCTACTGTTTGTCGGCGTTCAATCGAGCTTTAAGACTCTCGGGCCGAAAAAATCGTAAGTCTCAAGGTTCAATGAGAACACTCATCGAGGGAGCTTCAGTGTCGTCGCAGAGATCAAAGCCTCGTCACGCATCGCTCCCGTGGGGCGATAGTAAATTTCCGACAATTAAAATATCTTTAGCGACGCCGTGCGTCACCCGCCGTATAATCCGCCGGTCTCCTTGGTCTCCCACCCTTCCCTCCCTCCCGTCATAGCTGCTCTTTCGCTGCCGCGTGTCCTAAATTACGCGGCGCGACAGAGCCACGGCCTTTCGCGGGCCTCAAATTAAAATTACCGGACCGCCGCCGTCTTGCCGCGGTCGCGGCGCGGGCCCGTAATTCATTTTTCAAAGGGATGAGAATACTCGCTCGCTGTGAAAATAATACAACGCGAGCGCATCCCTCGCTAATCGCGGACGAAGGCATGTCTGTCTCGCGCGCCGCCCGGCGTTGTCACATGTGGGTGTTAATTGCGACAAAAAATTAGCCCGCGTGATCTGTTATCGTCGGAGAAGCGCGCGGTGATTAATGCAAGCACATGTGTCTCTAAGCGTTGGTGGAGCCGACAAGCAGCTATACAAAATGTCCAACTATTTTTTACGCCCATTCCGTTGAGTCTGCGCTCCCTTTGTAATTTTTATAAACTCGCGCGCGCGGGCGATCCTTCCTCTGCGAATGCAACTGTTCACACGAGATAATTATAAACAATATTCTGTAAATAATGCACATGCAATTGTGCGTATCATTGATCACGCGAAATGGACAAATTCGCAACCTCCGGCAATAAAATCTGAAACGTGCTACCACTTTCGCTACGCTCTCTTGCAGAGATATAAATTTGTCGATTGCATATCACACAGGCGAAATCAGCGTCATGATCAGCGCGACTTAATCGCGCAAATTAGAAATGAACAGCGCAGAGATCAGATAGAATCTAATCGGATCTCGCATTGGGGCGCGCCATTTCTATGAAAGCGGATTATAATGTATATAATATATACACATACGTGTATACAGGGTGTCCGCAATCTTTTGGGAACGAAAAATTATGATGATTAATCAGATCAAACTGATGAAGATGAGAAGAAAAGTCATGTAGCATTTTGCAAAAATCGCAATAGTTATTAAGTTATTAATGATTGAGAATGACCACATCTGGAGAGGCTCTTTTAATCGATAACTTGAAAATTTGCATATTTACCTGCAAAATGGTAAAGGACTCTTTTGTTCGGAATGACCTATCTGTGATTATATGACGACTATTGTGTCTAGCGATAGATATGAGTATATTGAACTTTGAACTCTGAATTTTGAACCTGTCGCTAAAAAAATATATATATATATATATATTATATAATATAATACATAAATAATATTTATATATTATTTTTATATAAATATATATATATATATATATGTATATATGTTTTTGTTTTACGACCGTGAAAAGGGGGAACAAATATCGTTTCGCTCAACAACGCGGGCGAAATCCCCGAGAAGAGAAAGATATCTTGCCGCGCATATTTCTGAAAGTGTCAAGGCGACGCGTCACCCTGGAGGTCACGTCAGTGTCGCGGCTGATGCCGCGGCCATCCCCGGGGACGAGCCGGGATGTATCCTGGAGCGCGCGTGCCGTTGTATACCTTCCGCGGTGTGTCTCGTCACATTGTGTGTATGCGCGTGCGTATGCGTGCGTGTACGCGTAGGTTGCCGCGTCGTACACATAACACGCGCACAAGAGTGTCGCGCACGTCCGGGAACGTCTGAGTGCCGTCGACTGTATGATGGATGCGTCGGGTTTGACGTAACGTAATAGGCACAGACACGGAAGGGGGGGGGTGGTACGAAGAGGAGGAGGAGGAGGGGAAGTGCACTCACGTTCTTCTTTGTTTGAATATTACGCGCCCGGCGCACCGCGAAACACTTGCACGCGAAAGTGCACGTGCAAACAGCGGCGCAGCCCTCATTTTGCCCGAGGAGGTCCCGCCGCCCGGCGCGATTTAGGGGAAGATACATCGATCCCGAAGTGCATTCTTCGCAAAGTGTACCTCGCAGCATCCGCTGTTCTCTTTCACTCCAGCGCGAGGCTCTCGAGGCCGGCTGTAGGCACCGAAAGCGACGACGGGAGGCTGTCTCGCGCGGTTCGCTCACGACATATCTGATAATCATGATTCTAAGCGGATGCGAAATCTCACGTGAGCATAAACCGGAGCGACAGCGGACGGTGAACCGTCCGATCAACGCGTTGTGCCTACCACCGTATGATTATTTCAAAGTAGCTTCCTGAACTAGGGTTGGAATAACAAAACACTTACGGAATAGGTAAACGCAGTCCACGCAGCACGACATTCGTGCTGTCCTTGTCGATCCCGGATTTGATATTGAACACACATACATGTATATAAATTTAATTCGTATATATATTTAATTCGTGACACGTGATTGGTCAAGTATGTGAATTGATACGACGTAGCAACGTCAGAATGCCAGTCACCGGTGACACTTGTCCACCGCGAAAGACATATTTGATATTCGTGAAAAAATCAGGAGATCTGGCAGTTTTTATAGTGGATGGTACTGTAGTATTAACGATAGGAACTGCATATATATATATATCGTAAGCATTAATTTTTGGTCAGGACGACAAGAAAATAGAGTTGGTTCCGCAAATAATTATAATTTTAGTGACATTGGCTGCGTTCAGCAGAACAAAGTGATCAGTGAGCGCTTAGTGACTCTCGCTCCTGATTGGTAAATACTTCTGGGTCTATGAAGAATTTAAAAGAATGCTCCAATCACAGACAATAATCACTAAGCGCTCTATGATCACTTTGTTCTACCGAACGCGGCCATCAACTGCTTTTTCTCTCTCATTTAACGTGTTAAAGATGAATCGGCAGTTATTTACGCGACAATATGGGAACATTCATGAGGAATTAATGCCGCAATTTAATATACAGTTTGTATCTGATCTCTACTGACAAATTCGTGGGGTAAATTTTATATTGAAAAATAATTAAAAGTCTTAAAAACATATATCTGCCAAAACTTGGCTTTTGAGATCAAATTAATTATTATCAAATATTAATTTTCAATTTTCAATCGTCAATTTTAGTAATTACTGGGTATTAATTAAAAAGTCATTCATTATGATGTTAAAATATTTTTACCGTTCGTGATGAGTTTGCTGTTGTAACAGAAATAATTAGACAATTTTTATATATGACAGTACGTATCTAGGTATTTAATTATAAAATACTATTTAATAAGTAAAACATATTTCTTTTTAATTGAGATTACAGCAGCTATACATGTCCGAAATTTTCAAGGCATCTCAGAACATGAAGTAATTAAGAACTCTTCACTGATTTTTTAATGCAGAATCTATTCTGTGAGTCGGGGTCGGTAGAGTTCAGAGAGAAAGAGAAAGAGAGAGAGAGGGAGAAAGAAAGAGATAAAAGAAGGGAAAGAGAGAAAAAACGAGAAAGAGGGAAATGGGAGAGAGAAAAATACATTCTATGTATATCAAATTGGAAATATATATATATTTTTTTTATTATATATATAATCAAATTATTATATATATAATTATAAAATTATTAAAATTAATTAATAATTAAAATTATATATATATATATATACATAAAATAAAATTTACCTCTGAATATATGTATACATATATATTTCCGAAGATAAATATGACAAAGTTATGAGGCATCGAGAACATTCGCAATGTATGTTCATACTTATACGATGAAAACCGCTTCAGAGATATTCCACAGCTTTATCGATTTATGCTCGTAGTTGTGTGGCCGACAAAGCAACGACATCATTTTCATGTAGTTCCACCGGCTTGTCTAAGTCTCGATCTATTCGCGTGTTCGCACAAGTTGGGTTATAGACACCGCCAAGACAGACGTCAGCGATGCGAGAGAGCTCTGCGAGTTTCTCCATCGCAATTATAATTCTTACGACGTCGTTCTTCCTGTCTTCTTTATTTTTTTTTCTTTTCCTTTTCTTGTCATTTCCTCGGCCGTTGTGTTTTTCAACGCTTTCGTAACTGTAATCCCTTCACATTTCGCATGCTGACAGGTGTTTCGTTTGCTTCGTGCATCGCATGGCCAAAGTTCGCATTCTTCACGACTCACTGGAAAATATCGCGGCCACAATCGATATCCAGTAAACTACATCTGTCGTGCCGCCCTTGTACTTCCGTGTTAATGTCGAGCGACAGAAAGATGCAGGAGAACAAGCCGAGTCACTTCAAATTTCACGTCGCGCTGAACACGGCAACACGGCCAGCTAGGTTTCCGAAAGCGCGATGTAGCTAAAAATTCACTTCCTGCCCGCAAGGATTCTCCGCGCTTATCGCGTGTGAAGCGTAAAAACGCTAAACTCGTTAAACCACCACGCGGCGATATTGATATCGCGCTCTCTCGTGATAACGCATGTTCAACGAGTCCAGGAGTCGGAAGAGCGAAAAATCGATACACCCGTTCGAACGCGACGCGCTCGAACTTCATCTTCCGCGTCACTCCCGAATACAGATTCGCATCAATCGCCGTCGCGATACCTTCTCGAACGTGATCGCGATACGCGCGATGTGGCGGAGCGCTCGACCGCGGATCAGCCGCGAGCGCTCGGGGGAGGAGCGAAAAAAAATAGCGCAGGAGCTAGGAGGCGGGAGGAAACGCGAGAGGGGCGAGAGGACGCGATCGGCGTATCGGCGATCAATAAATCAGGGCGTGTGCACCCTCGTCCTTCGGGGCGCCCGAGGGTGGCACCGTCGTCGTCGTCGTCGTCGTCGTCGTCGTCGTCGTCGTCGCCGCGCGCGTCTTGACGGCGCGAAATAAAATACGACCCAATTTCACGCTGCAAGCCGCGAAACACAGCGGTATTGATTCGATTTCCATGCCGGCCGAAGTCCTCTCCACGCACGCCGGTGAAGCGACCGGCGCCGGCGAATCGCGCGATGAAGAGCAAGCCGCCGAGGGACGCGCACGAGATAGCGATTCAAAGGAGGAGAAGACAGGCGCGTCTCGGACCGAGGGTTCTGCTGCGTGCGAGGGAGATGCGAACGGAACCTAAGGGTACATATCGAGCGACGAATGTCAGACATTCAGCGTGCACGTCACGTAAAGGTGGAGTCTTTCTGTCTCTCTCTCTCCCTCTCTCTCTCTCTCTCGCTCTCTCTCTCGCTCTCTTTTCCGTCGCTGAAGTGAGGCGAGAGAAATAGAACAGAGACGTCGTCGGCGGTGGTATCGACGGGACAAGGAAAAACGGCCGAACGGAGGTGGAAGCGGGGAGGGGGGGACTAAGGTGTGTAGGTTGGATGTAGTGGAGGAACGGAGGGGGGGGGGAGGGAGTTTATCCGGCGGCCCTACGCACACTGGCATAATTAAGAAAGTTCCGACCGGGAGTTTTTCCCGGTGTCTTCCGCTATTGTTATTCTTGGCTGGTAACGGCGCTAATTAAGCCGGCCGAATGGCGCAATAGTGAATTCCCGGCGAAAGATTTACGACTGTCATTGCGACGCGACGCGACGCGACCGAGCGAAGAGATTAACGTTATACGAGCGCGCGCCGCTCCGGCGAAGACGCGAAAGCGACAGTAGTCGCGCGAGCCAACATTAACATTCGCCCGGCACGCTCAGTCCGCCCCGGGAACCCGTTTAAATTGGTCGCATTATGCGAGAGCGTACCGTCGACTCGCCGCCGCCGGGCGGAAAAGCACGCGGCCTCGATTCGCGCCGTGAAAAACGCAGCCGGCTGAAATGCGCTAACTAACGTAAATGAATTTCGAATGTTTCGCGTCGCGGCACGGCAGACGCTTCGAAATCAGCCGCGGGAGCAGCGCATGCATCTCTCTCTCTCTCTCTCTCTCTCGTGCGGCAGAAGGAGAGAGAGAGAGAGAGAGAGACCGCGCGCGCGCGCGCGCATCGTATTACATTTATGTGCGCCTCGTAAAATCACGCGAATGCCATTTGTTCTCGTAAATTCGCCAGTTTAACACACGCGCGCGCTGCGCTGCATAAAAATGGATCGCCGTGGAATTGCGATTTTCCTAAAGTAACGTCTCGTTTTCCTCAAAGAGAAAAAAATCCTATTAATAAAACTCATACAGGAGTGACTCCTGTTAACGTCCTTCTCCGTCTCTCTTTCGCCCCCTCCCGTGATATATCGGCGACGTTCACGGACAAGTAAGTAACGTTTCAATTTACGTACTCATTCTCGCGTTTTCTTTTCCGCTGTAAATGTAGAACGGCAAGCGGGAGACGTGCGAATCGCCGTGCCAAAGTCACACGCGATAGAGAGAAAGCGATCTGTTGATTAATCTCAATAGAAAATATTCCAGGCGGCGTGTCTCTCCATTTTCGCGGAGCATTCGCGGACAACTTGGATCCCCCCCATCGTCAAGCGAGACAACCCGAATAATTTGGAATAACTGAACGGAATGCAACATCTGACGAACTTCAATCCCCATCCGCAAGGGAGGTTTACCATGCAATGATAACAGAAGCGCGCGCGCAGATTCGCGGGCGGGCACAGTGAACAACGAATGTGCGGCGTAATCGCGTTCGCGTTGCGCACGAACTTTCCTTGATAAATCGCCTGGTGGGCGAATCGGCCTGAACGCGAATCGCGAATGTGCTGTTCGAATTCGTTACGCATTTTCCGAATCGTAACGAAGCGAAAGTTCGCGTACTCGGCTCGTCCGCTATTCGCTCGTTCGCGCACGCTAACTTTCGCATGATATGATCTCGGTTTTACGGACAGTTGAACTAATATAAGGAAATGGCGGATATCCCTCGGACACGCCGAAGCGGACATCGTCGAGCCGTCGCCGTCGTTTTGCGCGAAATACGTTTCCCCTCTTTTTCGTTTTCGTCGTTTCACCTAACGTCGCTCGCGCATGCATTTAGAAGCGCACCGCAGACACATTTCGACGAGGTATCGGATTTTCGCGACGCCCTGCTGAAATTCTGCTGAAAAGTTATTTGTCGTTTCGGCTTACTTATTCGCAATTCATACGTCGCCGCCGCCGCCGCCGTCGCCGCGCTCCGAATCGACTTTTATACGGTCGATATGCACGCACCGGTAATGTTACGCACATGTCGGTGTGCGAGATTTTTTCCTCTTTCGATTACATCTCCCGTGCAGCTTTCCATGCGAGAAACTCGATTTTCATGCAAACTCGCAGAATCCTCAAAGCGAGGCATTCAGCCAAATGTACGCTGGGATATTTACGACGGATAATTATGAAGCTCGCGAATAGGAAAATTTTTTAAGTGATGAAAAAACCGCTACCTCGGAGCCCCGTGTTTTCAGGAGATTTCGCAAACGCAGCGCGGACGAACTGCAACGATGGGGGAGAAGTTGCACAGGGAGAAAAAGAAGAAGCCGTTAGGAGGCCGGCCGGCGATTATTAATCATTCGATGCGCGTTGCACTCGATTAACACTACAATGTTCGAGTGGTCTATGTATACGCAAGCTTATCACAAAAGTTCGTCGTAAGCAGCAAATTTATTCAAAATACATTCTGAAGCTCAGCACGTTTAGTGCCCGTCTCAAGAATATTAAAACAAAATCAAATCCGGTTTGCCTTCTTTCCTGCATACAGTTTAATTTTCGTAACATTTTCAAGAGAAGAATAAATTTTCTTCTTTTGAGTACACGATAGCGTGAGCTTTCCTCAAATTTACGATGCGTATATTTTAAGACTATATTTTAAGACTATATTTAAGGGTATATTTCAAGGGTATATTTTAAGGCTATTATCAAGGAAATATTCCTTCTTGAAGATAGCCATTGCTTGAAAGAAGAAGAATGAACGGAGTAATCGCTTGCCTCAGCAGCAGAATGACATTTTTCTTCGCGTAAAACCGCCAGTTGGACAAAAATGACTGATTTGTAATTTCTTGCTCGGAATTACTCAAACGTGTATAACAACGCATTTAAGATCTCCAACGGACGCTGAGGAAGACTGCCCTCGCAACGCGGTTTTCCTCTTCCTTTCTTCAGAAGGGAGAAACCCGTTGTGCGGCGACCGCTGCGTTGAGAAATGACGGGTTGAACGCAATCGCGAAATCGTCAATCGTCAGCAGATCCAACGTTGACCGTGTCCGACGTCGAGTGGATTTCCGCGAAGCCGTCGCGAGTAAATCAGGCCGCGAGTCTAAGAACGGATATTATTCTCGTCTCATAACGCCGCGCAACGTTGCGTCGTTCCTTATACAACACGAAGGCGGCGGAAATCTGTCGGATAAAAGCGCAGGCGGTACTTTTCGACGCGAACTATCTCGAGACGAGAGAGTCGCACGAACGGCCTGAAACTAAGCTTCGTGCCGCATGTAGGACGACCCGATAACTATGGTAACTACTTGCCGCAGTCAGACGGAATTCTCATGCACACCCGCGCTTGTCCGCCTGCGTGTGTGTGTGTGTGTGTGTGTGCGGTTGCGAGCGTGCGCCCGCGAGCCCTGTTGAATTCAGTAAGGTGAACGCACTCGACCTTGTCGAACATTGTTGCAATCACGTCGGAAACGCGCGTGTACGCACCGATACGTCGGCACCGACGCCACCAACACACGACGAAGTCGTTCGCTAAACATTCATGAGGCTCGCGCGCGCGCGCGCGCGCGCGATGTCGCCGTTAAATCGGAACGGGAACACAGCCGCTTGATTCGCCAGCCTCGCTCTCGCTCTCGCGCGCGCGTTTAACGAAATACGCATGCCGTATTCATGCAGCATTATTATCGGCCAGCGTTTTATATATTGCGATATTGTTGCCAATAATGCGCGCGCCGGATATCGCCGTGCCGGCGTAATGTACATCTGTTCCAAAGGCCATTAATATTAATTCCATTATCGAGTGGCACATGCAGCTAAATGGCCCGATCGTGTATAATTTTTTTCCCCTCCCCTTCCCCCCTCTTCTTTTTTTTCGCCGACGATAACTAATAACGCCGATAATATTTCAGCTCCAGCTCCAGCGGGTCCTCGGAGGAATACCGCGATATTTTCGCGGGGAATCATTTCCTGCAGAACCGCGCGCGCGCTCGCCACTGCGCGCGTCGGGCTTTCCGGGCTGTCGAGTGCGAGCGAACTTTCCGGCGGGAAGGCAACATTGATTCAGGTTAGCAACCAGTCTCCGTGAATTGACAAATTGCCCGTGACTCGAAGAGCGACGCGGATCGAAAGAAAGGCGTCGTAAGGCCGGCCGTAGGTGAAGGATAATATGTCGCGCGGAGGGAGCTTCTCTCTCTGTCTCTTTCTCTCTCTCTCTCTCTCTCTCTCTCCCCCTTCCTGCACCGCGAGATCGACGGAGAACTCGCCGGAGAGAAGTGACGGGGCAGAGCAAGGGACCATAGAGCCGATAAATAAATCCGTAATCGCGGCGGTCCCGCAGGTTTAGCCTGAATGGCTCGATTGGCTCCTAAAGGTGATTTTCAGGGGAGGAACGGCCAAGAAGAGCTCTCTTCATCTCTCCTCTCACGAGCGCGCTCGGCCATCGAGTACAACTACGCCGAAGGGCTTTATCTTTGCCGCCACCGTCTCGTCCTTTCCCACCTACCCTTTCGCGCCCGACTCTCGTCTCGCTCTTTCTTTCGCTCCTTCTACCATTTGTTCTCGCAGCGTCGCCCGATGAATCCGCGTGCGTGAAAAATGACGACGCGTGTAAGAAGAGAGCCTGTAATTAACTTCTCGCCTCCTCGCCTCGTCTCGTCTCGCCCCACCTCGGCTGGACCGCGCTTCATTAGTCGTTAACGCGGGGTGAATGTAATATTCATACGTGCTGGAGAAGACACGATCGCGCGGGAAGATGAATGTTGATTGTTTGTGAGCCGCGTGCTGAATATGAAATGCGTAGGTGTATCTGCAAACTTGTCAACACTTTGACCTGGGTCGGACCTGTTTCGGAAAAATGTTGTTCATCCGCTGACAGAAATCGAGAACTCATTCGGATGGTGTCTAAAGAGACCGAGATTTTCCTCGCGCATAAAATCGTATGCATTTATACATACAATCTACATATTGCACTTAATATTTTTCTTAGCAAAATTTTACGCAGCACCTATAATATTAAGTTTGTGTGAGCTGTCATTATCCAGAAGTTCTTCTTAAAGTCTTTCTTTTCTCTACACGTCACGTGCGACGTGCAGTCGATCAGGCAGCTTAAAACACCAACTAATTTCACACACAAATGTTAAAACATTACGTCAAGTTAGAAAATTAAGTCTCGCCGTATTAATTACTGCCCGGCTTCGTTCGGCTCGTTTATTCTCTAGCTCGCGTTCGTATTCTCCACTTCCGTAAGAAAGTTGAATTAAATGAATACCGCTAGTGAGGTCGCGTGCGGCCGCCGGCGGGTCTAATCGCCGAATCTGTTATAACGTATATCGCCGCACGTTCGCGCGATTCTAAATTCACCGGGCGACAAGGTCGAATTAGCATGCAGACTCCATAGTACATACTCCCCGAGAAATACGGCTCTAATACCTTACTTTCATTTGCGTAGAAATGAATTGTTCGTATCACCGGCCTTGCGCTAAGCACAGAGATAAGCCTGGTAAACGAGTAGCAATTACCGTACTCGTGGCTACCGCCGCTCGCTGCATTCGCGGTTAATCGTCACTGCTGATGACAATATACAGAGTGCCGCGTAATCATCCAGCGCCTTTCCGAATATATTTAATTACGAAATGGATTCGGAGGAACGGCAGGGCGCTCGTATCCGATAAAAAATAATTATACGTGAAATTACATATGAAAATTTTATCTTCGTATGGACGTATCTAAGCACACATATAATTACACATGTCCGCACTGGAAAAAATGTTGTTGTACGAAAATACAGTCAAAGTAAGTTGCTCATCCTTGTAGGATATAAATATGTAATTAAATAAATTTCTTCTTTTTAACTGCGTTTTCTTCAATAGGCATATATAATGTATAATTATATATAATATTTGTCGATGGGCTATTTGCGGAAAATTTCATATGTGGATAATATATAATAATAAATAATTTATATATAATGATGTATCTTAGAATATTATATACAATATAACCCTTTTGATTGGGTATTTGCGGTAAATTGAGAGCTTTCAGTGAATTAAGCCTCAAATTAAAAGAAATCGTGAAATTTCGACTGTCAGTTACTTTCAAACGCTTATTTTACTGCTTATCAAATATGTGATTGAAGGTCCAATCGTTAGAATCTATTTCCGAATGAATTTATTTAAGATCTAGTAATTCGGATATTTATATCATGGTGGGTGTCGGAAGCTCTCGGAAAATTAATGAATCCTTACAAGATTTTCCTCTAAGAAGAGATTTATATTAAAAAATCGTCGCCGATTAAAAAAACTAGAAAAGACGGTCGACGTTCGCGAGACACCGCGTGTGCCGACCGCTGCGAATTATATTTCTACACGTCGCTCATACACACGCGTATTGCGTGCACACACGCGCCATGAATCGTCGTTCGTAATTTCTTTTCCGTAATCTGCCGGACACGGCATGAGCCTCGCGCGCAGCTTACGAGCTGGTACGCGCGCACGCCGCACACGCTCGAGAGCCTCCGTCTCTCTGGCTCGTTTCTTTCAATAATAGAGACCATAATCGCGCGTATCCCACTTCCTTTTAAGCCGGATAAGCTGCGACTCGCCGCTGGCGAGAAAGAAAATACCCGGCGCGCCGAGCGGAGAAACTTTTTCAATCTGCCGTCATTATGTGCAAGTTTAGTTCGCGTTGGTTCACCTCCGGTTAACTACTCTCTCCTCTCCGGCCATGTGCCGCTTTTGCCGATGCTCAAACTAATTTTCAAGGAGTCCAAGGAGCGCGATGGAGCCTCGGAGCCGCGAGGTACTGCGAGAAAGAGCCGTTGGTTCTTTCTCTTTTATCCATGAAGCGACGCCCCCCCCTCCCCGTGCCGCCGCCGTGTGCCGGAAGCTGAAAGTAATTCATTAAGGCACACGACTTCCGAAGACATTTTATTCGCGCGGTCTTTAGCGTGACCGGGAGCCACCCGTAATCCCACGAATATCGTCGCATGGCGTTCGCCGTTCGCCAGTGGGGGTGAAAAAGGGTGAAACCCGCGTGGGCGGCTGCTGATTTATACGCCGCGCGCGCGAGCGAGCGCCACCGGCGGATATACGCGCCGTACTTTATGCGAGACATAATCATCGCGGGAAAAATTATAGTCTCGTATTATCTGGGCAGCTTTTTAATGAAGCGTAATCATGTTGGCCGTTTACCGCTGGGAAAGTCGCTGGGAGTTAATAAGAGCCCGGCTTACACAGACACCGAACCTCTTGAGACTCTAAATTTCTCGGCCGCGTGTAAAGCGCTCCGCCGCGACTATGAAAAATAAAGCTTCGAAACTGGCGCGTTAACAATGTTGAGTTATGCGCGAGTAAAACTTGAAGAGTGTTGAGCGAGCTAAGAGCCGCGGCGAGTCGCGCGCGCGCGCGCGCGCAACAGTACGTTCATTATTGTATGATATTTTAATACACAAAGGCCTCGGCTAATAAAGCTTCCCCGTCAGCGAGACACAAGCGCACTCCTCTCTTTCTTGCCCTCCCGTTGTCCTTGCTTCTGCTCTCTCGCGCGGGTTCCGAGGCTGCAGCTTTAATTATCGGAGATACGATGCGTACATTCGAAAATTAAACGTAATTCCAGTCACGGGAAATATTAATCAATGGACGACTCCTTGAGGATTCATCCAGTCCGGGGGGTTCGTTCTCCTCCCTGTTGGTCGCCACGCTGAAAGTACATGCAAGAGGAGGAAAAAAATAGAGAGAGAGAGAGAGAGAGAGAGAGAGAGAGAGAGAGAGAGAGAGAGAGAGAGGAGAGAGAATAGCCGAAGAAGACCGAAAACAAATTACAGCAGTCGGTCTCCTTCTCCTGCACGCGGGATCCCGCAGCGTAATTTTCCCAGCAGTCGAGCCGCCCTGGCAAGCTTTTCCTCGTCTTCTTTTCAGACTGACGCTGACGAGACACTTTCCTTTCTATAGCGAAGAATCGTTCGTTAGTCGTAAACCGCCGTCGAAAGGCTCTCCCGGCGAAATACGTATTACGTGACGTGCCACTGAAAAACCTCGCCTGTAAAAACCTCGCGGGAAAGTTAACATCTCGTCTTTATGAAATTTCGTAAACTTCGCGAACTCGTCGGCTCTTCCGAACTCCTTCTCACTCCTCTTCTCGCTCGATCGAGAATTTGACGCTTATCCAGTCGCATTCACCAAGTTAAACCGTTCCTCCGCGGCTCGCCGTCGCTTCATCCCCTTGAACAACGCGAGATACTTGAATACCTGCGAGATTGAATTAATTTGCGAAATTGAAAATGCGAGGTAAGCCATTATTCAATTTTCATGCCAACGCGACACTGTTACATCTGCGCGATTACTTCAAACCCCGGGCTGGCAGGTCCGACAGGAAGTAACATTTCACACACGCTCGAGGAGAAAATTAATTCTAAAATGAAACCTGAAACTTTGTGACAAATGTGAATGCCCTCGTATATAATCTTCGAGAATCGAGGTAAGGCTTTCGTCGTGTTATATTTTCAAAGTGTTAATTACATGCTAATTTAATGCGTCACGTCTAATACATAATTTATAGCTATACACGAGAGAAGCGTAAACTTGTAAGTCGATACCACGTTTGACGCGCTCGCATCGAGGAGGCGATACAATGCGACCGAAAAGTCGAAAAAATTTCAACAAACCGGAGTGAAGATATTAAATTTATATCTTCCGTTTTGTCTATTCGGACGGTTGAAGATGAAGCGCAGCATCGCGAGACCGGGACATCCCGCGGAAGCCCGCGGTGGTGGGGATCAACGCATCAACGGCAGAACAAACACGAAACGCATCCACAAGAAATAGCTTATGCGACCAGCCGGGGGGGGGGGAGACGGGGATAAACAAATAAAGGACACAAAGCAACCGTTCCGTGGGGTACACGTGTAAACCCCACGCGACGGACGCGCAGACGAATCGGCATCAGCGATGAGATTCATCGTACCTTCCTTTTGCCGCGGCCATATCACCCTTGTTCTACGCCTGACGTATCACAGCTTGCTTGCTCTCTCCTCTCACGCACTGCGATGGTGCGAGACACCACCACGTGTAACATCGAGACTCTCCGTGAAAGGAATACCTCATTTTCCTTATTTCTTTTATTTTTTTTTTTTAGCATATATAGCAGTAGATATATTTTTCTCAATACATATTCTAATATGTTCTTGCGCTCGCGGGTAATTAAGAGCAAACTCGTTCGAACAAAGAACTAGAACGTTTTAATTCATCTACTTATGGGTTTGTGTAAAATTCGCTTGTCGCAATTAAGTTCTTACGTCGCGAAATTGCTACGCGTTCGTTCGAGTGACCGACTTCTTCAGTTTTTTGTTATTTCCGTTGCTTCCCGAGACAACACCCTTTTCTCTGTTTCAAATCTGCATTTCGAAAGTCATCGATTTTTCTGCAACGCGCAAAGGCAACAAAAAATGTATATTTAGTATATATAAGTGCATAATGCAATATACAGAGTGTCTGGGATGTTTTGGAAACGAAAAATTGTGAAGATTAATCAGGTCAAACTGAAAGAAGAAAAGTCATGTACTATCTTGCGGAAATCGTAATAGTGTAATTAAATTAATAATTGAAAATTATTGAAAATAACCATATCTAGAAGCTCCTTTAATTGATAACTTGAAGATTTGCGTACTTATTTGAAAAATAGTTATATAATTGTAGATTAGATCATTCTGAAGAAAATAGTCCTTTATCATTTTGCAAATAAGTACGCAAATTTTCGAGTTATCAATTAAAAGAGCCTCTACATAGTCATTGTGTATATATATATATATATATACAGTATTGGACAAAAGCATACACCTTTCAATAAATTGAATTTGTTGGTGTAACTATTCTTTTAAGAAGCAAATAAATTACACAGCCCCACAAAAAAAAAGTGCTACTCCACAAAATATAATATATATTATATGTTGTGGAGTAGCTAAAAATAAGAGACACGTATTTTTTTATACGTGCCCAATTTCATATTTAGGGGTTAAAATCATCCTTACAAGGTATATCGGTATACCTGGTTTTCAGAGAGTATATTTCTAAAACTATAAAAAAGATACAAAAAAGTATTTCAGATAAAAGTTGTATGGTTTTTGACGCTCCTTACAACTGTGTAGTTGGATTTCTTAAAAATGTTATATTTTTTAACATATTCACCTCCCACTATCTTTATTTTTGCAAATTGAAAATTTTTGCAATGACAAGAATTGTAGCATTTTTTAAGCTGAATTCAACCATATACAGCTTAATTTTGTTAAGTGAAGTTATGGTCAGTTTTTTGAGGTTAGGGACAATAAAGCTAGCAATTGTCCAATTCTGATCTCGGATTCGGATTCAGCGGATCAAAATACATAAGAATATACTTGTCCGGTTTTAGGCACTGACCACTTTTTTTTTGTGTTATTAGATACAGGAAAATGAAAGCACTTCAAGGTATTTAAATAAAGAAAATATGAAATAGTAAAAATTGTGCTCAATTTTTTTGTAAAACGTTTATTATTCAATATTGTTACATTTTGCCTTGGACAAAATAAATCATACACTTTTAGAAGTAATAGTCAATAAACAAATAAAGTTAATTCCAATGATACTTAATACTTAGTGTGGCCACCTTTAGCTTTTAGTACTGCTTCCAATCGGCGAGTCATACTCTCGACTAATTTCTTCAAGTATTCAGGATCAACTTTCCTCCCAGGCTTTCTGGAGTGCTGCATAGTACGATCTTTTGTCAGTTACGTTTATTTTATTCACATTCCCGTCTAAATAAGCCTACATATTTTCAATGGTTTAAATCTGGTGATTGTGGTCGCCACTCGAGCAGTTTTATTTTATTAGATTTGGAAAAAGCAGTGGTTTTCTTCGCCTTATGCTTTGGGTCATTATCTTGTTGAAAGATAAATTTTCTAAACCCAATTTCAAAAGAGATTCTTCCAAATGCTCGCATACAATATATCGATATATTCTTCTGCTGTCATAATACCTTCAATTCGAGCCAAATTACCGATACCATGCAAAGCACTCCCCCATAACATGATATTACTTTCATGCTTTATAGTCTTCTGAATATTAACTTCTTTGAGAGTCTCACTAGATTTTCGCCACACTCTAGACCGCCGTTTTTGTAAGAATAACTCAAACTTGCTCTCATCAGACTATAATACTTTTTTTCAAAAGTCTAAAGGCATTTTTGCATACTTCTTGGCAAACTCGAATCGCTTCTTCTTATTTATTTTATTGATGAAGGGTCGCTTTGACGTGAACACGCTTTTTAGTCCAGATTCTCTAAGTCTGCGACGCACAGTGCGGCTGCTGACAGTCAGGTTCATCGATTCCACAATGTTTCGTGGTGACAGCTTCGAATTTTGTTTTACCATTCGAACGATTCTAGTATCATCACGAAAAGTTGTAGCCCGTTTTCGACATTTTCCGAAATAGTTTGCCACTATCCCATGTTTTTCATCATCATATTTTTTCCAGATGTGTGGAATTGCTCCAACAGAGATCGAATATTTATTAGCAATTATTCTAAAAGATTCACCATTCCGTCGGTCGTCAACGACCGAATTTCAGATATCAAGAGAAATTTGCTTCCAGCGAGACATTGTTCTTGTTCGTTATAATTACTACTGACTCACCGAACACGTAAGTTCTAATCGTACTAATGTAAACACACAGTAGAATGATGAACAATAGTAGAACGACGAAATTGACAGTTGTCTACGTTATATCATTTAAGTGTATGATTTATTTTGTCCAGGGCAAAATGTAACAATAAATGGAATAATAAATGTTCTACAAAACAATTGAGCACAATTTTTATTATTTCATATTTTCTTTATTTAAATACTTTGAAATGCTTTCATTTTCCTGTATCTACTACTTTATTTGCTTTTCAAAACAATAGTTATACCAGCAAATTCAATTTATTGAAATGTGTATGATTTATTTTTTCCAGCACTATATATATATATATATATATATATGTATATATAATAAAATATAAAAATATATATATAATAAAAAAAATATTTTTTTTCCTCCTCTCCCTCGAAAAACATCATTTTTCAGAATCCGGTTGACAGACTGAAATATAATAAAATTTCGAAGGTGACATTGATTGGCATCTCTGTGCGAGATTAATAAACTCTTCCGTGACGTTTCGGCTTCATTCGGGTGACGTTGCGCGCGACGTAACGCGGTATCGATCGCGTTACGATGCACTACCGTGTGGATATAATAATTTCGCACGATAATTTTCCGATATCCAAAAGAGCGCGACGTTGCTCGGTCGAACTCGCGGTCGTCTTCCCGGCTGACGTGTGGAACGATCACGAGGCAACCCAGACGAACGTCCGAACACACGTTCTGCCGCGAATAAAGAGCAACGTATTTTCATTGCCGCTGGCTTTTCGCGCGGATGGAAGGAGACGGCGGCAAGAAACGCTGGGTGGGAGGAGGAAAAGCCGCGGGAGAGCTGCGAGCCGATGAAAATGACAATGCCTCGCGGGCACACGTCCGACGTTTTCCACCGCCACCCTCTTGCCTTCCCGCTCCTTCCTGCCCCTACTCCTCGCCTTCCTTCGCCTTCCGTTGAAAGCGAGTTTCGTAATAACCGGACGAGAAAGAGAGAGAGAGAGAGAGAGAGAGAGAGAGAGAGGGGGGAGAAAGAGAAGAAAGATGATCGGCCGCCGTGGTTCATACAATATCCGGAATATTGGGAGGTGAAGTGGAGAAAGAAGGGAGAAGGAAAAGGAGGAAGAGGACGCCTTGGAAAAGAACGACGCAGGATCATAATAAGTAGAGACGAGGACGCGCGGCAGGTCGGAGGTCGCCGCCGATGGAAAAATCGCGATAGTCCTTTTCTTCGCTATTCTTCGCTACGTTGTTGTTGCCGGGTAATGAAACACCATATCTCCAGACATTTTTGCCCATCCGGGCCTCCCAGATTATTCGCATTCCGACTTTCGGATCAATCTCGGCAAAAAAAAATATATATATATATATATAAATACATATATACACGTATGTGGGTTCTCTAACGGCGCAGCGGATGCTCCTCTCTCGCGCATGTACGCTCATACACAGAATCCGGAAATCCGGTTACAGGACATGTTGCTCTTGGCAGGATGCATAAACGGTTTATGCGCTATTACGCGCTTATACGCGATATCGCGAGCTGTCCTACGCGATGAAATCAATATTAATTACTGCGGCCTCACAACGGTAAATATCGTCGGGTGGTCGGAATCGGAAAGTTCGACTCGATTGTTTCGTCAAATTTCACCCCACCGCGGCCGATGGGAAGCAAATTACTCATCGGCCGAGTAAATGTGTTGCGTGTGCTTGAACGCTATCTGCGCTGAAAATCGCAGCCGACTTTCTCATTGACGCGATGTCTATCGTGACGCAAAGTCTCCCTCGTTCAGTTCTCAACATCTTCTTCGGACATCGGCATATCGTCGAGTGACTTTCGAGCGATCGAAGTCGTCGCCGCCTCTAATTCGCGTCTCATATTTTTTCTCCGTCATCTTCGTATCCTCCTCGTATTTCGTCATTCGCATTTTCGGGTACGAACCTATTCTCCAGCAACCGATCCTGCTCCTATCATTTCCGCCTTTTCCCGCACGCCACGGCTTGGTCTCTCAGCCGCGCGTGGTCGCGCAACCGCCGAGGAATTAATGGAGACAAATACAGAAAGCGTCTCCGTCCGCCTCCTTTCTTCTCGTGCGGGCTGATTTTTCATTACTCATTATACGCTCGCTGTCGCGCGTTTCCAGCCTCAGTCGCGATTTTACGGCCCACATGTTGGCCAAGCTCGCACGTAGCCGCTCGACAGCCGAGTGACGCGTACGACTGCAGCTGTAAACGCTCGCCCATGATGGTCGGTCACGTCCATAGACGCCCCGACGCACATGGACCGCGTCGTAATGTCGCGGTACGTGCCGCGATTACCATCGCGGCTGCATAGGCGCCCCCCCTCCCCCTGCCGCCGGTCACCGGGATTTAATTCGGAGATATCGGTGAAAACGGAGCTTCTTGCTCCCGAAGAGCCGGCGCGGCGCGTCAGCTTCTTCCTGGCCTGATCCTGCCGCAATCGGACACGCCACGGCGCGTAGAAAGACTGCCGGGGCCCGCACACACGGCGCAGGTCTAATGAGTCCGCACCGGCGTGGATTTAATCATCTATTAGCAATTAATCGCGAGTCGCGGCCAATGAGCCCGCCGTCACGTTCAATTAAGCGGCACGAAGAATCCCACCGCGGTGCGGACGCCGCAGATTCGATCGGACGTTAACAAGTCTCGCACCGCGAGACGTCGCTTTCGGAGGGCAGCTCGGCTCTGCGAATTTCTCACTGGTTCATGTCACTCGGCGAAGTGCAATTCGGATATATTCCAGCGCGCTACGTCGTGCGTCCCGCGGCTTTCGCGCGAAAGCGCGACTAACTCGCAGTCGGAGCGGAGAAACAAATCGGCCGCGCGGTTCTGCCGATTAACCCTTCGAGCGCGGAAGCCACTTCAAAGGCAAAGGACCGCTGAAATACTTTGGGCTGTCGCGAGCGAATCGGGTAAAAGGAGTGGCTTGTTGGAAAATGCCCCTTCAAGGGCGGCGAACCGAGATAAACTGAGAAATCGTACTTTCCTTACCGTCGCTGAAATATCAGGAAAATGAAAAGTATGTCAAAGGATACGAATGCAAATGCCTGTGGCGATAGACGCGATGCGCGTAGGCTGTCTAATGCAGATACAATTTTTATGTACGTATGGATGAAGCTGAGAGAGAGAGAGAGAGAGAGAGAGAGAGAGAGGCAGAGAGAGTCTTCTGCTATTTTACAAACGACTATGTAAAGTATCGAGTTAATCAGAAAAGATCGACGCGACGCGGTAGCGACGTGCTCGTACATTACTTGAGACTGAAAGGTCCTCTACTATTTCGCAAATAACTGCGTAAAACTGTCAGTTACTGATTAAAGGAGATTGCTGATTGATCGCACACGAGGCGACGCTTCAATCTGCAGCGAGCAAAGTAGCTTTCTCTTTTCATCAGTTTGACCTGGTCACTCAGCAACCTTCTTTAACCCTTTGACGCTCGACTTGTTTCATAAGTGTTTTATGAATAAAATTTGACTTTTTTTTTTTTTTAACTGAGACCATAAGTAGTGATAACCAAAAAAATATCAGAATTTTATATCTACGAAAAACTACCTTTTCAAGCAGGAACTATTCCCAGAAGCGAAAAATAGCGCCTGGTCGGTTAAATGTTTTTTTTAGTTTTAATAATTTTATTGGGTGAGTGCAAAAGTTCGTGCGGATTCAATAGATTCAATAGATTCAGTAGATGGAGTTATAAGCGTCGTAAAGTGTTGTCATTAATACTTCCATCTACATATTATATAACGTTGGAAAGGTGACGTCTTCAGCTGTTATTAAAAAAAAAATCATTTGTTTTCATACAAACTGCTTCGAGAAATATCACTTTAAAAATGAATATCGATAAGGTGCATTTACGGCATGTTATGCTTTACGAGTTTCGGAAGGGAATAAACGTTGCCGCAGCCGTAAAAAACATTCAGGATGTTTATCAGGATGAAGCACCAGCTAAACGAACTATGGAAAAATGGTTTGCTAAATTTCGGCGCGGAGAATTTAACCTTGAAGACGAGCCACGCTCTGGTCGACCTTCTGACATTGATGACGATGTTTTGCGTACTTTAGTGCTCAATAATCCGCGAATTTCAATAGAAGAAGTTGCTACAGCACTAAACGTTGACCGATCAACCGCTTTTCGGCGTTTAAAAAAGATGGGATTCGATTTGAAGCTCGATATATGGGTGCCCCATTTGCTGACCGAGAAGAACAAAATCAAGCGAATTTCTGCAGCCGTTTCTTTACTCGGGCGGCTCAATAATGAGTCGTTTTTGAATCGACTGACGGGCGATAAGAAATGGGTCCTCTACAACAATGTTCAGCGCAAACGGACATGGAAACAATCAGGTGAGCATGGTGACGCAATGCCAAAGGCCAGTTGGCACCCGATGAAGGTGATGCTCTCTGTTTGGTGGGATTGCAAGGGCATAATCTATTTCGAGCTTCTCCCCGCTGGCGAAACGATTGATTCGGACAAGTACTGTCGCCAATTAACCGATCTGAATCGAGAAATAAAAGAGAAACGTTCGATTTTGTCAAATCGCAAGGGAGTCGTCTTTCATCACGACAACGCCAGACCACACGTTTCGAAAAAGACGCTGCGCAAACTGAAGAGCCTGAAATGGGATGTCTTAACGCATCCACCGTATTCTCCTGATATCGCACCATCTGACTATCACTTGTTCCGGTCATTGCAAAATTATTTAAATGGAAAAAACTTTGACTCTTTGGAGGCCTTAAAAAACGGCGTCTCTTCGTTCTTCGAATCTAAACCGCGCAGTTTTTATGATCGAGGCATCCGTATGCTGCCAGAACGTTGGGAAAAGATTATAGAAAACGATGGAGAATATATCATTGATTGAATAAAGATTTTTGTTTGCCTAATCACTGTGTGACTTTTACTCACAAACTCCGCACGAACTTTTGCACTCACCCAATACATCATACCTAATGGTTGGAAAAATTCCTCGAAACATAAAACTCATATTCAGAACTTGATCTTTATTTACCCGGGATGGAATTGCATAAAGTATCGAGAGATGCAGAGGGGAATTTTACAGGTGTTGCAAATTATTTTTCTGCTGCTTTGCTTCTCTTTCGAGCTTGCACAATTGACAATGTCTTTTACTGTTTTTCCTCAACAGGCTTGTTGTAACACTTCCTGATGTCTTCGGTCATCTTCAGTTTCTTGTTGTCAAAGCGAACTGGTCGCTCCATGTTATCGTTAAAACTGAGCTAAAAACAGACTAAACCGAATCTACCGTACAATCTATATACCATTTCTTAGAAGAAGAATTCACCTTTACAGTGCAGGCGCAAAGAAAACGAAAATATCTCCTTTTTCGACCAAGTTACGGATTCTTAAATGCGTTTCTGGTAACTATAGTTACCAGTGGGCGTTAAAGGGTTAATTGATGCTTCAAAATTTCACGTGGCTCCTTGCAAAATGGTGGACTTTTGCGTCCAGCTTCACCTCGTCTATACATATACGAGCGTGGTTTCGCATCAAACAGCCTACATAACCGTTGCTCGTGTCGAGAGTAGAAGAAGCCAAGGAAATCCATCAGACGCATCTGTACGCACGCACGCACGTACGCACGCAGTTTGGATCAAGGACCTTCGTCAAGGACGCGTACATGCAGCGACGGAAGGGCTAATTCCTCGACGCGAGCGTACAAGCGACGCGTCAGAATGCGTCGTCCTAATCATTCGGAGAGCGCGCGCCCCCGTCGAAAGTAATACCTGGGGGATTCCTTGCCTTCCTGGCCAGACGCCATGTCGGGTGCCGCCAATTCCAAGAATCTTCCACTTCGATCGGGACAGCCGACTGCGCGTAAATTCCACAATTTTTTCACAATTTTCTCACCACACTTTCACAGATCGATGCCGGCGACGTTCGACCGGCAGCGACGCGGACCGTCCACCGCCTCGGCGAGTCCAGTCTGAACTGTCATAATGCAACTCGATGCAATGGGAAGCGCGCCTCTCGCCGGGGCGATATATTGTCTTCCTTCCCTCCGATTAGCCCGCTAACCTATTTGCGAGCGGCGACATTGTACATGACTCGACGCGATTCCTGCGTGTACGTATGAAAGAACGTTGGCGCGACGTGTCCTACTCCGGAACGTCTCTCAACAGGATCACAGAGCCCGTGGCTGGCCTATCTAGGAGTCGCAACTGGTACGAACGGCTGACGTGCAACAAGAAGGTGAAACGTCCCAGCTGCCAACAGCTGCCACAGCGTGGCACAAGGCGGTGGCGCGCGGCCGGTAATAAACCAGTAATAATTCTAGACGAACGGCCACACGAGAACGGGTTCAACATCGGCGCGGAATTACCGTGGAAGTGTGACACGTGCTTCGCCGCTCGCACGAACCGGCGATTTATCGCGATTTATTCCGGCACGAGAACCACGGACGCGCACGTTTCGCGCATTGAATACCGGGAGGGGGGCTGGCGCTCAAGAGAGAAAAAGAGAGAGAGAGAGAGAGAGGGGGGGTGGGGGAGGAACAGAGAGGACGACGACGACGACGTCGACGTCGACGCTCGGCCGGAAACGTTCTCCAAGCGGCGCGTCGCGGCACCGCCGGTGTCCCGCTTGGAGTCTGCACGACGATTAACGAAAGTCGAGAGCCGTTCTTCGGCCGCTAATAGCGCGCGCGACTGGTCAATTAACAGTCGCGCCTTCGTTCGGGGCTGTCCGCGGGATTATGCAGCGCGGGACGCGGGCGAAGTATTTCTCTCTATGGGAATGTCCTCGAGAATGTCCAGTCTCGAGGCTGGATAAGTCCCCGTCCAGTCCGGTCGCTCATTTCTCCTCCTCGATCTGCAACATCCTCCGCTCCTCGCCGCCGAGCGCGCGTTTCCGCTTCTACGTCCTAAGTTCCTGGGCGACAGCTCTTCGACGCTGCTATTCCGCCGCGCCTCCGCGAGGCCTCCAGCGTTGAGCGATGCTGAACTTCAAACACCGGAGCCTGCAATTGGCAGTAGTTTCGATCTCGACACCGGCGCGCTCGCACTTTCGGCGTGGCTTCATAATTAAACCGATGCGATCTTCGGCGTGCTCCTCGCTCGGTCGCTCATCTACTTGACCCGTCCGTTCTTCCCGGCCGACGAATATCGCTCGCGGCTCGCGGGTGTCGCCGGCCGACTCAACTAACACCGACGATGCACGTCCATTTCTCTCACACATACGTCATTTCCGGCCGGCCGATCTCCTCGCGGTCGCCAAACCCGGGCCCTCGGCGTGCATCTTCGCGCCGGCGATTTGGCGGTGGCGGCGGCGGCGGCTCTCCTGGGGTCGGTCGGATTCTCGTCCTCGTGCCCTCAGCGATTATCGGCCCTTCGCGCAGAAGAAGCGAAGCTCGAGCTGTCCGGGCGAGGAGGTGCACACTACATGTGCACGCGCGACTAAGTGAAGGTATTACATGCGAGCGTGACGGCGCACGCCGTGCTACTGACGACGCCTGGCGTCGCGGCGCCACGCCGTGAGAGCGTACTCCGCGATGCATACTCGCGCAGGCGCCACCGACACCGGTTCGTTGACGTTTTTCCCTTTTCTTCCTCTCTCGTTTCTTCGTTTTCTTTTTCTTTTTTTTTCCTCCTCCCGCTGCCTTTCTTCTCCTTTTTGTCGCGCGCGTGCGAGTGTGCGCGCTCGCGCCCTCCTCGTGCCGCTCCCCTCCCGACCCCTCCTGACCGGCTGGATCGGAAGTAAGGTGAAATGATTCAGTAGCGACGTTTCTCGCGCGCGACGGGAAAGCGGAGAATTCGGCGAGGCCCCGGCAGTTTCGGAGCGTTTATTACGACGTTTCCATAAAATCCCGCCGAGGAGGGAGGGAGGGAGGGAGGGAGGGGGGGAGGGGGATTTATTAAGCGAGCGCGGAGGAAATAATAACGCGTGTCAAAAATGCGCGTTCAGGAAACGGGGGCGCGCACGGCGCGCCTATCTCGTATTTTCCACGGGAGAAAGAAGCGTAAAATAGCCCGGCATTAAACGGGCCGATAATAAAGCCGCGTTTTAATTGTCGAGCGATGCCGATCGATGGCGAGCGGCGGAATTTTGTTCCGTACGACTCGTCTCGAAATTCCGTTTGTGTGCCCCCACAGCGATTATTACCGATTGTCATCGCCGTGAAAACGCTCGTTCCGGTGTAACACATTTCGCGTTTGATTTTTAATCATTTCGAATTTTATTTGTACTCTCTTTAAATAAATTTATACTCTCTCTCTCTCTCTCTCTCTCTCTCTCTCTCTCTCTCTCTCTCTCTCTCTCTCGGGGGGCGGGGGTTAAACGCCACGTTGTAAAAGAAGGAAATAATTGGACGGCGGGAATGTAAACGATACCGCTCTCGTTATTTGCGCTTTGGATGACTTTACACGTCCGCAAATTTCCAGTCGCGAGTCGCGCGCAATGCGTGCGCCGCGTCGCATTGTGAGCGGCGGGCCAGGCGTATCAGCAACCTGGTGTCGCGGCCTGAGAGAGCCCCTGGGAGAGAAAATCCCTTTGAATATTATCGCAAATCGGCAATTCAGCCGTTGTTCAGCCGTGTTTGCATACGTTCCGCGCCGGCACACAATGCGACGGACGCGCGCGCGTAAATTTCATTTAACTTTTCTATGCTAATAATCCACCTCCGTCGCTCCGTAGTCCCGTGCGCGCCACCCTCTCGTGCGTCCCGCGCCGCGGCACAAAGCGGAAAAAAATGCGTACGAGATGCTATTTGCATTTGTAACGATGCGTTCTGACCGGCGAAGGGGATCCGAAACGACAACGACGACGGCGGCGACGGCGGCGGCGGCGGCGGCGGCGGCGGGTGTCGAGGGAGGCCAAAACCAGAGACAGCTGGTGGTGCCTCTCTCGGGTCTCCGGAGTGGAGACATCCGGTCTTGACGAGCCCGAAACTCGTCAAAATACACAAATCGCTCGCACATCGGGCACGCGGGCGTTTTCCCGCGGGAAGACGCGAGGCTGCGAGACAAATGGCGGGGCTGGAAACGTTCCTTTTTCGATCCGCGTCAACTTCGTCGGAAAGACAACACGGATAATTAAAACCTCGTGTGCGTGTGTGTGTGTGTGTGTGTGTGTGTGTGAGTGCGCGTGTACGCGCGTGCAAATGGGTTCGCGCGTGTGCGTAGCGATATCGTGGTTATATTATAATTCGTTCCTTTGAAGTTCCGTTGATAACGCCGATTGTAAATAACGTGCGGGCGGGTTGCGATAATGCGCGTTAATTAATCCGCGAGTTTGCGAAAATGTTTTGCAAGAACGTATACGTGCGTGCGTACAGCTCGATGGTATAATGCAGAGAGAGAGAGAGAGAGAGAGAGATGTAGGGAGAGAGGCAGAAATATAGGGAGAAATAGAGAGGAAAGGAGAAGGGGAGTGAAGGTTGAAAAGAGAAGAGGAAAGTGAAAATGAAGAAATCCCTCTTGTCACCTTTTATTTTATTTTATTTATTTAGATTTAACGTCAAATGTCCTGCGCGGCGGACGATAGACTTCAGCTTCAGCTTTAAACGTCCTGTCCGCCTCAACCCCCCTCTCCGCCCGCGAGACAAAGTTTGACCGGAATCCTGCTTGGCCGCGGGTCAAAAGCGAGTATCTTTCCGCCGCGGGAATCGACTTTCACGCCTAGGCCGGCGAAAAAAAATCACACGCGCGAAACGGACCGCTCGGCGCATAAAATTTCACGGCTACACACGTTCGCGCGCGCGAAATCCTACTAGCGTATCGATAATATTCCATCAACGCGTAATCCACGTCGGACAAAACAAACCGCACGGTCCGGGCCGCCGCGCCGCAGTCGTAACGCGCGCGCGTATCGGTTATTAAATATATTTCCATTTCCGCGGCACCAAATATTGCTCCATTGTTCGAGAAAAACAACGCAGCCGTTGGTTTCCGCGCACGGAAACAAAATAAACGTATCGCGTGTTCACGAGAGAGCGAGAGAGAGAGAGAGAGAGGGGGGGGGGGGGGGAGAGAGAGAAAGAGAGAGAGAAAAAGAAAGAGACGGGCGGACAGACAGACAGACAGTCAGACAGACGCACAAAGAGAGAGAGAGAGAGAGAGAGAGAGAGAGAGAGAGAGAGAGAGAGAGAGGGAGACTGAAGAGAACGAAAGAGAGAAGAAGGAGAGGGAAAAGGGGGAGATATTTTTTCCCTATGGCGCACATTAATGACCACTCCCGCAGCGGCTTGCGTGGTAATAAAGCAGCGGGCGGAATCGTAGGAATCAATGTGCGCCGTGTTGTTCGGCTCTGACCCATTTCCGGTTTGCCGCGGCCCATCGCGCTGCTATGCGCGCGGCCATAAAACGCACCGTCGACCGGAGGAGGGTAGTCGTGCTGCACGCGGTTGCAGCACGGAAACACAATTCGCGGGACATCCCGTGCCGGGACGGCGCGTGTATATGTGCTGTGTGTGTGTGTGCGCGTATACGCGCGTGCTCTCGTGCCGCTATCCGGCAACGACCGGGGTAACAACGCGATGTCACCTGCAACGGCGTCAGCAAGCAGCGTCAGGACCCGCGCCGCAGGTCCTCGCATTAGCGATCTATGGAAGCGCACGGGCCATCGGCGAATTGACCGGCGAAGCGGGCGGCGGCGGGTCGACTTGAAAATTCCTCGTGCACGCTCGCCGGGGCCGAAATCAAGCGGAGCATTGTTGCCAGCCGGGCGTACGTTGCACTTCGCGTTTGTCGCGGAATAATCACGGAATGGCTCATGAAATTATGATGAAATGGACCGTGCGGAGCGCGGAATAATTCAACGGACGCAGCGCCGCGCGGGCGCGGCGGGGCCGGGCAACGCGAAATTTCACGGAGCCGGACGCGTAATTTTTCACTCGAGGAGCGCGGAGTGAAATTTTCGTCCGCTCGGTGCGCTCGGCTCGCCTCGCCTCGCCTCGCCTCGCCGCGGGGCTCGCGTGACTCGTGTCACCTTGTCCGCTTTTCTTTCTCCTCGCGGAGCAAAACGGCGATTGTGGGCGAGATTCGTACGCAATTTGAAACGATAGGAGGCGACGAGGCCAAAAGAGTCCCGAGCAGCGCGTCCCGAAGCGCGACGCCGGAGGGAAACCTTTTCCTTCGCGAAATGTCACGGGAATGCGCGGGATTGACGATCGCTCTGAAAGCATGCGCTTTATGCACAAAGGTCGAGGATATTTTAAACGCGAAAGGGATTCGCGCTACGAGCGTACCCGCCTCGCGTAATAACGACAATTGCATTGCCGATACTACGATAAATATAGCACGCCTCCGCCGCTGTTTTTCCCCCGTCGGCCGACGTGCGATTCAAGTGCGAATCCGGCGCGAGAGAAAAAGGGCGCGCTCGTCCTGCCCCGATAAGGCCTGCTCGGCGGAAGGAATATTTGCGCGGACCAACTGCCGAATGCCAGAAAGCGGAGTGCACTTCGCGCCCGATGCACTTCGATGTAACATCGCGCTGCAGGATACTGGCGTATCCGCCCTTGACGGCCGTACGGCGTCGAATGACAGGATGAACGGACCGATGGGAACGAGCAATTCGATCCCGTTGCTGTCGGCGTGTACTTCGGACGGCCCTTGTCCACGAATAATTGTACATGTCTAGATTGCTCGGACGGGAAAAGGCGACATATGAGACCGCGCTGAGAAGCAAGGAAAGAGGCGAACACGCCTCGATTCCGCTCGATACGGACGCTACGTCGAAACGATATTGAAGGCTCTCAACATTTTATGTGACGATTATGTGAGTCAATAAGACAGCTCGCACAATTTCTCGAGAGACGAAATATTTACAATTTATATAATTCAGTCGCTCAGTTGGCTATATGGCAATTTTATGGACGTTTGAATCAAGTAGACTGAGAATGAATAGAACTGGGTCGGTAGGAAGAAGCCAGTGCAGTGAACGCAATACGCATAACAGAAGGACAGAACTGATATGTAAAAGTAACAGATAAACCTATCTAAGAGGTACATTTCAATTCCTTTCAAACTTGGCACAAATGTAGGGCTACAAAAACTATTTAGGTCATATCTTTGCATTTCTGCCCGTTTTTGGTTTATTCCTCTTGACTCTTCTCCGTCATCAATAAGTACAGAAAAAATGTGTAATAAACAAAATTGAATGCAAAATATAGGGCGTCCTCTGGATCGCAGATATGCATATGATGTCAAATGTGCAAAATTATTTGCTTAAATGATAAAATGCTTAAACAAAATATCTAACAAGCTGAAAAAAGTATATATCTTGGAAGATAAGGCTTCCATTGAAAAATATTTTATACAAAACCGTTTTGCGGTTTTGCGGAAGGGGAGATAACATGGTGCTGGTAGTTTATTTTTTAAAAGTCGTTTGAAGGT